>NC_137108.1:29175555-29775555 GCF_949357685.1 Gobio gobio
ATATTTTAGAATCGCTCGAATATGCCACATTTACCGCAGCAACTGGTGCCACTATCACCACAAGCCACACCCATGATGTAATTTAAATCTAGATTAATTTTAATGTCATAGGATAAAATAAATAAAAGTTATATTTTCCTGCTCAAAATTTTGTAAGTCCAGAAGGCCAGTATTTAATTCAAGGTGTTTGTAGTTCTTTTTTACTTATTCACACTAAAGTGATAGTTTTTCACACACACACACACACACACACACACACACACACACACACACACACACACACACACACACACACACACACACACACACACACACACACACACACACACACACACACACACACACACACACACACAGCATACCGCAGCATAGCCATACAGTTTAAGTTCACCCACACTTTATATTAATAAAAAGGTTTACAGTGCAAATACTGTTGTTGCATATACTGTGCATAAAATTTGAAAACATTTGCAAAAAACACCACTGTATCATTACATTTTTTTTTAAACCTTTAAGTAACCATTTTTTAAACATCTATAAACATTACATTTACATAGATAGACGGACCAGATATTCCTAACACTTTGGGAATACTTAAGGGTTACTAGTTGTTTTGTAAACTGTCTATAAACATTATCTGGATGGTTATTGTAAAGTTGCAACCAATGACTATAATACCTTGTTAAATAGTTAATAAACAGTACCAGTAAAACGTGGGCAGTACCAGTAAAACATGTAAACAGTACCAGTCAAACATGTGGGTTGTCCTGATACTGTACTTCACACACATTTGTGTCCTCATGAATCACATTAACAAGCACACATACAGAGAAAGGGAGTTTCAAAAATAATACAACACTGCCCCCTTTTGGTGATAGAGGGGAGGGCACACAAACAGCCAAAAACATTATTAAACTTTGACATGTTGCCATGGCAGCATTATTTGAAATATCAGGAATTCATTCATATGTCTCTATCTGTCATGTTTTCACATTATACTGATGAAGTTTGAAGTCAATCGCGTGAAAATAAGATGGTGATTCAAAGCATTTTTGAAAGTGACACACTTCCTGCTGCCAGTTGGTGGCGCTATAACTTTGACTCACAAAAGTCATATCCATGTGATCGGCCTCTTACAACGAACACACAGCTAGAGTTTCATCCAAATCAGTCAATGTTTGCACAAGTTATTACACACTTCCTGTTTACCTTTTCTCACCATAAATTCGTTGCTTCGCCACGGCCAAACCGTTTAAGATATCAAAAATCCGTTCGCAATTTAGCATCCTCTGTGTCTTGACTTCATGCTGACCGAGTTTGGCACTGATTGAAACAATAGCCTCGGAGGAGTATATTAAATTCCAGAGCATGTGTTTTCAGAACAACCCATATTAGCTCACTTCCTGTTGGGCTGACACGTAACTTAGAGCACGAAAGTTGTTTGGCCCGATGAGGTCTATATGTGTACCGAGTTTCATACATGTACGTGCAAGTGTGTTTGATATATAGACCAAGTTTTCAGACCCCACTTTAGGGGGCGCTGTCGAGTCCCCCTGCCACGCCCGGGTACCAGCTTCAGCCCGGCTCTGATGGCCGCGCATTCCGATGTGTGTGCTAAGTTTCAAGAGTTTTTGAGCATGGTAAGAGCCCCAAAAGTGCCCGAGAAGTCGATAAAATAATAATAATAATAATAATTAAAGCTGCGAGCAGCGATGACGGGCCCAAGCCGGTGGCACCGCCACCCCGGTGGCATCAGTTTAACTGTGCACGGCAGGCAATAGGCATTTAAAATGGGAAAACATAAAAGGACTATGTCAAAGTCATCTGAATTCACCACATTAACTGCAGCAGTTGGTGCTGCTATGACCACAAACCACAACAGCCACATCTATGAGATCAATTAAATTTATATGAATTTCATGTCAGATTATGTCAAAGGTCAAATTGGAATGAGTTCAGAATACCATTCGAATGCTGATGTTGTTTTATTCTAACACTTCTCTTCATGTGTTTTTGAGCTACCTTAGCTACCGTTTGTGCACCAATCTTATGCACCATAAAACATGCTTTCATTTCAATATGGGTGGTCCAATAAATTTTTTTTAATAAAAAATGTATAAATGGAGCCAAATCACAGAAACTGCAAAGATGATTTTAATGTCAGTGTCAGGTAAGAGTAAGATGCGTGTCTACATTTTATGGAAGTTTATTATAAATAGCCACTTTTATAAAATCATGTGAAATTTATGTTTTAATACATTTATATTATATCAGTAAATAATTAATTTAAAGACATGTGCATCATACGTGATCTTGGCAAACACATCACATGACGTTTTTATTTCAAGTGATAGTTATTTGTGATAGCCTATATGAAAGGGTTAAATTATGATCAAGAGAGAAAGTCACACACACACACACACACACAATGATAGAGTGAGAGTGAGGGGGAGGGGAAGGACTGAGAGAAAGGCACACACACAAACTCACAGGGTGAGAGAGACCCCCCCCCCCCCCCCACACACACACACACACACACACACAGATAGAGAGGGGGAAGGGGAAAGACAGGCAGATGGCATTCCATAGACTTAATGGTTTGTATACTGTACAAACTGTACATTCTATCCCCCTACACTACCCCTAAGCCTACATATCGCACACACACACACACACACACACACACACCATAGCTGTCAACCCTCCCGTTTTTTCCGGGTTTTTCCGTTTTTCCGGAAAAGCATAGTTTATTTTATTAGTATCTTTGCTCAATAGTATTTATTTGTGCTGCTGCTTGTATTTAAATGATTTGTTCTTATTATTTTCTTTTGTTTTATTTGACAGTAGTCCTTTTTTCCCTGAACATAGCAAATACTGAACCGTACCGAAACGGGGAACCTTAAACCGTGATACAAACCGAACCGTGAGCAATCTGTACCGTTACACCCCTAGCGTAACGTATGATAAAATGACTGAAAAAAGGTTGGGAAACACTGGCTTAGGCTACTATCGAAGAAGAAGAAGACAGTTGCAGCCGCGGTTGGGAGGAAGAGGGAAAAAGTAGCGGGAAGTAAACTTCAAGGAGAGTATAGTAATAATAAATGATAATAAATGGAACAAATAAATAATAAATGAAAATAATAAATGTTATATTTACCCATGGCCTTCCCTGTTATACAGAAATGTAATAGTTATCAAACCTTCCTTAACTGTATAAATAATAAATGAAATATAGATGAATCATCATTAAAGCTACAATTTTCTCTGTTCCCGTTGTTCTTTGATGAACATTAATGACAGGCTGACTCCACAAAATGACTCTAATTTGCCTCTTTGAAAAATAATTCTCTAATTTAACCTTATTACTATACTAATTGTAATATAAATAATACAAATATTAGAAGAAAAATATTTTAAGTGGTCATTATTGACAATAAATATTGCACAACTAGTATTTAGTACCAAAAGATCTCCTCAAAATATTCAATAAATATTATTGAACTAAAATATAGAACATTTATTTAATTGAAAAATAGTTAAGGTGTATGGTCACATTTGACCATCAATTAGTATGAGTATGACCAATTAGTATGGAATACCTGAAGGCTAAGTACAATAAAAAACATTAACATTAATGTTAACATTGTTGCATTACTCTCCATTATAAAACGATCCTGTATGGTTGATGTAATAATCAATGCACACTATGCTGTACTGTTTACCAAAACTTGCTGCAAACCCCTGTAAAATGGAGCTGTTGTGTATCAAGCCATTCAAATGTATTGACACAGCGCTAGAAGTATTGAGATTTCTGTGAAGCACGACTGCGCGCGCCGCCGGGAGATGATAGAGCATGTCGCAACTCCGTATGGTTTTTCAACACTCTGGCTTTAACTGTTATGCCATATTAGCGCCAAAACGCTATTTATTGTTTGAATTTCGCATTAAAACTTTAAAAAATGTAAAAGCTTAGACATTGTTTAATATCAAAAGCAGGTTTGGCAATTTGGCGTGAGATTAAGTTGGGCAGCGTGAGAGCGTGAGACAGAGCCTGAAAGCGTGAGTGTCACGCCAAATGCGTGAGAGTTGGCAACCCTAGGCAAAAGAGAACTCGATGTGAGCAGGAAACTGACGCGAGTCTATCTATGCATCGAGTGTGTGTGTGTGTGTGTGTGTGTGTGTGTGTGTGTGTGTGTGTGTGTGTGTGTGTGTGTCAGTGTCCCTTGAATAGCTGACATGAGACGCATCCACACAGACAGGACACTGACACACACACATACACACACACACAGACAGGACACACACACACACACAGACAGGACACTAACACACACACAGACAGGACACTGGCATACAGCGCGCTCTCTTGTGTCTTGTCGCGCTTGGAAGCATGTACATGAATAGGAGCGTGATCATGTAACGCTAAGCAAAAATGGATATAAAAACGGACGCTGTGTTATTTGCGTTAAATATTTTTAATGCGTTAAGCTTCCGTTTCACGTTGACCGAGTTTGGTGGAGATTGAATAAATCACCTACGAGGAGAACGTAAAAACTCAGACCCTGAATTATACAAATATTCAGGTTCAAACAAAAACTTTCTGTGAAAAAAAGACACTTATAAACAGACACTTGTAGAAAATAATGTGATTTTTTTTTAAAAATAAATTTGAACTATGTCAGTAAATAATGAATTTAAAGACAAATGTGTCAAAAGTGATCTTTGCAAACACAGCACATGACCTTCTGTAAAGCACATGTATAGAAAACACACTCACACTCCTCTGTTTTAAAAAAAGAGTTCTGTCTGAATGAGTACATGAAATCACGGCTGTCAGATGATAAGAATTGTAACTCAAATGTGATTTAGAAAATGAGTTCTGTAGTGATATAGTGTCATAGTTCATGTCCACATTAACCACTACGTTGTAATACCAATAGCCATGTCATCATACACATTTGTGTCCTCATAAATCACATAAGCAAGCACAGAGAGAGAGAGAGAGAGAGAGAGAAAGGGAGTTTCAAAAATAATACAACACTGCCCCCTTTTGGTGATAGAGGGGAGGGCACACAAACAGTCAAAAACATTATTAAACTTTGACATGTTGCCATGGCAGCATTATTTGAAATATCAGGAATTCATTCATATGTCTCTATCTGTCATGTTTTCACATTATACTGATGAAGTTTGAAGTCAATCGTGTGAAAATAAAATGGTGATTCAAAGCATTTTTGAAAGTGACACACTTCCTGCTGCCAGTTGGTGGCGCTATAACTTTGACTCACAAAAGTCATATCCATGTGATCGGCCTCTTACAACGAACACACAGCTGAAGTTTCATCCAAATCAGTCAATGTTTGCACAAGTTATTACACACTTCCTGTTTACCTTTTCTCGCCATAAATTCGTTGCTTCGCCACGGCCAAACCGTTTAAGATATCAAAAATCAGTTCGCAATTTAGCATCCTCTGTGTCTTGACTTCATGCTGACCGAGTTTGGCGATGATCGAAACAATGGCCTCGGAGGAGTATATTAAATTCCAGAGCATGTGTTTTCAGAACAACCCATATTAGCTCACTTCCTGTTGGGCTGACACGTAACTTAGAGCACGAAAGTTGTTCGGCCCGATGAGGTCTATATGTGTACCGAGTTTCATACATGTACGTGCAAGTGTGTTTGATATATAGACCAAGTTTTCAGACCCCACTTTAGGGGGCGCTGTCGAGCCCCCCTGCCACGCCCGGGTACCAGCTTCAGCCCGGCTCTGATGGCCGCGCATTCCGATGTGTGTGCAAAGTTTCAAGAGTTTTTGAGCATGGTAAGGGCCCCAAAAGTGCCCGAGAAGTCGATAAAATAATAATAATAATAATAATTAAAGCTGCGAGCAGCGATGACGGGCCCAAGCCGGTGGCACCGCCACCCCGGTGGCATCAGTTTAACTGTGCACGGCAGGCAATAGGCATTTAAAATGGGAAAACATAAAAGGACTATGTCAAAGTCATCTGAATTCACCACATTAACTGCAGCAGTTGGTGCTGCTATGACCACAAACCACAACAGCCACATCTATGAGATCAATTAAATTTATATGAATTTCATGTCAGATTATGTCAAAGGTCAAATTGGAATGAGTTCAGAATACCATTCGAATGCTGATGTTGTTTTATTCTAACACTTATCTTCATGTGTTTTTGAGCTACCTTAGCTACCATTTGTGCACCAATCTTATGACCATAAAACATGCTTTCATTTCAATATGGGTGGTCCAATAAATTTCTTTTAATAAAAAATGTATAAATGGAGCCAAATCACAGAAACTGCAAAGATGATTTTAATATCAGTGTCAGGTAAGAGTAAGATGCGTGTCTACATTTTATGGAAGTTTATTATAAATAGCCACTTTTATAAAATCATGTGAAATTTATGTTTTAATACATTTATATTATATCAGTAAATAATTAATTTAAAGACATGTGCATCATACGTGATCTTGGCAAACACATCACATGACGTTTTTATTTCAAGTGATAGTTATTTGTGATAGCCTATATGAAAGGGTTAAATTATGATCAAGAGAGAAAGTCACACACACACACACACACACACACACACACACACACACACACACACACACACACACACACACACACACACACACACAAACACAATGATAGAGTGAGAGTGAGGGGGAGGGTAAGGACTGAGAGAAAGGCACACACACAAACTCACAGGGTGAGAGAGAGACCCCCCCCCCCCCCCCCCCCCCCACACACACACACACACACACACACACAGATAGAGAGGGGGAAGGGGAAAGACAGGCAGATGGCATTCCATAGACTTAATGGTTTGTATACTGTACAAACTGTACATTCTATCCCCCTACACTACCCCTAAGCCTACATATCGCACACACACACACACACACACACACACACTACCCCTAAACCTACCATCACAGAAAACATTCTGCATTTTTACATTTTTATTAAAAAATTGTTTAATATGCTGTTAAAGCTATTTTGATTTACGGGGACACATGAAATGTCTTCATAAACCATGATTATGTTGTAATAAACACCCCTCCACCTATATATGTTATATATATATTATGTTATATATACCATGATTATATCCCAAAATAATAAATGTTATATTTACCCATGGCCTTCCCTGTTATACAGAAATGTAATAGTTATCAAACCTTCCTTAACTGCATAAATAATAAATGAAATATAGATGAATCATCATTAAAGCTACAATTTTCTCTATTCCCGTTGTTCTTTGATGAACATTAATGACAGGCATCATCAGTGCTCCTGTCACTTTAAGAACAACCGCGGATCTCACGCGCGGTCCCGCGCATCTCATTTCCTCACAACTCTTTAAAGTTCATTTAAGACGTTATTTAACTAATTTAAGACTCTAATATGAGAATACTCAAAATCCTCTGTGTTATTGTTTGTTCAAGAGCAAAAGAGAACTCGATGTGAGCAGGAAACTGACGCGAGTCTATCTATGCGTCGAGTGTGTGTGTGTGTGTGTGTGTGTGTGTGTCAGTGTCCCTTGATTAGCTGACATGAGACGCATCCACACAGATAGGACACTGACAGACACACACACACACACACACACACACACACACACACACACACACACACACACACACACACACACACACACACACACACACACACACACACACACACACACACCGCAGCATAGCCATACAGTTTAAGTTCACCCACACTATATATTAATAAAAAGGTTTACAGTGCAAATACTGTTGTTGCAAATACTGTGCATAAAATTTGAAAACATTTGCAAAAAACACCACTGTATCATTACATTTTTTTTTTAAACCTTTAAGTAACCATTTTTTAAACATCTATAAACATTACATTTACATAGATAGACGGACCAGATATTCCTAACACTTTGGGAATACTTTAGGGTTACTAGTTGTTTTGTAAACTGTCTATAAACATTATCTGGATGGTTATTGTAAAGTTGCAACCGATGACTATAATACCTTGTTAAATAGTTTAATAAACAGTACCAGTAAAACGTGGGCAGTACCAGTAAAACATGTAAACAGTACCAGTCAAACATGTGGGTTGTCCTGATACTGTACTTCAAAATGTAATAGTGTAAAAATTGCCACAGAATAAAGTAATTGTTCAAGATCTATTGGTAACTCATAAAAATAATGTCATATTTGCATAAACTGTCACTACCGTATATCCCGACACTAGCACATTAAGATAAGCTATGAAAAAAATCATGTTCCTCTGCCTCTTTCTGGTTAAATAATGTTTATAATAATTGTTAATATAGCATGCTATATTAACTATTCCAGGTTATTTATGCATAGCATAAATAATAGTTAGTATAGCATGCTATGCCACTTTCATCAAAACATATTACAAAGCTATAGCAATCTCATGTCATTCCGTCTGTTCGAAAAAAAAGTTGCACTAACTGTTCGTTACAAGCAGCATTTGCCATCAGACAGGTAACGATAGCTAACATAAACATATTTTTGCTAGCCCACCTGCTGCAAACTTACACCATTTTTGTACAAGACAAGTAGAGCTATTTTATCCAGTGTAATTTATCACATACCACTATCTTGTTTTTTCTTATCCTCCTCTTTATTTCTCTTTTTTCTTTTCTGGCTTCCTGAAGCATAAAATTCCGCTTCAAATCCGAAGATTTTGTATTTTGCCGACAGCAGAGATCGCGTTGTTGGCTGGCTGCTGTCAGCGACTTCTGAGAGGGGCCCCTTAAGGGGGATCCCGATAACAGTGTCATTGCACTTTACTGCATTGACTATCAATGGGGCGCTCACACAGTTTGTCGTTTCATTTTATTCTTAACCTGTCGCTGTCTTGGTGCCCCAGGCCAGCTCGAGGCCCCAAGCAATTGCTTGGTTTGCCTGCCTTGTCGCGACGGGCCTGCACACACACACACACACACACACACACACACACACACACACACACACACACACACACACACACACACACAGACAGGACACTGACACACACACACACACACACACACACAGGACATTGGCATACAGCGTGTTCTCTTGTGTCTTGTCGCGCTTGGAAGCATTTACATGAATAGGAGCGTGATCATGTAACGCTAAGCAAAAATGGATATAAAAACGGACGCTGCGTTATTTGCGTTAAATATTTTTAATGCGTTAAGCTTCCGTTTCACGTTGACCGAGTTTGGTGGAGATTGAATAAATCGCCTACGAGGAGAACGTAAAAACTCAGAAACTGAATTATACAAATATTCACGTTCAAACAAACTTTCTGTGAAAAAAGACACTTATAAACAGACACTTGTAGAAAATAATGTGAATTTTTTTTTTTTTTATATAAATTTGAACTATGTCAGTAAATAATGAATTTAAAGACAAATGTGTCAAAAGTGATCTTTGCAAACACAGCACATGACCTTCTGTAAAGCACATGTATAGAAAACACACTCACACTCCTCTGTTTTAAAAAAAAGAGTTCTGTCTGAATGAGTACATGAAATCACGGCTGTCAGGTGAAAAGAATTGTAACTCAAATGTCATTTAGAAAATGAGTTCTGTAGTGATATAGTGTCATAGTTCATGTCCACATTAACCACTACGTTGTAATACCAATAGCCATGTCATCATACACATTTGTGTCCTCATAAATCACATAAGCAAGCACAGAGAGAGAGAGAGAGAGAGAGAAAGGGAGTTTCAAAAATAATACAACACTGCCCCCTTTTGGTGATAGAGGGGAGGGCACACAAACAGTCAAAAACATTATTAAACTTTGACATGTTGCCATGGCAGCATTATTTGAAATATCAGGAATTCATTCATATGTCTCTATCTGTCATGTTTTCACATTATACTGATGAAGTTTGAAGTCAATCGTGTGAAAATAAGATGGTGATTCAAAGCATTTTTGAAAGTGACACACTTCCTGCTGCCAGTTGGTGGCGCTATAACTTTGACTCACAAAAGTCATATCCATGTGATCGGCCTCTTACAACGAACACACAGCTGAAGTTTCATCCAAATCAGTCAATGTTTTCACAAGTTATTACACACTTCCTGTTTACCTTTTCTCGCCATAAATTCGTTGCTTCGCCACGGCCAAACCGTTTAAGATATCAAAAATCCGTTCGCAATTTAGCATCCTCTGTGTCTTGACTTCATGCTGACCGAGTTTGGCACTGATTGAAACAATGGCCTCGGAGGAGTATATTAAATTCCAGAGCATGTGTTTTCAGAACAACCCATATTAGCTCACTTCCTGTTGGGCTGACACGTAACTTAGAGCACGAAAGTTGTTTGGCCCAATGAGGTCTATATGTGTACCGAGTTTCATACATGTACGTGCAAGTGTGTTTGATATATAGACCAAGTTTTCAGACACCACTTTAGGGGGCGCTGTCGAGCCCCCCTGCCACGCCCGGGTACCAGCTTCAGCCCGGCTCTGATGGCCGCGCATTCCGATGTGTGTGCAAAGTTTCAAGAGTTTTTGAGCATGGTAAGGGCCCCAAAAGTGCCCGAGAAGTCGATAAAATAATAATAATAATAATAATTAAAGCTGCGAGCAGCGATGACGGGCTCAAGCCGGTGGCACCGCCACGCCGGTGGCATCAGCTTAACTGTGCATGGCAGGCAATATGCATTTAAACAGGAGAGCATTTTAAAAATCACTCGAATATGCCACATTTACTGCAGCAGCTGGTGCCATTTTGACCATAAGCCACACCCATGATGTAATTTAAATCTAGATTAATTTTAATGTCATAGGATAAAATAGATAAAAGTTATCTTTTCCTGCTCAAAATTTTGTAAGTCCAGAAGGCCAGTATTTAATTAAAGGTGTTTGTAGTTCTTTTTTACTAATTCACACTAAAGTGATAGTTTTTTGTGATAGTCTATGATACGAAAGGGTTAAATTATCATTCCCAGAGAGAAAGGCACACACACAAACTCACAGGGTGAGAGAGACAATACACACACACACGTGCGCGCACACACACACACTCAAACACACACACAGGGTGAGCCTGAGAGTGAGGGGGGAGGGGAAGGACTGAGAGAGAGTCAATCTGCACATTGAACAAGATTCACAAGATTTTAACAACAAAAAGAAATAAAATCTAAATGGTGGGAGAAAGTTTTTTTTATTTCACTCTCTGAAAAAATTATTTTGAATATATTTGAAATCAATATGTGTGGTCCAATATAAAAAATAAATGACAAAATTAATAAATGGAACCAAATCACAGAAACAGCAAAGATGATTTTAATATCAGTGTTAGGTAAGAGTAAGATGCGTGTCTACATTTTATGGAAGTTTATTATAAATAGCCACTTTTATAAAATCATGTGAAATTTATGTCTTAATACATTTATATTATATCAGTAAATAATTAATTTAAAGACATAGCATCATCCGTGATCTTGGCAAACACATCACATGACGTTTTTATTTCAAGTGAAAGTTATTTGTGATAGCCTATATAAAAAGGGTTAAATTATCATCATCAAGAGAGAAAGTCACACACACACACACACACACACACAGTGATAGAGTGAGAGTGAGGGAGAGGGGGAGGGGAAGGACTGAGAGAAAGGCACACACACAAACTCACAGGGTGAGAGTGAGGGGGAAGGGGAAAGACAGGCAGAGGGCATTCCATAGACTTAATGGTTTTTATTAGGGGTGTAACGATTCGTTTTAACAACGATACGATTCGTATCACGATTTGAGGTTGTCGATACGATTCAAGGACGATATTGGTTAATTTAGAACGATACGATCCGAAACGATTCAGTGACTTGAAATCGATTCAGTAACTTTTTATCCAAAAATTGTGTGACTGAAATAAATATCTGGATACTGGTCAGTGCAGGTGAAATTTCCAAGATTCCTGTTGTTTCTTGTAAGGGAATCCGGTATATCAATTAATTATGGATATAAACAAACAAGTAAACAACAATTAATGGCAAATGCATTAAAATTTTATTTGAATAAAGTGCAACCAACAGTTTAGGTTGAATTAACAGGAAGATAACCTTTTCTGCTCTCATTTTCAATATTCAATACATATTCAATAAAAGCACAGTAAGTGCAACCAACATTTCAACAGTAGGTTAACCTGCTACTTCTGCTTTTGTTTTCCAACATAAAAATATAACAATATTAATATAAAAAATAAAGTGCAACTAACTTCTCTTCAGGTTTAATTAATAGTAAGTTTACCTGCTACTTTTGCTGTTGTTTTTCAACATTAAAATAATACAAATACAATATTAATATCAAAAATAAAGTGCAACCAACATTTCTTCAGATTGAATAAACTGGCCTGCTACTACTCTCAGTTTAATAAACAAACAATATTTAACAAAAGATAAAATGTAACCAACTACTCTTCAATGACTCTACAGATTTCTTTTTCAAAAATATCACCATGATCTGACCGCAGAACACTTCTCTGTGCGTTCACTATGTCGCCAGCAGTACTAAAAACTCGCTCTGCTGGAACACTGGTGCCAGGAATGCACAGGTAACAAGCAAGGGTTGAAAGTACAGGTAGCTCTTTCTCCTGGTGGCTTGATCATTTCTCGCTCGTTGGCTTCTCCTCTGCCATGCGCCATGCTATGTTTTGTTTTCTCAAGCCCCGTTCACACCGCCAGCAACACGCAGCGACAAAGCGACACGATCCCATTCATTTCAATGAGCGCTGCTGCTGGTGCGTTGCGATGATGTCACAGATAGGCAGACTGAATCGAGTAACGTTTAACGCCTTTATCATTAAAAGTGCTAAGAAAAAACATCCATATGAAGTCTGACGTGCTTAAATCCAATGCGTTATTTCCTATGATCGATACAATCGATTGATTACCTTTTAAAACGATGTTAGATCGATATATGTCGTCCGGAAGGCCAACTTGCCGAGCACAGATTGATGTAGTTAGATCATAGGAAAATAAATCGATACATCGATGTAGTAGATGAATCGTTACACCCCTAGTTTTTATACTGTACAAACTGTACATTCTATCCCCCTACACTACCCCTAAACCTACATATCACACACACACACACACACACACACACACACACACACATACACACACACACACACACACACACACACAGGGCCGTTTGAAGAAATTTGGGGGCCCCAAGCAAAATGGACATAGAGACAGTGCAAATACTGTTGCATATAATGTCCATAAAATTTGAAAACATTTGCAAAAAACACCACTGTATCATTAAAAAAAATTTGTAAACCTTTAACCGTTTTTAAAACATATATAAACATTACATAGATAGACGGACCAGATATTCCTAACACTTTGGGAATACTTAAGGGTTACTAGTTGGTTTGTAAACTGTCTATAAACATTATCTAGATGGTTATTATAAAGTTGCAACAGATGACTATAATACCTTGATAAATAGTTAATAAACAGTACCAGTAAAACATGTGGGTTGTCCTGATACTGTACTTCAAAATGTAACAGTGTAAAAATTGCCACAGAATAAAGTAATTGTTCAAGATCCATTGGTAACTTATAAAAATAATGTCATATTTGCAAACTGTCACTACCGTATATATCCCGACACTAGCACACTAAGATAAGCTATGAAAAAAATAATGTTCCTCTGCCTCTTTCTGGTTAAATAATGTTTATAATAATTGTTAATATAGCATGCTATTTTAACTATTCCAGGTTATTTATGCATAGCATAAATAATAGTTAGTATAGCATGCTATGCCACTTTCATCAAAACATATTACAAAGCTATAGCAATCTCATGTAATTTCGTCTGTTCGAAAAAAAAAAGTTGCTCTAACTGTTCATTACAAGCAGCATTTGCCGTCAGGCAGGTAACGATAGCTAACATAAACATATTTTTGCTAGCCTACCTGCTGCAAACTTACACCATTTTTGTACAAGACAAGTAGAGCTATTTTATCCAGTGTAATTTATCACATACCACTATCTTGTTTTTTTTCTTATCCTCCTCTTCCTTTCTCTATTTTCTTTTCTGGCTTCCTGAAGCATAAAATTCCGCTTCAAATCCGAGGATGTTTTGTATTTTTCCGGCTGCAGAGATCGTGTGGTTGGCTGGCTGCTGTCAGCGACTACTGAGAGGGGCCTTTTAAGGGGGATCCCGATAACAGTGTCATTGCACTTTACTGCATTGACTATCAATGGGGCGCTCACACAGTTTGTCGTTTCATTTTATTCTTAACCTGTCGCTGTCTTGGGGCCCCAGGCCAGCTCGGGGCCCCAAGCAATTGCTTGGTTTGCCTGCCTTGTCGCGACGGGCCTGGTGTGTGTGTGTGTGTGTGTGTGTGTGTGTGTGTGTGTGTGTGTGTGTGTGTCAGTGTCCCTTGATTAGCTGACATGAGACGCATCCACACAGACAGGACACTGACACACACACACACACACACACACACACACACACACACACACACACACACACAGACAGGACACTGACACACACACACACACACACACACACACACACACACACACACACACACACACAGGACACTGGCATACAGCGCGCTCTCTTATGTCTTGTCGCGCTTGGAAGCATTTACATGAATAGGAGCGATGGTGATCATGTAACGCTAAGCAAAAATGGATATAAAAACGGACGCTGCGTTATTGCGTTAAATATTTTTAATGCGTTAAGCTTCCGTTTCACGTTGACCGAGTTTGGTGGAGATTGAATAAATCGCCTACGAGGAGAACGTAAAAACTCAGACCCTGAATTATACAAATATTCACGTTCAAACAAACTAACTTTCTGTGAAAAAAGACACTTATAAACAGACACTTGTAGAAAATAATGTGAATTTTTTTTTTTTATAAATTTGAACTATGTCAGTAAATAATGAATTTAAAGACAAATGTGTCAAAAGTGATCTTTGCAAACACAGCACATGACCTTCTGTAAAGCACATGTATAGAAAACACACTCACACTCCTCTGTTTTAAAAAAAGAGTTCTGTCTGAATGAGTACATGAAATCACGGCTGTCAGGTGAAAAGAATTGTAACTCAAATGTCATTTAGAAAATTAGTCCTGTATGAGTAGTGATATAGTGTCATAGTTCATGTCCACATTAACCACTACGTTGTAATACCAGTGTAATACCCATGTCATCATACACATTTGTGTCCTCATGAATCACATTAACAAGCACACATACAGAGAAAGGGAGTTTCAAAAATAATACAACACTGCCCCCTTTTGGTGATAGAGGGGAGGGCACACAAACAGCCAAAAACATTATTAAACTTTGACATGTTGCCATGGCAACATTTTTTGAAATATTAGGAATTCATTCATATGTCTCTATCTGTCATGTTTTCACATTATACTGATGAAGTTTGAAGTCAATCGGGTGCAAATAAGATGGGGATTCAAAGCATTTTTGAAAGTGACACACTTCCTGCTGCCAGTTGGTGGCGCTATAACTTTGACTCACAAAAGTCATATCCATGTGATCGGCCTCTTACAACAAACACACAGCTGAAGTTTCATCCAAATCATTCAATGTTTGCACAAGTTATTACACACTTCCTGTTTCCCTTTTCTCGCCATAAATTCGTTGCTTCGCCACGGCCAAACCGTTTGAGTTATCAAAAATCCGCTCGCAATTTAGCATCCTCTGTGTCTTGACTTTATGCTGACCGAGTTTGGCACTGATTGAAACAATGGCCTCGGAGGAGTATATTAAATTCCAGAGCATGTGTTTTCAGAACAACCCATATTAGCTCACTTCCTGTTGGGCTGACACGTAACTTAGAGCACGAAAGTTGTTTGGCCCAATGAGGTCTATATGTGTACCGAGTTTCATACATGTACGTGCAAGTGTGTTTGATATATAGACCAAGTTTTCAGACCCCACTTTAGGGGGCGCTGTCGAGTCCCCCTGCCACGCCCGGGTACCAGCTTCAGCCCGGCTCTGATGGCCGCGCATTCCGACGTGTGTGCAAAGTTTCAAGAGTTTTCGAGCATGTTAAGTGCCCCAAAAGTACCCGAGAAGTCGAAAAAAAAAATAAAAAGAAAAAGAATAATCCTTAGGGGAACAATAGGGCTCTGCGCCCTTTCAGGCTTGAGCCCTAATAAGAAACAGAGGAAGAACAATAGGGCTCTGCGCCCTTTCAGGGCTTGGGCCCTAATAACGAGCAGCGATGACGGGCCCAAGCCGGTGGCACCGCCACCCCGGTGGCATCAGTTTAACTGTGCACGGCAGGCAATAGGCATTTAAAATGGGAAAACATAAAAGGACTATGTCAAAGTCATCTGAATTCACCACATTAACTGCAGCAGTTGGTGCTGCTATGACATCAAACCACAACAGCCACATCTATGAGATCAATTAAATTTATATGAATTTCATGTCAGATTATGTCAAAGGTCAAATTGGAATGAGTTCAGAATACCATTCGAATGCTGATGTTGTTTTATTCTAACACTTCTCTTCATGTGTTTTTGAGCTACCTTAGCTACCGTTTGTGCACCAATCTTATGCACCATAAAACATGCTTTCACTTCAATATGGGTGGTCCAATAAATTTCTTTTAATAAAAAATGTATAAATGGAGCCAAATCACAGAAACTGCAAAGATGATTTTAATATCAGTGTCAGGTAAGAGTAAGATGCGTGTCTACATTTTATGGAAGTTTATTATAAATAGCCACTTTTATAAAATCATGTGAAATTTATGTTTTAATACATTTATATTATATCAGTAAATAATTAATTTAAAGACATGTGCATCATACGTGATCTTGGCAAACACATCACATGACGTTTTTATTTCAAGTGATAGTTATTTGTGATAGCCTATATGAAAGGGTTAAATTATGATCAAGAGAGAAAGTCACACACACACACACACACACACAAACACAATGATAGAGTGAGAGTGAGGGGGAGGGTAAGGACTGAGAGAAAGGCACACACACAAACTCACAGGGTGAGAGAGAGACCCCCCCCCCCCCCCACACACACACACACACAGATAGAGAGGGGGAAGGGGAAAGACAGGCAGAGGGCATTCCATAGACTTAATGGTTTGTATACTGTACAAACTGTACATTCTATCCCCCTACACTACCCCTAAGCCTACATATCGCACACACACACACACATACACACACACACACACACACACACACACTACCCCTAAACCTACCATCACAGAAAACATTCTGCATTTTTACATTTTTATTAAAAAATTGTTTAATATGCTGTTAAAGCTATTTTGATTTACGGGGACACATGAAATGTCTTCATAAACCATGATTATGTTGTAATAAACACCCCTCCACCTATATATGTTATATATATATTATGTTATATATACCATGATTATATCCCAAAATAATAAATGTTATATTTACCCATGGCCTTCCCTGTTATACAGAAATGTAATAGTTATCAAACCTTCCTTAACTGCATAAATAATAAATGAAATATAGATGAATCATCATTAAAGCTACAATTTTCTCTATTCCCGTTGTTCTTTGATGAACATTAATGACAGGCATCATCAGTGCTCCTGTCACTTTAAGAACAACCGCGGATCTCACGCGCGGTCCCGCGCATCTCATTTCCTCACAACTCTTTAAAGTTCATTTAAGACGTTATTTAACTAATTTAAGACTCTAATATGAGAATACTCAAAATCCTCTGTGTTATTGTTTGTTCAAGAGCAAAAGAGAACTCGATGTGAGCAGGAAACTGACGCGAGTCTATCTATGCGTCGAGTGTGTGTGTGTGTGTGTGTGTGTGTCAGTGTCCCTTGATTAGCTGACATGAGACGCATCCACACAGATAGGACACTGACAGACACACACACACACACACACACACACACACACACACACACACACACACACACACACACACACCGCAGCATAGCCATACAGTTTAAGTTCACCCACACTATATATTAATAAAAAGGTTTACAGTGCAAATACTGTTGTTGCAAATACTGTGCATAAAATTTGAAAACATTTGCAAAAAACACCACTGTATCATTACATTTTTTTTTTTAAACCTTTAAGTAACCATTTTTTAAACATCTATAAACATTACATTTACATAGATAGACGGACCAGATATTCCTAACACTTTGGGAATACTTTAGGGTTACTAGTTGTTTTGTAAACTGTCTATAAACATTATCTGGATGGTTATTGTAAAGTTGCAACCGATGACTATAATACCTTGTTAAATAGTTTAATAAACAGTACCAGTAAAACGTGGGCAGTACCAGTAAAACATGTAAACAGTACCAGTCAAACATGTGGGTTGTCCTGATACTGTACTTCAAAATGTAATAGTGTAAAAATTGCCACAGAATAAAGTAATTGTTCAAGATCTATTGGTAACTCATAAAAATAATGTCATATTTGCATAAACTGTCACTACCGTATATCCCGACACTAGCACATTAAGATAAGCTATGAAAAAAATCATGTTCCTCTGCCTCTTTCTGGTTAAATAATGTTTATTATAATTGTTAATATAGCATGCTATATTAACTATTCCAGGTTATTTATGCATAGCATAAATAATAGTTAGTATAGCATGCTATGCCACTTTCATCAAAACATATTACAAAGCTATAGCAATCTCATGTCATTCCGTCTGTTCGAAAAAAAAGTTGCACTAACTGTTCGTTACAAGCAGCATTTGCCGTCAGGCAGGTAACGATAGCTAACATAAACATATTTTTGCTAGCCTACCTGCTGCAAACTTACACTTTTTTTGTACAAGACAAGTAGAGCTATTTTATCCAGTGTAATTTATCACATACCACTATCTTGTTTTTTCTTATCCTCCTCTTCCTTTCTCTTTTTTCTTTTCTGGCTTCCTGAAGCATAAAATTCCGCTTCAAATCCGAAGATTTTGTATTTTGCCGCAGCAGAGATCGCGTGGTTGGCTGGCTGCTGTCAGCGACTTCTGAGAGGGGCCCCTTAAGGGGGATCCCGATAACAGTGTCATTGCACTTTACTGCATTGACTATCAATGGGGCGCTCACACAGTTTGTCGTTTCATTTTATTCTTAACCTGTCGCTGTCTTGGTGCCCCAGGCCAGCTCGAGGCCCCAAGCAATTGCTTGGTTTGCCTGCCTTGTCGCGACGGGCCTGCACACACACACACACACACACACACACACACACACACACACACACACACACACACAGACAGGACACTGACACACACACACACACACACACAAACACACACACACACACACACACACACACACACACACACAGGACATTGGCATACAGCGTGTTCTCTTGTGTCTTGTCGCGCTTGGAAGCATTTACATGAATAGGAGCGTGATCATGTAACGCTAAGCAAAAATGGATATAAAAACGGACGCTGCGTTATTTGCGTTAAATATTTTTAATGCGTTAAGCTTCCGTTTCACGTTGACCGAGTTTGGTGGAGATTGAATAAATCGCCTACGAGGAGAACGTAAAAACTCAGAAACTGAATTATACAAATATTCACGTTCAAACAAACTTTCTGTGAAAAAAGACACTTATAAACAGACACTTGTAGAAAATAATGTGAATTTTTTTTTTTTATAAATTTGAACTATGTCAGTAAATAATGAATTTAAAGACAAATGTGTCAAAAGTGATCTTTGCAAACACAGCACATGACCTTCTGTAAAGCACATGTATAGAAAACACACTCACACTCCTCTGTTTTAAAAAAAGAGTTCTGTCTGAATGAGTACATGAAATCACGGCTGTCAGGTGAAAAGAATTGTAACTCAAATGTCATTTAGAAAATTAGTCCTGTAGTGATATAGTGTCATAGTTCATGTCCACATTAACCACTACGTTGTAATATCAGTGTAATACCCATGTCATCATACACATTTGTGTCCTCATGAATCACATTAACAAGCACACATACAGAGAAAGGGAGTTTCAAAAATAATACAACACTGCCACCTTGTGGTGATAGAGGGGAGGGCACACAAACAGCCAAAAACATTATTAAACTTTGACATGTGGCCATGGCAACATTATTTGAAATATCAGGAATTCATTCATATGTCTCTATCTGTCATGTTTTCACATTATACTGATGAAGTTTGAAGTCAATCTGGTAAAAATAAGATGGTGATTCAAAGCATTTTTGAAAGTGACACACTTCCTGCTGCCAGTTGGTGGCGCTATAACTTTGACTCACAAAAGTCATATCCATGTGATCGGCCTCTTACAACGAACACACAGCTGAAGTTTCATCCAAATCATTCAATGTTTGCACAAGTTATTTCACACTTCCTGTTTACCTTTTCTCGCCATAAATTCGTTGCTTCGCCACGGCCAAACCGTTTGAGATATCAAAAATCCGCTCGCAATTTAGCATCCTCTATGTCTTGACTTCCTGCTGACCGAGTTTGGTGCTGATCGAAACAATGGCCTCGGAGGAGTATATTAAATTCCAGAGCATGTGTTTTCAGAACAACCCATATTAGCTCACTTCCTGTTGGGCTGACATGTAACTTAGAGCACGAAAGTTGTTCGGCCCGATGAGGTCTATATGTGTACCAAGTTTCATACATGTACGTCCAAGTGTGTTTGATATATAGACCAAGTTTTCAGACCCCACTTTAGGGGGCGCTGTCGAGTCCCCCTGCCACGCCCGGGTACCAGCTTCAGCCCGGCTCTGATGGCCGCGCATTCCGATGTGTGTGCAAAGTTTCAAGAGTTTTCGAGCATGTTAAGTGCCCCAAAAGTACCCGAGAAGTCGAAAAAAAAAATAAAAAGAAAAAGAATTAAAGCTGCGAGCAGCGATGACGGGCCCAAGCCGGTGGCACCGCCACGCCGGTGGCATCAGCTTAACTGTGCACGGCAGGCAATAGGCATTTAAAATGGGAAAACATAAAAGGACTATGTCAAAGTCATCTGAATTCACCACATTAACTGCAGCAGTTGGTGCTGCTATGACCACAACAGCCACATCTATGAGATCAATTAAATTTATATGAATTTCATGTCAGATTATGTCAAAGGTCAAATTGGAATGAGTTCAGAATACCATTCGAATGCTGATGTTGTTTTATTCTAACACTTCTCTTCATGTGTTTTTGAGCTACCTTAGCTACCGTTTGTGCACCAATCTTATGCACCATAAAACATGCTTTCATTTCAATATGGGTGGTCCAATAAATTCTTTTTAATAAAAAATGTATAAATGGAGCCAAATCACAGAAACTGCAAAGATGATTTTAATATCAGTGTCAGGTAAGAGTAAGATGCGTGTCTACATTTTATGGAAGTTTATTATAAATAGCCACTTTTATAAAATCATGTGAAATTTATGTTTTAATACATTTATATTATATCAGTAAATAATTAATTTAAAGACATGTGCATCATACGTGATCTTGGCAAACACATCACATGACGTTTTTATTTTAAGTGATAGTTATTTGTGATAGCCTATATGAAAGGGTTAAATTATGATCAAGAGAGAAAGTCACACACACACACACACACACACACACACACACACACACACACACACACACACACACACACACACACACACACACAGACACACACAATGATAGAGTGAGAGTGAGGGGGAGGGGAAGGACTGAGAGAAAGGCACACACACAAACTCACAGGGTGAGAGAGAGACCCCCCACACACACACACACACAGATAGAGAGGGGGAAGGGGAAAGACAGGCAGATGGCATTCCATAGACTTAATGGTTTGTATACTGTAAAAACTGTACATTCTATCCCCCTACACTACCCCTAAGCCTACATATCACACACACACACACACACACACACACACACACACACACACACACACACACACACACACACACACACACACACACACACACACACACACACACACACTACCCCTAAACCTACCATCACAGAAAACATTCTGCATTTTTACATTTTTATTAAAAAATTGTTTAGTATGCTGTTAAAGCTATTTTTATTTACGGGGACACATGAAATGTCTTCATAAACCATGATTATGTTGTAATAAACACCCCTCCAACACACGCATTTCTGAGGCTTTGCCCATTTCCACTGACTGACATCTCTGATGTGTGTGTTGAGTTTCAAGCAATTTCAAGCATGCTAAGAGAAATTATACAAATATTCACGTTCAAACCAAAATATCTGACTTCCTGTTGGTCAGAGCTAATGACTGTAAAGTAAAAAATTAACTAATTAATCACATTTTTTTCTGTAATTAATCACGATTAATCGCAAGTTTTTAATATTTTAAGTTTGTAATATTTTGATATTGTAATAATTTCAGTTACTCTCCAAATTAATTTAGAAACAATTTAAAGACAGCATATTGTAAATATGTGTTGTATTGTCATTTTTTATGAATGAAGACCAGTATCACTGATACTAAATTCTCTATGAAACATTAATGACGTTACATTACAGTATAACTGAAAGCTCCCAATTTCAACATTTATTAGTCTTTAAAAAACAACTTTTAATTTAAGTGAACTTAAAAAAATCTTTACATAAACCCAAAATAATAAATGTTATATTTACCCATGGCCTTCCCTGTTATACAGAAATGTAATAGTTATCAAACCTTCCTTAACTGCATAAATAATAAATGAAATATAGATGAATCATCATTAAAGCTACAATTTTCTCTGTTCCCGTTGTTCTTTGATGAACATTAATGACAGGCATCATCAGTGCTCCTGTCACTTTAAGAACAACCGCGGATCTCACGCGCGGTCCCGCGCATCTCATTTCCTCACAACTCTTTAAAGTTCATTTAAGACGTTATTTAACTAATTTAAGACAGTATGAGAATACTCAAAATCCTCTGTGTTATTGTTTGTTCAACAGCAAAAGAGAACTCGATGTGAGCAGGAAACTGACGCGAGTCTATCTATGCGTCGAGTGTGTGTGTGTTTGTGTGTGTGTGTGTGTCAGTGTCCCTTGATTAGCTGACATGAGACGCATCCACACAGACAGGACACTGACACACACACACACACACACACACACACACACACACACACACACACACACACACACACACACACACACACACACACACACACACACACAGACAGGACACACACACACACACACACAGACAGGACACTGACACACACACACACACACACAGAGACAGGACACTGGCATACAGCGCGCGCTCTTGTGTCTTGTCGCGCTTGGAAGCATTTACATGAATAGGAGCGTGATCATGTAACGCTAAGCAAAAATGGATATAAAAACGGACGCTGTGTTATTTGCGTTAAATATTTTTAATGCGTTAAGCTTCCGTTTCACGTTGACCGAGTTTGGTGGAGATTGAATAAATCACCTACGAGGAGAACGTAAAAACTTAGACCCTGAATTATACAAATATTCACGTTTAAACAAAAACTTTCTGTGAAAAAAGACACTTATAAACAGACACTTGTAGAAAATAATGTGAATTTTTTTTTTAAATAAATTTGAACTATGTCAGTATGAATTTAAAGACAAATGTGTCAAAAGTGATCTTTGCAAACACAGCACATGACCTTCTGTAAAGCACATGTATAGAAAACACACTCACACTCCTGTTTTAAAAAAAGAGTTCTGTCTGAATGAGTACATGAAATCACGGCTGTCAGGTGAAAAGAATTGTAACTCAAATGTCATGTAGAAAATGAGTCCTGTACTGATATAGTGTCATAGTTCATGTCCACATTAACCACTACGTTGTAATACAATACCCATGTCATCATACACATTTGTGTCCTCATAAATCACATAAGCAAGCACAGAGAGAGAGAGAGAGAGAGAAAGGGAGTTTCAAAAATAATACAACACTGCCCCCTTTTGGTGATAGAGGGGAGGGCACACAAACAGTCAAAAACATTATTAAACTTTGACATGTTGCCATGGCAGCATTATTTGAAATATCAGGAATTCATTCATATGTCTCTATCTGTCATGTTTTCACATTATACTGATGAAGTTTGAAGTCAATCGTGTGAAAATAAGATGGTGATTCAAAGCATTTTTGAAAGTGACACACTTCCTGCTGCCAGTTGGTGGCGCTATAACTTTGACTCACAAAAGTCATATCCATGTGATCGGCCTCTTACAACGAACACACAGCTGAAGTTTCATCCAAATCAGTCAATGTTTGCACAAGTTATTACACACTTCCTGTTTACCTTTTCTCGCCATAAATTCGTTGCTTCGCCACGGCCAAACCGTTTAAGATATCAAAAATCCGTTCGCAATTTAGCATCCTCTGTGTCTTGACTTCATGCTGACCGAGTTTGGCACTGATTGAAACAATGGCCTCGGAGGAGTATATTAAATTCCAGAGCATGTGTTTTCAGAACAACCCATATTAGCTCACTTCCTGTTGGGCTGACACGTAACTTAGAGCACGAAAGTTGTTTGGCCCGATGAGGTCTATATGTGTACCGAGTTTCATACATGTACGTGCAAGTGTGTTTGATATATAGACCAAGTTTTCAGACACCACTTTAGGGGGCGCTGTCGAGCCCCCCTGCCACGCCCGGGTACCAGCTTCAGCCCGGCTCTGATGGCCGCGCATTCCGATGTGTGTGCAAAGTTTCAAGAGTTTTTGAGCATGGTAAGGGCCCCAAAAGTGCCCGAGAAGTCGATAAAATAATAATAATAATTAAAGCTGCGAGCAGCGATGACGGGCCCAAGCCGGTGGCACCGCCACCCCGGTGGCATCAGTTTAACTGTGCACGGCAGGCAATAGGCATTTAAAATGGGAAAACATAAAAGGACTATGTCAAAGTCATCTGAATTCACCACATTAACTGCAGCAGTTGGTGCTGCTATGACCACAAACCACAACAGCCACATCTATGAGATCAATTAAATTTATATGAATTTCATGTCAGATTATGTCAAAGGTCAAATTGGAATGAGTTCAGAATACCATTCGAATGCTGATGTTGTTTTATTCTAACACTTCTCTTCATGTGTTTTTGAGCTACCTTAGCTACCATTTGTGCACCAATCTTATGCACCATAAAACATGCTTTAATTTCAATATGGGTGGTCCAATAAAATTTTTTTAATAAAAAATGTATAAATGGAGCCAAATCACAGAAACTGCAAAGATGATTTTAATATCAGTGTCAGGTAAGAGTAAGATGCGTGTCTACATTTTATGGAAGTTTATTATAAATAGCCACTTTTATAAAATCATGTGAAATTTATGTTTTAATACATTTATATTATATCAGTAAATAATTAATTTAAAGACATGTGCATCAGACGTGATCTTGGCAAACACATCACATGACGTTTTTATTTCAAGTGATAGTTATTTGTGATAGCCTATATGAAAGGGTTAAATTATGATCAAGAGAGAAAGTCACACACACACACACACACACACACACACACACACACAATGATAGAGTGAGAGTGAGGGGGAGGGGAAGGACTGAGAGAAAGGCACACACACAAACTCACAGGGTGAGAGAGAGACCCCCCCCCCCTCCCCACACACACACAGATAGAGAGGGGGAAGGGGAAAGACAGGCAGATGGCATTCCATAGACTTAATGGTTTGTATACTGTACAAACTGTACATTCTATCCCCCTACACTACCCCTAAGCCTACATATCGCACACACACACACACACACACCATAGCTGTCAACCCTCCCGTTTTTTCCGGGTTTCTCACGTATTTTAGCTCTTTTCCCGCTGTCTTCCCGTTTTAGTATTTTCCCGTAAAATATCCCGTATTTTTACGTTCTGATTGTGTTAACTCAGAACACGCAACTATCTGGTTTAGTGC
This sequence comes from Gobio gobio, assembly GCF_949357685.1. NCBI lineage: Eukaryota > Metazoa > Chordata > Actinopteri > Cypriniformes > Gobionidae > Gobio > Gobio gobio. The sequence continues at coordinate 29,201,457 of NC_137108.1, forward strand.
CAGAAGACGCGAATGAGAAGTCGCGCGCACTGTGAGAAAATTTTCCGTGCACTCATCCGAGAGCGCGCACACGTCTCTCAGCGCGCAAATATTGAGTTCTCTTTCAAGTCTTGCTCTTGAATGGACAAACTCACGCAAAAAGTATGTCAACATATTGATGAGTATTCTAGCAGACATAGTCTGTATATGGCTTAAGTAAGCTTTATACAGTCCAGAAAAGACGACGCATATCCGAGGTCTTAAAGGGGCAGTAGCCTTTACTGCTGTCTGTTTAATGTCAAACAAAAGACAAGGGCATCACTCACTGCTCTTGATTGAATAACTTTTGTAAGTTTAATAGGATTAATCTTTAATTTATACAGTCATATATGCAATGTTATTTTACATTTGATCAATTTCTGTACCTGAAAACTAATGTTAGACGTACCTGAAAAACCTGAAAAGCATAGTTTATTTTATTAGTATCTTTGCTCAATAGTATTTATTTGTGCTGCTGCTTGTATTTAAATGATTTGTTCTTATTATTTTCTTTTGTTTTATTTGACAGTAGTCCTTTTTTCCCTGAACATAGCAAATACTGAACCGTACCGAAACGGTGAACCTTAAACCGTGATACAAACCGAACCGTGAGCAATCTGTACCGTTACACCCCTAGCGTAACGTATGATAAAATGACTGAAAAAAGGTTGGGAAACACTGGCTTAGGCTACTATCGAAGAAGAAGAAGACAGTTGCAGCCGCGCGGTTGGGAGGAAGAGGGAAAAAGTAGCGGGAAGTAAACTTCAAGGAGAGTATAGTAATAATAAATGATAATAAATGGAATAAATAAATAATAAATGAAAATAATAAATGTTATATTTACCCATGGCCTTCCCTGTTATACAGAAATGTAATAGTTATCAAACCTTCCTTAACTGTATAAATAATAAATGAAATATAGATGAATCATCATTAAAGCTACAATTTTCTCTGTTCCCGTTGTTCTTTGATGAACATTAATGACAGGCTGACTCCACAAAATGACTCTAATTTGCCTCTTTGAAAAATAATTCTCTAATTTAACCTTATTACTATACTAATTGTAATATAAATAATACAAATATTAGAAGAAAAATATTTTAAGTGGTCATTATTGACAATAAATATTGCACAACTAGTATTTAGTACCAAAAGATCTCCTCAAAATATTCAATAAATATTATTGAACTAAAATATAGAACATTTATTTAATTGAAAAATAGTTAAGGTGTATGGTCACATTTGACCATCAATTAGTATGAGTATGACCAATTAGTATGGAATACCTGAAGGCTAAGTACAATAAAAAACATTAACATTAATGTTAACATTGTTGCATTACTCTCCATTATAAAACGATCCTGTATGGTTGATGTAATAATCAATGCACACTATGCTGTACTGTTTACCAAAACTTGCTGCAAACCCCTGTAAAGTGGAGCTGTTGTGTATCAAGCCATTCAAATGTATTGACACAGCGCTAGAAGTATTGAGATTTCTGTGAAGCACGACTGCGCGCGCCGCCGGGAGATGATAGAGCATGTCGCAACTCCGAATGGTTTTTCAACACTCTGGCTTTAACTGTTATGCCATATTAGCGCCAAAACGCTATTTATTGTTTGAATTTCGCATTAAAACTTTAAAAAATGTAAAAGCTTAGACATTGTTTAATATCAAAAGCAGGTTTGGCAAATTGGCGTGAGATTAAGTTGGGCAGCGTGAGAGCGTGAGACAGAGCCTGAAAGCGTGAGTGTCACGCCAAATGCGTGAGAGTTGGCAACCCTAGGCAAAAGAGAACTCGATGTGAGCAGGAAACTGACGCGAGTCTATCTATGCATCGAGTGTGTGTGTGTGTGTGTGTGTGTGTGTGTGTGTGTCAGTGTCCCTTGAATAGCTGACATGAGACGCATCCACACAGATAGGACACTGACACACACACATACACATACACACACACACAGACAGGACACACACACACACACACACACAGACAGGACACTAACACACACACAGACAGGACACTGGCATACAGCGCGCTCTCTTGTGTCTTGTCGCGCTTGGAAGCATGTACATGAATAGGAGCGTGATCATGTAACGCTAAGCAAAAATTGATATAAAAACGGACGCTGTGTTATTTGCGTTAAATATTTTTAATGCGTTAAGCTTCCGTTTCACGTTGACCGAGTTTGGTGGAGATTGAATAAATCACCTACGAGGAGAACGTAAAAACTCAGACCCTGAATTATACAAATATTCACGTTCAAACAAAAACTTTCTGTGAAAAAAAGACACTTATAAACAGACACTTGTAGAAAATAATGTGAATTTTTTTTAAAAATAAATTTGAACTATGTCAGTAAATAATGAATTTAAAGACAAATGTGTCAAAAGTGATCTTTGCAAACACAGCACATGACCTTCTGTAAAGCACATGTATAGAAAACACACTCACACTCCTCTGTTTTAAAAAAAGAGTTCTGTCTGAATGAGTACATGAAATCACGGCTGTCAGATGATAAGAATTGTAACTCAAATGTGATTTAGAAAATGAGTTCTGTAGTGATATAGTGTCATAGTTCATGTCCACATTAACCACTACGTTGTAATACCAATAGCCATGTCATCATACACATTTGTGTCCTCATAAATCACATAAGCAAGCACAGAGAGAGAGAGAGAGAGAAAGGGAGTTTCAAAAATAATACAACACTGCCCCCTTTTGGTGATAGAGGGGAGGGCACACAAACAGTCAAAAACATTATTAAACTTTGACATGTTGCCATGGCAGCATTATTTGAAATATCAGGAATTCATTCATATGTCTCTATCTGTCATGTTTTCACATTATACTGATGAAGTTTGAAGTCAATCGTGTGAAAATAAGATGGTGATTCAAAGCATTTTTGAAAGTGACACACTTCCTGCTGCCAGTTGGTGGCGCTATAACTTTGACTCACAAAAGTCATATCCATGTGATCGGCCTCTTACAACGAACACACAGCTGAAGTTTCATCCAAATCAGTCAATGTTTGCACAAGTTATTACACACTTCCTGTTTACCTTTTCTCGCCATAAATTCGTTGCTTCGCCACGGCCAAACCCTTTAAGATATCAAAAATCCGTTCGCAATTTAGCATCCTCTGTGTCTTGACTTCATGCTGACCGAGTTTGGCACTGATTGAAACAATGGCCTCGGAGGAGTATATTAAATTCCAGAGCATGTGTTTTCAGAACAACCCATATTAGCTCACTTCCTGTTGGGCTGACACGTAACTTAGAGCACGAAAGTTGTTTGGCCCGATGAGGTCTATATGTGTACCGAGTTTCATACATGTACGTGCAAGTGTGTTTGATATATAGACCAAGTTTTCAGACCCCACTTTAGGGGGCGCTGTCGAGCCCCCCTGCCACGCCCGGGTACCAGCTTCAGCCCGGCTCTGATGGCCGCGCATTCCGATGTGTGTGCAAAGTTTCAAGAGTTTTTGAGCATGGTAAGGGCCCCAAAAGTGCCCGAGAAGTCGATAAAATAATAATAATAATAATAATTAAAGCTGCGAGCAGCGATGACGGGCCCAAGCCGGTGGCACCGCCACGCCGGTGGCATCAGCTTAACTGTGCACGGCAGGCAATATGCATTTAAACAGGAGAATATTTTAGAATCGCTCGAATGTGCCACATTTACCGCAGCAACTGGTGCCACTATCACCACAAGCCACACCCATGATGTAATTTAAATTTAGATTAATTTTAATATCATAGGATAAAATAGATAAAAGTTATATTTTCCTGCTCAAAATTTTGTAAGTCCAGAAGGCCAGTATTTAATTCAAGGTGTTTGTAGTTCTTTTTTACTTATTCACACTAAAGTAGGGATGAAACGGTAGGGGTGTGCATTGGCACTGCCCTCACAATTCGATTCGATTACGATTCACCAGGTAACGATTCGATTCAATTCGATTCTACGATGCATTGCGATGCATCAAAATTCTACTGCACACAACAAGGCAAATTTTTAATCAGTCATCATGAGGGAATACAAGCAGTCAGATATTGAACAACAGATTGTATTGGCTGCTATGTGTGTATTATCACTCTCCTGTATCTTTGACATAAATGTCATTAAATAAAATAAAATAGAATGGTACAGGGTATTGGATATGGCATTTTCAAACCTGAAAAAGAAAACATAAATCACTGCTTTCAGTGCTTTGAATGAGAAATGTTTTTCGTCTCTCTGCTTTAGAACCATTTGAAATTATATAGAGCAATAATAACCAACTAAGTTAACTTTTTCCAGCAGTGAACATAAGTGTTTTTTTTTTTACACACAGTAAAAAGCTCTAAGACAGGGCACTTCATGAACTCCTGTGCAAATATTAATCCGTAATTACAGTCACACTATTGTAACAACAACCACCACCCAGGCACCAATAAAAATATTCAGTCCAACACACACAGTAACGTTGACACTAGCGACTCGCCAATTCTCGTGCTTGATTTTAGTGTGGCAGGCGCGTTAGCAGGGCGTAAGCAGCGCATATTTTTTTCGGCGCCCATGTTAACAGATTAGAGCATTCACATCGCACGCAGAGGCGGCGCGGCAGCGCATCGCAGGAGCAGAAGCAGTAGTGCCGCGATCGTTTCGGCGCCGAGTCTATTTTTGCCACGCTGCTCACGCTGATTTAAAGCCACAGTGGATTGTTCTTGATCAAAACTGACCAGATTAACATGGAATATAACAAATTTCACCATGAAATCATGTAGTGAAGTGTCCCGTGTGTTTCACAATCACCATATGACATCCAGAGCTGTTAAAAAAATTAAAAACACAACACTGCCAGCAGTTTTTGCCCAAACTTCAAAAGCCTGTTTAAATGATTAAAGCATATATTCACTTTAATGTTAACTTACATTTATCATGTGAACTACTTATATACAACAAGTTATATGCATGTTTGATTGGGACAGAGGGGAACGCGGTCGCATTTGCAGCATATGCTGCCCATCATAAATCAAAGCACGAGACAGACGGGGCTCGGAGGAGAAGACCGGAAAATGTTACATAATGTACAATATTTGTCTGTATTTGCAATATCTGCGCGAGACAAAAGCTGCCCGTGTGAATCCACAATGGGGGCGCGTGCTCCGGCTCTCCATACCCACTGCTCCGCGTGCGGTGTGAAGCCGGCGTCAGAATCCGAAATGTGCCCAGATGTCCGCTTTCCAATCTTTGGGTGCGTTTTTAATTACCCGTCTATCACGGTCATCTCCCTCCGCCTCAGCCATCTTGATTGTTGTTGTTATGACCTTGGAAGTAATTGAAACTTCACAACTTTATTGTCCAACTCAAGTCCAGAAAATAAACGGTGACATAATCGATTATGGCACTTTGCCGCATCGATGCTGAATCGTGCATGCCCCGCATTGCGATGCATCGCTGAATCGATTATTGTTGACACCACTATGAAACGGTATGGAAATTTAACATCACGATTATAGTGACCCAAATTATCACGGTTATCAATATTATCACGGTTTTGTTCAAACAAGATGAAAGTGTTCAAAAAGAACAGATGCACACACTTAAAACATTTCAACAAGTTTTATATTTGAAATTAAACAAACAACAAATAACTAAAGCAGCTCTAAGCACTTTTTTAAGCTAGATTCTGTGGGATTTCTTTACTTAATGGCCGTCGTCAATAGCAACGCATAACGCATAAATAATAATAATTTGTCGTAAATATAATCTCTAATATTATCTCTGTAAATATATTCTCAAGAAATATTCTCATCAGTGTTCAGCTATGATGCATTTAAATCTAGCATATTTTGTGTTAGAGCCCAAACAGTATCCAAGTGAAATAATGCATATCCATATTTCCATATGATTTGACAGTTTATTTTATTAAATATCAAAATGTGTGCATCATACCTGACACCTAGATGAACACTTTACAGTCAGTTTTATGACTGTCATTCTCTTTAAATGCTAGTGAAGTTTGGTAACGTTATACACGTTACCAATGTTGTATGTAACTTTGCAGACGGTCCCTAACTTCGCCAGCGTTATGCCAGTCATATCAGATGCGCTGTGGTTCTGCTGTGTTTTTTTAAACCATTTTACCTAAATCACCAAAATAATAAATGTTATATTTACCCATGGCCTTCCCTGTTATACAGAAATGTAATAGTTATCAAACCTTCCTTAACTGCATAAATAATAAATGAAATATAGATGAATCATCATTAAAGCTACAATTTTCTCTGTTCCCGTTGTTCTTTGATGAACATTAATGACAGGCATCATCAGTGCTCCTGTCACTTTAAGAACAGCCGCGGATCTCACGCGCGGTCCCGCGCATCTCACGCGCGGTCCCGCGCATCTCATTTCCTCACAACTCTTTAAGTTCATTTAAGACGTTATTTAACTAATTTAAGACTCGAATATGAGAATACTCACAATCCTCTGTGTTATGGTTTGTTCAAGAGCAAAAGAGAACTCGATGTGAGCAGGAAACTGACGCAAGTCTATCTATGCGTCGAGTGTGTGTGTGTGTGTGTGTGTGTGTGTGTGTGTGTGTGTGTGTGTGTGTGTGTGTGTGTGTGTGTGTCAGTGTCCCTTGATTAGCTGACATGAGACGCATCCACACAGATAGGACACTGACACACACACACACACACACACACACACACACACACACACACACACACACACACACACAGCATACCGCAGCATAGCCATACAGTTTAAGTTCACCCACACTTTATATTAATAAAAAGGTTTACAGTGCAAATACTGTTGTTGCATATACTGTGCATAAAATTTGAAAACATTTGCAAAAAACACCACTGTATCATTAATTTTTTTTTTTAAACCTTTAAGTAACCATTTTTTAAACATCTATAAACATTACTTTTACATAGATAGACGGACCAGATATTCCTAACACTTTGGGAATACTTAAGGGTTACTAGTTGTTTTGTAAACTGTCTATAAACATTATCTGGATGGTTATTATAAAGTTGCAACCGATGACTATAATACCTTGTTAAATAGTTAATAAACAGTACCAGTAAAACGTGGGCAGTACCAGTAAAACATGTAAACAGTACCAGTCAAACATGTGGGTTGTCCTGATACTGTACTTCAAAATGTAATAGTGTAAAAATTGCCACAGAATAAAGTAATTGTTCAAGATCTATTGGTAACTCATAAAAATAATGTCATATTTGCATAAACTGTCACTACCATATATATCCCGACACTAGCACATTAAGATAAGCTATGAAAAAAATCATGTTCCTCTGCCTCTTTCTGGTTAAATAATGTTTATAATAATTGTTAATATAGCAAGCTATATTAACTATTCCAGGTTATTTATGCATAGCATAAATAATAGTTAGTAGAGCATGCTATGCCACTTTCATCAAAACATATTACAAAGCTATAGCAATCTCATGTCATTCCGTCTTTTCGAAAAAAAAGTTGCACTAACTGTTCGTTACAAGCAGCATTTGCCGTCAGGCAGGTAACGATAGCTAACATAAACATATTTTTGCTAGCCTACCTGCTGCAAACTTACACTTTTTTTGTACAAGACAAGTAGAGCTATTTTATCCAGTGTAATTTATCACATACCACTATCTTGTTTTTTCTTATCCTCCTCTTCCTTTCTCTTTTTTCTTTTCTGGCTTCCTGAAGCATAAAATTCCGCTTAAAATCCGAAGATTTTGTATTTTGCCGCAGCAGAGATCGCGTGGTTGGCTGGCTGCTGTCAGCGACTACTGAGAGGGGCCCCTTAAGGGGGATCCCGATAACAGTGTCATTGCACTTTACTGCATTGACTATCAATGGGGCGCTCACACAGTTTGTCGTTTCATTTTATTCTTAACCTGTCGCTGTCTTGGGGCCCCAGGCCAGCTCGGGGCCCCAAGCAATTGCTTGGTTTGCCTGCCTTGTCGCGACGGGCCTGCACACACACACACACACACACACACACACACACACACACACACACACACACACACACACACACACACACACACACACACACACACACACACACACACACAGAAAGAGAGTTTAAAAAATAACACAACACTGCCACCCTTTAGTGAGGGGAGGGCAGACAGAGAATAAATATTCAGAAGAAATATATTAAATAAAATAAATATATTGATCTGAAAAATAGTATGATTATTTTAAAGCTATTTGGTTACATTTTAATAAAACATTGTTTTAGTATGTTTTTAAACACACACACATACACGTTGTAATACCAGTGTAATACCCATGTCATTATACAAATTTGTGTCCTCATAAATCACATAAACAAGAGAGAGAGAGAGAGAGAGAGAGAGAGAGAGAGAGAGAGAGAGAGAGAGAGAGAGAAACAAGTTTTTTTTAATCCTGCTTCAAAACTAATACAATGCTGCCATCTTGTGTTCATTGAGGGGAGAGCAGCACAGACAGATACAGAATTGATTATTTAAAAAAATATTTAAAATAAATATATATATTCATCTGAAAAATAGTATAGTCATTTTAAATTAATCTAAGTTCAATTACCAAACATACAATCTTAATTTAATTTAAATCAAAATATTATTTTACAAGATATGAGACAATTTCTGTTCCCCTTTTTTTGTCCTTATTTAATCCCTCGCCATGGCAACACCGTTTGAGATATCCAATATTCGTTCGCATTTTAGCATCTTCCGTATCTTTGTTTCATGTTGACCGAGTTTGGTGGAGATTGAATAAATCGCCTACGAGGAGAACGTAAAAACTCAGACCCTGAATTACATAAATATTCACCTTCAAACCAAAATATCTGACTTCCTGTTGGTCGGAGCTAATGACTGTAAATTAGAAAGTTGTCCGGCTCGAAGAGAACAATATATGTACCGAGTTTGGTGACTGAAGATAAAACTAACCCCCCCACTTTTGTCAAAAGGTGGCGCTAGAGAGGCCCTCATCCCCGTCCATTTCTGATGCTTTGCCAATGTGTACTGACTGACATCTCTGATGTGTGTGTTGAGTTTCAAGCAGTTTCAAGCAATTTCAAGCATGCTAAGAGCCTCAAAACAGCCAAAAGATTATTAAACTTTGACACGTTGCCATGGCAACAGTATTTGAAATTTCAGGAATCCATTTCATACGTCTCTATCTGTCATGTTTTCACATTATACTGATGAAGTTTGAAGAAAATGGGGTGAAAATAAGATGGTGATTCAAAGCATTTTTGAAAGTGACACACTTCCTGCTGCCAGTTGGTGGCGCTATAACTTTGACTCACAAAAGTCATATCCATGTGATCGGCCTCTTACAACGAACACACAGCTGAAGTTTCATCCAAATCAGTCAATGTTTGCTGACGTTATAACACACTTCCTGTTTCCCTTTTCTCGCCATAAATTCGTTGCTTCGCCACGGCCAAACCATTTGAGATATCAAAAATCCGCTCGCAATTTAGCATCCTGGATATGTTCTCTTCATGCTGACCGAGTTTGGCAATGATCGAAACAATGGCCTCGGAGGAGTATATTAAATTCCAGAGCATGCGTTTTCCGAACAACCCATAATAGCTCACTTCCTGTAGGGCTGACGCATAACTTAGAGCACGAAAGTTGTTCGGCCTGATGAGGTCTATATGTGTACCGAGTTTCATACATGTACGTGCAAGTGTGTTTGATATATGGACCAAGTTTTCAGACCCCACTTTAGGGGGCGCTGTCGAGCCCCCCTGCCACGCCCGGGTACCAGCTTCAGCCCGGCTCTGATGGCCGCGCATTCCGACGCCTGTGCGAAGTTTCAAGAGTTTTCGAGCATGTTAAGTGCCCCAAAAGTACCCGAGAAGTCGAAAAAAAAAATTAAAAAAAAAAAAAAAAAAAAAACAAAGAATAATCCTTAGGGGAACAATAGGGCTCTGCGCCCTTTCAGGGCTTGGGCCCTAATAAGAAACAGAGGAAGAACAATAGGGCTCTGCGCCCTTTCAGGGCTTGGGCCCTAATAATAATAAGAAACAGAGGAAGAACAATAGGGCTCTGCGCCCTTTCAGGGCTTGGGCCCTAATAATCCTTAGGGGAACAATAGGGCTCTGCGCCCTTTCAGGGCTTGGGCCCTAATAATAAGAAACAGAGGAAGAACAATAGGGCTCTGCGCCCTTTCAGGGCTTGGGCCCTAATTAAAGCTGCGAGCAGCGATGACGGGCCCAAGCCGGTGGCACCGCCACGCCGGTGGCATCAGCTTAACTGTGCACGGCAGGCAATATGCATTTAAACAGGAGAATATTTTAGAATCGCTCGAATATGCCACATTTACCGCAGCAACTGGTGCCACTATCACCACAAGCCACACCCATGATGTAATTTAAATCTAGATTAATTTTAATATCATAGGATAAAATAAATAAAAGTTATATTTTCCTGCTCAAAATTTTGTAAGTCCAGAAGGCCAGTATTTAATTCAAGGTGTTTGTAGTTCTTTTTTACTTATTCACACTAAAGTAGGGATGAAACGGTATGGAAATTTAACATCACGATTATAGTGACCCAAATTATCACGGTTATCAATATTATCACGGTTTTGTTCAAACAAGATGAAAGTGTTCAAAAAGAACAGATGCACACACTTAAAACATTTCAACAAGTTTTATATTTGAAATTAAACAAACAACAAATAACTAAAGCAGCTCTAAGCACTTTTTTAAGCTAGATGCTGTGGGATTTCTTTACTTAATGGCCGTCGTCAATAGCAACGCATAACGCATAAATAATAATAATTTGTCGTAAATATAATCTCTAATATTATCTCTGTAAATATATTCTCAATAAATATTCTCATCAGTGTTCAGCTATGATGCATTTAAATCAAGCATATTTTGTGTTAGAGCCCAAACAGTATCCAAGTGAAATAATGCATATCCATATTTCCATATGATTTGACAGTTTATTTTATTAAATATCAAAATGTGTGCATCATACCTGACACCTAGATGAACACTTTACAGTCAGTTTTATGACTGTCATTCTCTTTAAATGCTAGTGAAGTTTGGTAACGTTATACACGTTTCAATGTTGTATGTAACTTTGCAGACGGTCCCTAACTTCGCCAGCGTTATGCCAGTCATATCAGATGCGCTGTGGTTCTGCTGTGTTTTTTTAAACCATTTTACCTAAATCACCAAAATAATAAATGTTATATTTACCCATGGCCTTCCCTGTTATACAGAAATGTAATAGTTATCAAACCTTCCTTAACTGCATAAATAATAAATGAAATATAGATGAATCATCATTAAAGCTACAATTTTCTCTGTTCCCGTTGTTCTTTGATGAACATTAATGACAGGCATCATCAGTGCTCCTGTCACTTTAAGAACAGCCGTGGATCTCACGCGCTGTCCCGCGCATCTCATTTCCTCACAACTCTTTAAGTTCATTTAAGACGTTATTTAACTAATTTAAGACTCGAATATGAAAATACTCACAATCCTCTGTGTTATTGTTTGTTCAAGAGCAAAAGAGAACTCGATGTGAGCAGGAAACTGACGCGAGTCTACACTGTTAAACCTTGCTGTAGATTTCTGGGTAAATAACTGTAAAATCGCCAGTATTTAGCTTTAACATCATTGAAAGGTATTTTACTGTGATATGAGGTGAGGTTATGCCGCACTAATAATAAACTACAGTACATTACTTTCAGCGCCCATAAAGGGAAATAACTGTAATATTAACTGGTAAATTACTGGTCTACATTCCCATAATGCATTACGTCACTGTTTATTTCAAACTGTTTACATCTTCAGTCAGAAAACAAGGATTAATGCATTAACACACACATACGCATGCATGTGAGCACACAAATACAGACACAAGGGCTGAATGTTTGAGCCTAAACGAGCAGCTGTCACCCCTTTGCCTTGATTATCTTGGAGTTGGTTTGCTACTGAGTGTGCTTTGTTGAGAACTCCAATAGCGGATTTGTATGTTTTCAGACTGAAAATGAATCGCACAACTACAAGTAAGTAAACGATTCAAATATTTGTGTTTTTAAAATACATAATGCAAAGTTAGATCGTTTATATGCATGGTTTGAAATAGCTTCCTGATTAGCAAGTTTTTTAGCCTCTCCTCACAACTCTAGCCTATATATAATATAATAGCCTATCCCTTTGTGTAGATTGAAGCAATTGAACTCTTGCTAATAAACAACTTGTTTTATCATTGCTTTCGTTTTTCTTGGTTAGTCAGGATTTGCCACAAAGTACAGATGCAAACTTTGCAATTTGCCTTATCACCAACTAACTGTTTTTATACACATATAAAACAACACCAACATAGGGCAAATTTTTTTCCAAGGAAAACTTCAACCCAAATGTCAGTGGAAAAGGAGCTACATCTACCAGTCACACCAAGGCTCATCATGCTTGGTAATTATGAAATATATGGTAAATAATAAATGTGTTTTAGCAGTTTTTATGGTGAGTTCATATTTCAGGAGATAGCCTTCTAAATTAATTTAAGTGGAAGATCAGCATTGAGGGGAAAGTGACACATTGCATTGATGAGCAGTTCGATTTCTCTGCGGCTTTCTCAGTGTTTTTCAGCGTCTTCTATGTCTTTAACATTAAATATCAAGAGTCAGCCAGTGCCACATTAGAACTTATTCAAAGGTACATGTTAAAACATTGTGCAATAATGTAACATGAGTTTGCCACAGTTGTGCATTTACATTTTCTTTTTATTTATATATTTTTTGTAGTATGCTGTTGTTTTCTGAACTGTTTGATTTGTTACTCCATTTCTTAAATAGTTGTTGTCTGATTTACTCAACAGGTTTTTCAAGTCATCTGTTAAAAGATTCAAAACATAAATCCACATGTACACAGATTTTTGCAGAGGCCGAATTTGAGTGGAAAACATGCAACTAACTGAAAGCATTTTTGTAAATGTTTTACTAAACTAAATTTAATTTATGTTAACATAAATAACCTGAGGGTCATTGGTGGCTGAGATTTAGATTTTGGATGTTGTATCTAAGTTTTAATTGTTTTGGTTAGAGGGCAGGATTTGACATGTCTTGAAATTATTTGTGTGTTTCATATTATGTTTGTTGATATTTTTTTGTGATTCTATTATGTTGGGCAATATATAAACATCTAAGTAATAAGGTGAATTTGTGTAAAGATTGAAAAGTTCATTCTATTTTTTAAAAATGAAGTAACATGAAAAAATGCTTCATAAGTTTAAGAGTACCACAATGAGTACTGCATTATAAATTATTTAAATGTATATGCAGTATGTTATTACTGTACAGTAATTTACTGAAACCACTGCTGCCAGTTATCAACTGTAATGCCTGATTTACGGTATAAAACTGGCAACAGTGTTGCTGGTTAGTCACTGTATTGGTATACACATTACTATACTGGCAACACTGTTGCCAGTTAGTCACTGTAACAGATTCTTTACAGTAACTAGCTGGCAACAGTGTTGCCAGTATTTTACTCATAAAAAACCTGGTAAGGTTTAACAGTGTATCTATGCGTCGAGTGTGTGTGTGTGTGTGTGTGTGTGTGTGTGTGTGTGTGTGTGTGTGTGTGTGTGTGTGTGTGTGTCAGTGTCCCTTGATTAGCTGACATGAGACGCATCCACACAGATAGGACACTGACACACACACACACACACACACACACACACACACACACACACACACACACACACACACACACAGCATACCGCAGCATAGCCATACAGTTTAAGTTCACCCACACTTTATATTAATAAAAAGGTTTACAGTGCAAATACTGTTGTTGCATATACTGTGCATAAAATTTGAAAACATTTGCAAAAAACACCACTGTATCATTAAATTTTTTTTAAACCTTTAAGTAACCATTTTTTAAACATCTATAAACATTACTTTTACATAGATAGACGGACCAGATATTCCTAACACTTTGGGAATACTTAAGGGTTACTAGTTGTTTTGTAAACTGTCTATAAACATTATCTGGATGGTTATTGTAAAGTTGCAACCGATGACTATAATACCTTGTTAAATAGTTTAATAAACAGTACCAGTAAAACGTGGGCAGTACCAGTAAAACATGTAAACAGTACCAGTCAAACATGTGGGTTGTCCTGATACTGTACTTCAAAATGTAACATTTGTAAAAATTGCCACAGAATAAAGTAATTGTTCAAGATCTATTGGTAACTCATAAAAATAATGTCATATTTGCATAAACTGTCACTACCGTATATATCCCGACACTAGCACATTAAGATAAGCTATGAAAAAAATCATGTTCCTCTGCCTCTTTCTGGTTAAATAATGTTTATAATAATTGTTAATATAGCATGCTATATTAACTATTCCAGGTTATTTATGCATAGCATAAATAATAGTTAGTAGAGCATGCTATGCCACTTTCATCAAAACCTATTACAAAGCTATAGCAATCTCATGTAATTTCGTCTTTTCGAAAAAAAAGTTGCTCTAACTGTTCGTTACAAGCAGCATTTGCCGTCAGGCAGGTAACGATAGCTAACATAAACATATTTTTGCTAGCCTACCTGCTGCAAACTTACACTTTTTTTGTACAAGACAAGTAGAGCTATTTTATCCAGTGTAATTTATCACATACCACTATCTTGTTTTTTCTTATCCTCCTCTTCCTTTCTCTATTTTCTTTTCTGGCTTCCTGAAGCATAAAATTCCGCTTAAAATCCGAAGATTTTGTATTTTGCCGCAGCAGAGATCGCGTGGTTGGCTGACTGCTGTCAGCGACTTCTGAAAGGGGCCCCTTAAGGGGGATCCCGATAACAGTGTCATTGCACTTTACTGCATTGACTATCAATGGGGCGCTCACACAGTTTGTCGTTTCATTTTATTCTTAACCTGTCGCTGTCTTGGGGCCCCAGGCCAGCTCGAGGCCCCAAGCAATTGCTTGGTTTGCCTGCCTTGTCGCGACGGGCCTGCACACACACACACACACACACACACACACACACACACACACACACACACACACACACACACACACACACACACACACACACACACACAAAGAGAGTTTAAAAAATAACACAACACTGCCACCCTTTAGTGAGGGGAGGGCAGACAGAGAATAAATATTCAGAAGAAATATATTAAATAAAATAAATATATTGATCTGAAAAATAGTATGATTATTTTAAAGCTATTTGGTTACATTTTAATAAAACATTGTTTTAGTATGTTTTTAAACACACACACATACACGTTGTAATACCAGTGTAATACCCATGTCATTATACAAATTTGTGTCCTCATAAATCACAAACAAGAGAGAGAGAGAGAGAGAGAGAGAGAGAGAGAGAGAGAGAGAGAGAGAGAGAAACAAGTTTTTTTTTATCCTGCTTCAAAACTAATACAATGCTGCCATCTTGTGTTCATTGAGGGGAGAGCAGCAGACACAGAGAATTTCTGTTCCCCTTTTTTGTCCTTATTTAATCCCTTGCCATGGAAACACCGTTTGAGATATCCAATATCCGTTCACATTTTAGCATCTTCAGTATCTTTGTTTCATGTTGACCGAGTTTGGTGGAGATTGAATAAATCGCCTACAAGGAGAACGTAAAAACTCAGACCCCGATTTAACCAAAAATTTACCTTCAAACCAAAATATCTGACTTCCTGTTGGTCGGAGCTAATGACTGTAAATTAGAAAGTTGTCCGGCTCGATGAGGTCAATATATATACTGAGTTTGGTGATTGTAGATGAAACGAAGCCCTTCACTTTTGTCAAAAGGTGGCGCTAGAGAGCCCCTCATCCCCGCCCGTTTCTGAGGCTTTGCCCATGTGTACTGACTAACATCTCTGATGTGTGTGTTGAGTTTCAAGCAGTTTCAAGCAATTTCAAGCATGCTAAGAGCCTCAGAACAGCCAAAAGATTATTAAACTTTGACACGTTGCCATGGCAACAGTATTTGAAATTTCAGGAATCCATTTCATACGTCTCTATCTGTCATGTTTTCACATTATACTGATGAAGTTTGAAGTAAATGGGGTGAAAATAAGATGGTGATTCAAAGCATTTTTGAAAGTGACACACTTCCTGCTGCCAGTTGGTGGCGCTATAACTTTGACTCACAAAAGTCATATCCATGTGATCGGCCTCTTACAACGAACACACAGCTGAAGTTTCATCCAAATCAGTCAATGTTTGCTGACGTTATAACACACTTCCTGTTTCCCTTTTCTCGCCATAAATTCGTTGCTTCGCCACGGCCAAACCGTTTGAGATATCAAAAATCCGCTCGCAATTTAGCATCCTGGATATGTTCTCCTCATGCTGACCGAGTTTGGCGATGATCGAAACAATGGCCTCGGAGGAGTATATTAAATTCCAGAGCATGGGTTTTCCGAACAACCGATTATAGCTCACTTCCTGTTGGGCTGACGCATAACTATGAGCACGAAAGTTGTTTGGCCCGATGAGATCTATATGTGTACCGAGTTTCATACATGTACGTGCAAGTGTGTTTGATATATGGACCAAGTTTTCAGACCCCACTTAAGGGGGCGCTGTCGAGCCCCCCTGCCACGCCCGGGTACCAGCTTCAGCCCGGCTCTGATGGCCGCGCATTCCGATGCCTGTGCGAAGTTTCAAGAGTTTTCGAGCATGTTAAGTGCCCCAAAAGTACCCGAGAAGTCAAAAAAAAAAAAAAAAAAAAAAAAAAAAAAAAAAAACAAAGAATAATCTGAGGAAGAACAATAGGGCTCTGCGCCCTTTCAGGGCTTGGGCCCTAATAAGAAACAGAGGAAGAACAATAGGGCTCTGCGCCCTTTGGGCTTGGGCCCTAATAAGAAACAGAGGAAGAACAATAGGGCTCTGCGCCCTTTGGGCTTGGGCCCTAATAAGAAACAGAGGAAGAACAATAGGGCTCTGCGCCCTTTCAGGGCTTGGGCCCTAATTACAGTAAAATTACTGTAAAAAATATTATACTGTAAAAATAAATTGCGGTAAGGGCATCATACTGTAAAATTAAATTGCGGTAAGGGCATCATACTGTAAAATTAAATTACGGTAAGGGCATCATACTGTAAAATTAAATTGCGGTAAGGGCATCATACTGTAAAATTAAATTACGGTAAGGGCATCATACTGTAAAACACATTTACAGGTAAGCTACTGTAAAGGGGCAATTACAGTAACTTACTGGCAATAGTGCTGCCAGTAAGTTACCGCAAAAATACAATAAAATGTCTAACAGTGTAGTTTTCCTGGGTCTCAGGAAGATACGATAACTGTTCTAGAAAACTTTTGCGCCACAGAAATTAACTAATGTTGTTAATAACACACACACACACACACACACACACACATACGTATATATATATATACACACACTCTAAAAAAAAATGTTCTATATGGCACCAAATATGGTTCTTGGCTCGTAATCATAGGGGAACCTTTTTTAGTGCTATATAGCACCAATTTTGGTGCTTCAGTGGTTCTTCAGAGGTGCTAAATAGCACCTTAGTCCAAGAACCGGTGAAGAACCTCTGAAGAACCACTGAAGCACCACTGAAGCACCAAAATTGGTGCTATATAGCACTAAAAAAGGCTCCCCTATGATTACGAGCCAAGAACCATTTTTGGTGCCATAGAACCTTTTTTTACCTGGACTACACACATCCAGACACAGGTGAAAAAAGCCAGGCAAAGACTGTACCACCTGCGCCAGCTGAGGAAATTCAGGGTTTCACCAGCCATCCTGAAAACTTTCTATCGAGGGGCGATAGAAAGTGTCCTGACTCAGTGCATCACAGCGTGGTACGGGAACAGCACCAGTCACGACTGCAAAGCCCTGCAAAGAGTGGTGCGCTTATCCGAGCGCATCTCAGGCTCAGCTCTCCCGTCTCTGCAGGACACCTACACCAAACGCTGCAGAGGTAGAGCTACTAAAATCATCAGAGACATTAATCACCCTGCAAACTCTCACTTCACCCTGCTGCCATCTGGTAAGCGCTTCCGTAGCCTGATGGCAAAGACTGAAAGACTCAGGAGGAGTTTCTTCCCCCAGGCCATCAGACTCCTGAACTCAGTCACGTGACTTCACTTCACCCCGCACACGCATAAACATCCAGTTTAAACATTAACATCCACATACTGCCATTGCACTGCACTTTACTTTCCTATTGTTACTGCGTAACAACCTGTAATAAACCTTGCACATTATACTTCTTTATATATACATATATATATATTTATGTTAACCACTTATTTCTAAGTCTATAGTTTATCTCACTTATCATATCCACTTATTTTTTTATATTTTTATATTTTTATTTTTATATTTTTATTTTTATCTTATTTCCTATTTTTATCTTTTACTTGATTTATTTATAATTCTACTTATGTTAATACTTTTTATTCTAATTTTATTCTATTTCTATTTTAATTTCTTGTAACTGTTATTTGCACTGTCCATGGAGCGGACCTGTTTACATTTCACTGCCAGTTGTATATTGTGTAACTGTGTATGTGACAAATAAAACTCTTGAATCTTGAATCTTTTAGAGTATATATATGTGTGTGTGTGTGTGTGTGTGTGTGTGTGTGTGTGTGTGTGTGTGTGTGTGTGTGTGTGTGTGTGTGTGTGTGTGTGTGTGTGTGTGTGTGTGTGTGTGTGTGTGTGTGTGTGTGTGTGTGTGTGTGTGTGTGTGTGTGTGTGTGTGATCTGTGGAGCGACGGTAGGCCAGGGGCCCGTTCTTCGTACGTTGCTTATTACATCTGAGATGATTTGACAGATCCCAGATCTTTTAATCGTGATAACTGATGTCTGGCTAATTTGGTTCTTCAGACGAATTTGCGGATTGGATTAAAATATCTGGATTAAATGATCTAAGATCACTGCGCGTTCTTGTTTTCCCTGAAGAGGGCAGATGCATCGATACTCGAAACCACGATCAGCAATGCAGCGATTGGCTGGCGTCAAGACAGCAACGTAATGACATCATCTAATTAAAAAAGCCACCTGGCAAAAAAACTTGACAAATTACACAAAAAACCCCCACGAATTTCTGAACCTTTATAAGGAAACAGCCAAACGACCAAACCAACATAAAAGTTATAATTGATAAATGATAGCCTAAATGTTTTTTTTTTTTTTTACATGATTACCAATTATTTATATTCACGATTTTATACAGTAGGCCTATTTGTACATCCTTTACATTTTTATTTCAATGTTGTAATTTAATTTTTAATTCAATTTGAAGCAGATTTGTAACGTGACAGTATTCAAGTTTCTTATGGGTCAAGATCAAATTATCCTCTCTTGCGCTGCATCAAGCCACTCCCATAATATCAGTCATCACTTAAATTAATGCACGGCTCAGATTAACTGCACAACATGTGTGTAAACCAATAAAAATAAAATTATATAAAGTAATTATTCCATCACAAATAAATCGCTCAATCAAGTGTCTGGCTATAGTATTATACACAACATTATACATTCTCATATACATATACAATATAACATTTTTATATTATTTTTTAAAATTATTATTATTGCTATTATTATTACTGGTTCAGTAATGAACTCTTGTATTAAAGTAGCAGTGGCTGGGACAGATTTTAAGTATCACCTCAATATGCAATCTAATCCTGTTTACATGAAATAAGCCTGCTCCCGAGCAGGTTTAAGCTTAGGGACCTGTTACTATGACAGCAAGTCCAGGATGAGCTTCGAAGAACCAAACAATCCAAGATCATGCCAAATCGTCAACAATCAAATCCAGCTAACTGAGTTAGCGAGGTACGAAGAACGGGCCCCTGAGGCCCGTTGCACAAAAGTAGAATTAAGACATCCAGGATAAATGACTGAGCTGAGCTCAATGAAGCCAAAACAAGTGCATCCAGGCTTAATAGGTTGCACAAAGACCAAGCCAGGATGAGCAGACACGGATTCATCAAGCCAGGTTAAACCAATCCTGGATAGGTGCGCGCTCACGGCTCACTCAAATAGACCCGCCACCGATCACAGATTCACTGATTCACCATGGCAACTAGAGCGGCGTACTTTTCCCCGTTGGAGGCACAAATCCTCATGGAGGCAAACGAGGAGGTAAAATACATAATTAAGAAGAAAGGCAACACCGCCACAGTGATAAAGCAAAGAGAAAAATCATGGCAAAGTATTGCAGACCTCCTGAATGCGTAAGTAGTGCACAATTACTCACTCACCGCTCCGCTGAAACATCACAATTACACCAAATAGTTAATTCACATCTCCAAAAATGCAGTTGTACACTGATTATGAAACAGTTTAACTTTTAATTGAAATGGACAACAGATATGAGTGAAATTGTGTAAAGTAACTCCATCACACTGTATAAGGCTTTGATAAATTATTATCAAAGCCTTACATTATTACTACGCTCAGTAGTACAGTTTAATATTAGCCGTTGTACTCTGCTTCTTATGCTGTCCACCGATTTTTTTTGTTTTTTGTGGCCTTTTTTTGTTTTATGATGTTTGTGCTGTATACTGTGTGTAATACAAGCTTGCAGGGAGGCTACTGCATCCATTCATTTGTCTGTTCAGTTGATGTGTATGGATTTGTCCTGCATTTATTTCAGTGTGCAGACAAGCGGGGTGTGTTTTATATATATATATATATATATATATATATATATATATATATATATATATATATATATATATATATATATATATATATATATATATATATATATATATATATATATATATATATATATATATATATAATCTCTATCTTTGAATGTGTATTTATCCTTTTGTTGTATAATCCTTTTGTTGTATTGTTGAGTCACTGTGTGACTTCAGTTTCGAAAGGAGCTGATGGTTTACCTGCTTTGTTTTATCCTTATTCAATAAAGGAACCTAATGTTACACTTTTGTGTTTTTATTTATATGGAATGTGCATTTTATACGACCGAGTATTAGGGCCACACTGAGGAAGAAGGAAAAAGTCATACATTTATGAGGCTGGTTCTTTCTACGGAAAAGATGCAGATTCTTTTTACAGTCCTGATACTTATGACAATGTGACGCTGATGTGCCAAAAGATTAAGTATGTCCTTGTTTGTGAAACCATACTGAAGAACAATTCCACGAAATGCCCCACAGCTGTCATTTTAACAACCGTCCTCCTCTAAAACAACAGGTTACAATATTATGACTTAATTTTTCGAAGTCTGTGACTTTTCTTTTTTTTCCTCTGTGGCCCTAATATTCTATCATTTTTATATATAGCCTTATAGTCTATGGGAAACCGTAAATTATCTAATGATAGCAACATCATCTAAAAATCATAATTTATCAAAAATGATTGAAATTATGACCACAAACGTTTAAATAATGACAGTGGGTCTAGTTATATGTGATAACAATGTATAGTGGGCAGTAGAATAACTATTGGTTTCCGTTTGTGGTGACTGCTGACTGACATAAAGGATGAGAGATTAAATAGATCCTGGAATTTAGCCTGGTCTGGAGCAGGCTAGCTCCACAGAATAAATCTCCATGGTAATTTATACCATAACATCCAACTGCCACCCTATCCAGCTTTAGTGCAACCGGATCACGGATAAATTGAGCCAGGATCACCAAGATATCCCAGCTTAATCCCTTATCCTAGTTTTGTGCAATAGGCCTCTGTTCTGTGTAAAAATGAACACAAACTTGTTTGACTGTTTGCACTTTTATTATATCCTGCTTTTTCTCTCCGCCCACCCGCTCTCATACATGCGGAAGTTGCAGTGACAGAGCGAAACAGGTAGAACGTCTCGTCCTTACAAAAAATAGCTTCCTACTTTTCTTTTCTTTTTGTAACCATTTTTAAACGCTGAAGGTTTGCTGTTTTAAACACCTGAGCGCTTTTTAAGCATATTTTAAACTCCTATAAGAAAAATTTGCCGTTTAGTGAAAGTGAAAGTACAGCTTTAGTCGAACATGGCAGACTGCAGTGACGAGGATATCTCAGACAGGCCATCTCTTCTCGAGTCAGACTTAACGTGTCCTGTGTGCAAAGACATTTTTAGGGAACCCGTGTTGCTCTCGTGTAGCCACAGTTTCTGTAAGGAATGTCTGGAGGGCAGCTGGAAGAACCAGTCGACAAAGCACTGCCCGTTGTGCCGAAAATGTTGTGACGGAGAGACACCGATCGTCAACCGCGCACTAAACAACACTTGCGTGTCCTATAAAAAGGAGAGGAACTGGAGAACACCAGGTGCGGGGTTCGATGAGGTCATCTGTGGTTTGCACCAGCGCCCCTTCCAGCTCTTCTGCATTAAAGACGAGGGACCTGTGTGCGTGGACTGCGTGACACTACACCCTGGACACGAGCTGGTGCCGATAGATCAGGGCGTGCCTTTCTGCAAGGTGAGCTAAACTTTTCCCCCCACCTCCATAAGTACATCAGTGAACCTAAAGCAACTTACTTCATGTTACATCTGAAATGAATACTGACTTTTTTGGTGAAGTGCATAAATGCACTTTTCTAACATGCCATTTTTTTTATAGGAGGAGCTTAACTTGAAAATAAAAATACTGGAAAGTAAGCAGGACTCCTTCAAAAGAGCTAAAAAAAGATATAGAGAGACAATCTCCTTTATTGAGGTAAACCGATTCAGGAAACGTATCGAAGGCCAAAAAACTCAAATACAGTGAAATACAGTGTCTTGATCATTTAACCCCAATGCCCATTTCACTTCTCTGTTTTGTTACAGGGCCAGACCAAAGATGCAGAAACGCAAATCAAACAGGAGTTTGAGAGACTCCATCAGATCTTAAAGGAGGAGGAGACATATAGAATAAATGCTTTGTTAAGAGAAGAAAATGAGAAGAAGATTATGATTAATGAGAGTATTGACAACATCACTCGTGATATTTCAGCTCTTTCAGAATTGATTCAATCAGTAAAGAGGGAAATGGGAGCAGAGGATTTGACTTTCCTTCAGGTAAGACAGGTTTTTTGGAGGGGGGGGGGGGGTATCTTTTTACATGTGTACCTGATAATATTCGAAACTCACTAAACAAGACAAACATGTACAGATGTACGTTCTAGTTTATTTATGTATGAATTGCACTTTTGAATAAATTAATAGATTTCAGTTGACACTTAAATGTTGTACAATCAAGAAAAAAATGAAATAAATACAAAATATAACAATATAAAAGTTAAACAAGAACAGACTAATAAAACATTTAAAAAACTGGGATATCCAAACCTGATTTATACTGTCATGCAGTGTTTAGCTCCAACTTGCCTCAACACATCTGCCTGGAAGTTTCTGGTAAGCCTAGTAAGACCCAAGCGCCACAAGAGTCCTGAAAAGGAGACTGGAGCTTTAACTTTAACAGGATAGTTCACCCAACAACAACAAAATTCTGTCATGGGTGAATTCAGGGGGATTGGGACACTTTTTGCTATTGAGATGACTTGGAAAAAGTGTCCCAATCACCCTGAATTCACCCTAATTACTCACCCTCATGTCGTCCCTAACCCGTAAGATAATTTCTACATTTCCATAACTGTTTAATTCACAAAAAAGTTCAGGGCGTGTGATTGATTAGGTGGGAGTGTGGGCTTGATATATCGACTCTACTTCGCGCTCACTACTGCGCAGACTCGAGACCCAAGATATATTTGCCATATATGGACACTGACGGCTTTACTTACTACAATTGAAGAGAATAAAGGTGCGTCGTCCATCTTTTTTTACAGTCTATGGTAAGACCTTCATTAGCTGGATCAGGTGTGTTTAATTGGGGTTGAAGCTAAACTCTGTAGGACAGTGGCCTAAATTTCGAAAAAAAAAACATCAAAGTCAGTGGAGAAAAATGTACTTATTAGATGTAAATATTGTGGAAGGAGGAGGAGATCACCAATGTACGATAAGGCTAAGCAAGGCCTCAAAACATATAGCAAAACCTCACATTTAAAGGGTTAGTTCACCCAAAAATGAAAATTCTGTCATTAATTACTTACCCTCATGTCGTTCGACACCCGTAAGACCTCCGTTCATCTTCGGAACAGAAATGAAGATATTTTAGTTGAAATCTGATGGCTCTGAAAGGCCTCCATTGGCACAATGGCACGGTTCACTCTCAAGACCCTTAAAAGGTACTAAAGACGTCGTTACAAAGTCCATCTCACTACAGTGGTTCTAAAATAACTTTATAAATCGGCGAGAATAGTTTTTGTGCGCAAAAAAACCCTAAACAGCGACTTACATAGTGATGACGATTTCAAAACAAGGCATCATGAAGCTTCGAAGCGTTATGAATCAATGAGCCGAATCATGATTCGGATCGCGTGTCAAACCGCCAAACTGCTGAAATTTGGCGATTCAAACTGCTGATTCGACTCGCTGATTCATAACGCTTCGAAGCTTCATGATGCCTTGTTTTGAAATCGTCATCACTATGTAAGTCGTTATTTAGGGTTTTTTTGCGCACAAAAACGATTCTCGCCGATTTATAAAGTTATTTTAGAACCACTGTAGTGAGATGGACTTTGTAACGACGTCTTTAGTACCTTTTAAGGGTCTTGAGAGTGAACCGTGCCATTGTGCCAATGGAGGCCTTTCAGAGCCATCAGATTTCAACTAAAATATCTTCATTTCTGTTCCGAAGATGAACGGAGGTCTTACGGGTGTCGAACGACATGAGGGTAAGTAATTAATGACAGAATTTTCATTTTTGGGTGAACTAACCGTTTAACCTTGTAACTAAACAAGATATGGAAAATGAGCATCAGGTCATTGACCCCTTATCCTTCATTCAGCTCTTATAAGTGAACTTTTTACATTTTCTTCCACAGAACTTCCAGAAGCTAAAAAGACGGTATGTGCTTCTTGATTTTTTTTTCCCCCATATATTTCTTAGTTCTGTTGTGCTATGAATTACTCGCCTAAAATCACTATACTGTAGATATGTCATATTTGCTCACACTGATGCCCTTTTGCCATCTAATGTCCTTTAAAGTTGACATGAAGTGAAACGTTTTCTAAATTTTCCTATAGATCTTAAAGGGTTAGTTCAACCAAAAATGAAAATCAAGTCATTATTTACTTTGGCATTACTGTTCTAATGCCGTATGTCCTTCTCTCCTTTTCGGATCACAAAATATCTTGCTCATGCTCATCCATATAATGGCAGTGAATAGCATTTAGCTTCAAACTGATTTCTGGTGTCTCGTGCCATATATTCCAAGTGCTCAAGGGTTTGGTGAAAAGCAAACAAAAGTTTAATTTATTATTTAACAAAATCCTTTCCTTGTCCATTGGACTGCTGTGTATGACTGCACGTTCATGAGACTTTGTAGCACATAAGCGCAACACTTTGAGAAATCAATATTAATAAAAACGCAACAACAAAAACACTAGTAAATAATGACTTAATTTTCATTTTGGGTAAACTATACCTTTAAGGTGTGGTCACATTAGCAAAATTCCCACTGTCTATGAGTGTAGTGACGATAAACACAACTCTTGAAGAAGTCATTTTAAAACCAAGCAGCTTTCTGTTGGTCAATTCGCATGACCAGTTGAACCGGTTGCGAAATTTGCACGGGGAATTCTTTCGCCCTTGCAAAATTTGCCTGATTCCTATTAAAATAACTGGATTCCAACAAACAACGGTAAATGTGACTGCAAATTTATTGTGAACAATTCATCCGTGCATATGTTTCTTTTCTTTTCTTATCTCATAATGTAATTAAAATGTAACTGGACCTTCCAAAATCCAATCAACAAACGATAGAACCAAGTCCCTGCCCTATATATTTTTTTCTTTTCCGATAATCTGTTTCACTCCATTTCATTGTGACTTTCATTCTGCTTTGTGTAAGAGGGTAAACGTCTCTTGATGTCTGTCACAGAACCCAGTGGACTGGTGAGGATCCAAAGAAGGTTGAAGGAGCTCTCATTAACATGGCCAAGCATGTAGGCGCTTTGGGTTACAAAATCTGGGAAAATCTGCAGTCTCATGTCGTTTGTTGTGAGTGCACATTTCACCTCGTCTAAGATATGTGTAATATAAACTCAGAGAACTTTGTGGGTCACCTTAAAAAAAAATTTTGTCTGCAGTGCCTGTAATCCTGGATCCCAACACCGTCTCGCCTTGGCTCTCTATATCTCCTGATTTTTCCAGTGTGCAAGAGAGTCAGGAGAGGCAGTCTTTCCCAGACAACCCTGAGAGGTTTGATCCCTGTGTTTTTGTTCTTGGTTCAGAAGGTTTCTCCTCAGGGCGTCACCGTTGGGAGGTCTGTGTGGCTGACCACCCAAAATGGATCTTGGGAGTATGCAAGGAGTCAGTGGTTCGGAAGAGGAAGTTCACAGTGACAACCAAAGCAGGAGTGTGGACCATCGGCCTGAGTAAAGGGATCTACAATGCTCTGACCAGTCCACGCACTGTGCTGAATCTAGAGAGAAGGCCCGAAACCATCAGGGTTAAGGTCAATATGGAGAAGGGAGAGGTGTCCTTCTGGGATACAGGCAACAACAAGCACCTATGCACGTATAATGATAAGTTCAATGAAAAGCTGTTCCCCATCTTTGGCCCAGGGCTCCAGAGCACACCCATCAAAATCTTGCCTGCTAAAGTGAATATACACAAACAATGAGTAAACATGCTAACATCTTAGCCTGGTAAGGCTGAAGAGTCTAAAACCTCCACTAAAGTTGCTATACAGTTTTGAATTATATTGAGCCAAATTAAACAGAACTAGTGGAGTATTTTGGATCCAGTACAAGTTAAGCCAAGCAACAGCATTTGTGGCATAAGGTTTTAATGATTGTCATGTTTCTCCTTTTTCTTTAAAATATGAAAAATCTCAATCACAGTAAGAATCTTACAACAAATTTATAGTGATAATAATATATTATCAACATTATGGCACAAATGCTGTTGATAGAGCGTAACTTGTACTAAACTTGGAAAACTCCTTTAAATGGAAATTGCTGTTATATTATGCTAAAATTCAACTTGCATCATTAATGGTCTTTTCATGTAATGTGGGATTTACCATGTAAGGATTAAGATATTCTTTTCAATCTACCAAAAATATGAATGGCATCTTTATTGCTGCGATACACTATTGATTGTTAAGCAGAAAAAGTGTTTTAATCAACTTTAAATCTTACAATTAACCCTGCTACTGTTCAATGACAATGGTCATGTGACACAAGAACAACTCACTTACAAATAATCACTTTTTTTGTATAGATCTAGTTAACGATAACTGTTTCCATTTTTATTTGCCACTTAATTGTGTCGGGTATGTTTAGTTACATATGTAGTACTTTTTATATCAGTAGGGGAAAGGGGAAAAAATACTAAATTTGATGAAACAACAATAAATGATCTCACTAATCAGACTTGATGTGTTTCTTATGTCTCAACTGTTATTTCAGTTTTATGTCTTCCAGTCAAAAAAAGGAACACCCACATAATAGAAAATCTCAGATGTCACTAGGCTCATTTAGATTAGCTAAAATTGATGTCCAAATTATTGTGAAAGTGCATGTAATTTGGGTAAATTGTCAGAAGTGTGTTTCAATTCAGTTTTGCATAAAAACAGCCCCTATATGTTAAAACTCTGATTTAAGAACTAGTTTGACCATAATAAGTTAAACTTTTTAGATTCAAATAATTCCAATCTACATTTAGAGAAAAATATTATCAGCCTTAAAGAAAAAAAAAGTATAAACTTGTAAGTTTATGCAACCGACCACTGGTCTTAAATGTATTTTAGACTGTACATGTGTAAAAGAATGACAGTTACAGTGTTATCTATCTGAGTCTCGCTCTCATGCTTTCCTCTGCACTGAGAGAGATAACAAACAGGACTGCTCTAGGATTCATTTGCACGTTTAATAATATCATACTGCACTTAACACTAAAATGTAATGTTAAATAGAAAGACTCCTGCATCCCTGAGGTTGGGAGAATGAATAGAAGGGTGGAAAGGCTTGCTTAGTTTAATATTTAGACCCAAGTGTCCTTCATATTAGTAAACATGAGGTTGGAATATGTCAGTGGAAGCTGTAGCTCTTCTCTCTTTGGAGTTTGCAACTATAAAAATAAAGCAGTTGTTAGCTATGTGGGGGGAAAATACTTTTTTTTGTTTGTTTAAAGATAGTGTATGAAATGTTTTTAGTTTTGCTTTAGATATACTAGGTCTGGTTTCATCTGCACTGTTCATTATCTCAGTACTAACGTCATGGGAATAGTGTTAGATCCTCCACCCTCATCACAGACTGCTGGTGAAGCGGCTACATGAGAAGACCAATGAAGACATGCACCGGTAGGCTGATCATTTATGTTGTTCTTTTCAGACTTGTTTCATTTCTATTAGGCAATAAGACATTTTAAGACAGCAAATTTAAGTTGTAATTAAAAGAAAAATTGGAAGTAGTACTCAACATTGTGATGTTTGCTATTGTAGTAAGTGTCTAAGTAACACTGATGTCAACAAATATTCCCATTTACTTAATTGTCACAAGACAATACAAAATATGAATTCAAACCAATGGGTTGTTGAAAAATTTGAGCCCTGCATGGCATATAAACAGTAGGACAGCTCTTTTTTTTAGTCAGTTTACCCATATTTTATCATTTGAATATAATGTTACGTGAGGAAAGAGTTGCATGAAGATTCTTTGCTACCCCACCCATTCTTATCAGCTTATCTTTAGTCAGAAAATAGCGGGTAACATCATATTAAATAAATAATCCATTTATACTGTAGTAATTCCTTCTTGTTTCTCCAGTCATGATGGACGAATACATTTATGTTTATGACTGACCCTTACTCATCCCTGTAAACAGGCATGTTGATGTATTTATATGTGTTTGTGTGTGAGTGGGGGGGGGGGGGGGTCATATCTTTCTAAAACACTCATATCAATATCACACAAGCAGGACAGTGCAGGAGGGCAGGGCCTCGTATGCCTCATACAGACGTGTGCTGCTTTAGAACCATGGGAACATGAATGTTCTGAAGAGAATTTTAAAACTTTGCAACTTTTGCAGCTCATTGCCTGATGCCTAAAGTGGGGAAAAGGAAAAGTGGGTAAAACCGCCTGAACTCCACCACCAGAGGAATAAACAGAAGAGAAGAGAAAACTTTGAAAAACATGTTGCAGTGTCGAGTGAATTTCCTGGACGACACCCACTTTGTGTGGGAGCTGGAGGTATCTGAACAAAGACAAAACACTTTTTTTAATCAGGATCCTTCAAACAAGATTATTTTATTATAATAGAAATTAATTAAGTTTACATTTGTTTTGTTTTTAAGCATACATCTTTTGAAATGAATTGGGTTTATGCATACAAAAAGACGAAAAAAATTACCTACCAAGTATTATTATCTTAGTCAGTTATGTAAATGTATCTTGTTTTAAAGATGTTTAGATTTGTTTACAGTAGAAAAAAATTAAAGGACAGATTCAAAAATATATAGATACTATAATTAAAATGCACTTTTTTTTCTTGCACAGACAAATGCAGTGGGACAGGATCTCTTCAGTAAAGTTTGTGAACACCTTAACCTGCTGGAGAGGGATTATTATGGTCTGGTCATGTGGGATTCTCCTAGTACCAGGGTATTTATTTCATGTCATATCACATTGGCATATATTCTGTTATATTCAATATGTGACAAGTAAAAACCTATTTAAAAAAACAAAACAATTAAGGAATATTTTGTGTTTATTGATTCAGGTATGGCTGGACTGTGCTAAAGAGATCCGAAAACAGATCAAAAGTATGTGCTTTTCACATATACAGTATTATTTACGCTCTAAAAAATGCTGGGTTAAAAATAACCCAAGTTGGGTTGAAAATGGACTAACCCAGCAATTGGGTTATTTTAACCCAGCGATTGGGTTGTTTTAAGCAAACATTTAACCCAACTGCTGGGTTAAAACAACCCAATTGCTGGGTTAGTCCATTTTCAACCCAACTTGGGTTATTTTTAACCCGGCATTTTTTAGAATAGTGGACAGTGAAGATTCACATGTGCTTGCGTTTTCAGCCCCACATTTGTTCCCTGTTTGTTTGGTTTCAGGTCCAGAACCTGAATTCTTTTTCAGCATCAAGTTTTACCCACCCGATCCCTCAATTCTGGCTGAGGACATCACTAGGTACAACAAGAGACAAATGCATATAAAACATACACATTGAGCTAATTGTGTTGATATATTTGTGCATATTTTTCTTTCTGTGTTGACTGAACACTTGCTATTCCATGAAATTCTTTCAGATATCTCCTGTGTCTTCAGCTGAGAAAAGATATTCTGATTGGCCGACTGCCCTGTCCATCAGACATCTTGAATCTGTTGGGTTCATACACAGTTCAGTCAACACTTGGCGATTACGACCCAAATCTCCACAAGAACAACTATGTCAGTGAAATCGTTCTTGCTCCCAATCAGAGTGAAGAGCTGGAGGAGAGAGTGATGGAGCTGCATTCCACATACAGGTATCCTGTACCAGCAATCAGACACACATATATGTACAATAACACATACACAAAAACACACATTTGTATAATTTCTTTGTATATTACACAGATTCATGAGTTCTGCCCAAGCAGATATGCTTTTCCTTGAGAACGCCATGGGGCTTCCCATGTATGGAGTGGACCTGCATCCTGCCAAAGTAATTTTATTATAGTCAACTCAATTTAACCGTTGCTTAACCATTTTTAAATTATTTGGAATGTATTAAAGCAGCAGTTCACCCACCAAAAAATACATTTCTGCTATCATTCACCCTCTTTTTTACTAACATGTACGATTTTCTGCCTTCTGCATGTAGAACACAAAAGAAGATATTTTGAAGAATGTCTGTTATTTTGTCCATACAATGAAAGTCAATGGGGTCCAGTGTGGTATTGGACCCTATTGCCTTTAATAGTATGAACAAAAACATTCTTCAAAATCTTCTTTTGTGTTCCACAGAAGAAAGAAAGTCAAATGGCTTGAAGCGACTTTGAAGATGAGTGAATGTTATCAGAATTGTCATTTTTGGATGAACTATCCCTTTAACAGGGCATGAACAGTGCACATCTTTAGTATAATGTTTGATTTGTTGATAGGATGTCAGCGGTGCAGATGTGATGCTCGGCGTTTGCTCAGAGGGACTGATGGTATATGAGGATGAGATAAAAATTAAGACTTTCCTTTGGCCCAGTGTTCTTAAAATCTCCCACAAACGCAGCACCTTTCTTCTCAAGATGCGTCCTTCTGAGGTATTCACACTAGCTTTTTTCTTCATATTATTTTATTTTTAGATTATGGATTGTTCTTGCTCTTTTGAAGTAGTGACAAGCTGATTGTGGTTAATTTGAACTTTTTCCATTTGACCTGATTTAGCAGGATGAGTCTGAAGGTGACGTCAGCTTTAGTTTGGCCAACTACCGAGAATGCAAACAACTGTGGAAATGCTCTGTGGAACACCATAGTTTCTTCAGGTGAGCCCATGTATGTATGTATGTGTTTTATGTAACCCAGTATGTATTCATCAATTGTTTTGTGTCCATGTGACCATGAGAAACACAAGGGGGCGCTCCAGACAAATGTATGCAAATACATTCTTTGAAACAAGACTTATTTGAAGACGTATTTGAAACTCTTTGGGATGTTTCAAGAAATACGACTATACCTCTGAATGTGTTTTTCAGAAACCGACTTCAAGACACAAAAGCAAAACGGCTCCTGACTTTGGGTTCAAGGTTCCGCCACCAAGGCCGCACCCAGTCTGAGTGTCTGGAGGCCAGTAGCAACATCACGCGAGCTCCTCCAAGATTCACACGATATATCCTCAAGAGAAAAGGCAACCTTTTATTTATTTATTTATTTATTTTCTTAGCTTTAGTTGTAGTTTGTTTGATTAGATATGTAGTTCATTTAGTAGATTTGTTTCTTTTTCTTTAGTTTTTTTTATAGGTCATTTAGTTTTTAAGATTATTTATTTATTAAGGATACAAATGATTGACATTAAATGTTTTTTTGTTTTCAGCAAATGAAGAAATACTTGATATTCTAAAGCTACCAGTTAGAGCTGAGTTTGACGACTGGTTCCTGGCCTATGGTCCGGACAAATGGCGCATTTCTACATCAGGTAAGCATGGTCCTATGGCAAATTGAAATAATGTAATCTGACTGAAACAACTGACTGCACTATAAATATTTATCTACCCTCAGAATCACCTTTATGATCACAGAATAGTAAATAAATAGGCCGGTCTTGCTCTTGCCAGTTGACCACAAAAAATACATTTGGGACAAACACACATTATTTTAATGAATGATTCTTGTGTTTGGACAAATACATTTCACTGTATGATTTTTGGTTCCTTTTTGAAAAATGCGTTCGTTATACCATTAAAAATATTTCTCATGAACTGGAAAAATCCTGTACAGATGAAGTGATGCTGGAAAGCCAAAAGCTTCAGGAGTGGAAGCATCATGCAGATGATTGGTGTGTCCTCCTTGACGGCAGCCCATGTAAGTCTATTCTAATGCTTTCAAATGCTCCACTGTGTACAATACATTATCGATAGAAAAGCTTCAATGTGTGCTGTAGGTGCCACACACCCATGCCTAGCTGAGCATGCACAGACTCTGGAAAATATAATGATATAATTTGGGAAAAATAAATTGACAATATAAATGTATAAAATAAATAATTATTAAATATTAAAGGACTTTATTTTTTTATTATTATAACTCCTAAAATTGCATGGGTTAGTTCACACAAAAATGAAAATTCTGTTATTAATTACTCACCCCCATGTCGTTCCAAACCCATAAGACATTTGTTCATCTTTGGAATACAAATGAAGATCTTTTTGATGAAATCTGAGAGCTTTCTGTCCCACCATTGACAGCAACGCAACTGCTAATAAACCCCCAGAAAGGTAGTAAAGACATCATTAAAGTAATCCGTGTTACTGCTAGCTGCACAAGTGCTTTGTTTGTGCAAATAAACATAATATAACAAAATATTAATTAGTTCAAGATGGACTGATCAATTTTAAGCAATAAAAAAATAAAGTTTTTTATTTTTTAAATAGTAACACTTTTAGTGTCCTTGTTACATATGTTACATGTACTTACCATAGTAATAACAGTAAACAATGCATAATTACATGCAACTAACCATCAACCAAACCCTTTTCCTACCCTAACCCTTTAGTAAGTACATGTGCTTAATTAATATTACTCGGTACTTAAATATTTGATTGCTCTGTAACAATGACACCGTAAAATAAAGTGTAACCAAAAAAATTAATCTCCAACGCATGTTCATGAGAGCACCATGACGCATGCGTTCTGTGTTGATGCGAGAGTAGGCGTTGTTGGGTGAACGCACGCTGGAGATTAATATTTTGTAAATAAAGTGGTAAATTTTTTTTTTTTTTGGGCAAACAAAGCATTCGCGTCGCTTCATAAAATTGAGGTTAAACCACTGGAGTCACATGTTTCTGGGGCTTTAAAGTGGTACTTGCATATGCTGTCAATAGAGGGACAGAAATCTCACAAATTT
The DNA here is from genome assembly GCF_949357685.1 of Gobio gobio. NCBI lineage: Eukaryota > Metazoa > Chordata > Actinopteri > Cypriniformes > Gobionidae > Gobio > Gobio gobio. The sequence continues at coordinate 29,235,083 of NC_137108.1, forward strand.
CATTCAAAAGATTTTAATTCGTGTTCCAAAGATGAACATAAACCTGAGAACGGCATGAGAAAATGAATGACAGAATTTTCATTTTTGTGTGAACTAACCCTTTAACAATTGATAATTGTTCATTCTGGTTTTGGTATAAGCTCGTTCCAATGTCTGGAGCTTGCACCCAATTTAGGCTTTCTCACTTCTGTCCACATGCCAAAAAGTCAAGCTCCACCACTGGTTATCAATCAAATTTGTTGACATAAGGATAAAAGGGCGAGCTGGGCTGCCATTTTCCATAACATACAAGAAAAAAAGTCCCTTTGGACTGATCTGCGTAAATAAATATTTTAGTTTCCATTAAATCTTGCCATTTCCTGAAAGAAAGTGCTATGATTGACTTTAATTTTGGTTAATTTTGTTCCAGTTTCACTCTCAGGCGTCCAGCAACCTCTTCAGACTGAAGAACAGAGAGAAGACGTGGAAGTCATTGAGGGGTCAGACGAGCAGCTCACAGAAGAGCTTGGGATAAAACAATCATATAAAATTCAGCTGGTCCAGGAGGAGTCTGATATTATTGAGAAAGAGCATCCTGATTTTGAATTAATGAAACCTCCAAAGGAGACACTGAAAGAGGAAGTATTAGAGGTCAATGGAGAAAGGACACAGAGGGTAGTAATCACTAAACAATGGACACAGGAGTTCAACTCTTTGGTGGAATCACAAGTAGATGTAGATAAAAAGATAGAGAGGGTGGAGATGGTAGAAAGACGTGTAATGGTCACTGAAGAGAAGAAATTTGGTTCTGGGGACACTTTTGAGAGACTGGAAATCTTGGAGCAGAGACTGGAAGAGGTGGAGGCTATCGGGCGAAAGCTTGTTGAGGTGGAAGAACTGAGGGTTGGATTACAGGAAGTGGAAAGTTTGGAACAAAGGTTGCAGCAAGATGAAAAAGAGGAGCTTCAATGGGTGGAGACAGATGATTGGTACATTTTACTAGATCGCAGGCCATTGATGCTTACTCCTACTCCCACAGGTATGTCATGTGATCAACCGTTCAGCTATCACCAGACATTTTGTTCATTGCTTTTTCATTAAATACAAGTTCATTTGAAGAAGCTAATTGAAGTGCCTAAGGTGAAAAATCAATTTTTTTTCAGGAAGAGTTAAGGAGGACTTGCAACAGATAGTATATATCCCCAAACCAATGAACAACGATGATGATTGGTACATTCTATTGGATGTGCTACCACAAACCATGGAGATATCACGCCCCCTTGCAGGTATATAAAAATACATTTCTCTTTTAAGTACACAGCTTAATGAAATACTCTATTCTGATTGGTCCGCTGCACCATCTAGTAGTCAGATATGTCATATTTACCATTGTCCAACTAAAACAATTAATTTCATGTCTCTCGTATCACACTGCAGACTGATGGCATCTTGCTTATCAGTTATTGATTGTAGTGACTACTGAATTTGGAACTGCATACTACTATTAAAGTCAACATGACATGGTAGTTGCAAGTTAAACGGCTTCTCGAACAAGAAAAAATTCAGGGCGGGACTTGATTTCGTCCATCAGGAATTGATTTGATCGTTGGATGGTTGTGGATTGTTTTTGGTCGATGTGAGTGACAGGTTGTCCCGCTCTCGTGCCAGTAAACACGTCCTCAGAGAAGAGATGTCGATGCAAGTGGGAGAGGAAGTTATTTTGATTAAAGATTACAAGGGCACATGAATTTTAAAAAGGATACACAGATAAATCATGTATAATAAATACTGCAATATTCCCTAAAAAACAAGAATTGTCAATTATGATTTCATGCTGACTTTAAGGCCCGTTCACACCAAGAACAATAACTACAACAATAAAGTTTTATTTATCGTTCTAATTATATGACAATGGTGTAGTCCACACCACAGCACTAACAATAATGATACAGAGAATCATTGGAATCTTTTTCAGAAGGACTTTTTCCAGCTTATGAACGGTAAAAAACATTGACAACCAATCAGAATTAAAGTAGGAGAGCTCTTAGTGGAAGAAAATAATGGATTTTTTTTAAAATATTGTTTATAAAAAAATTATTGCTAATAAAAATAATTGATTAAAAATTAAAAATAATTATAAAATAAATAATTTAAGTTGAAATAAATATTTCATGTTGACATTTATTTGGTAAGTGTCTACATTATCCCTTTTATATATATATATTATATATAAGATACATAAGATATATAAGATGTTTACCTGTGAGTAACAGCAAATGTTCTTCCTGAACTCCTTTTATTATAACACTGGAAACATGCATAAATATGATTTGAAATGCTTCTCAACAAATGTCAACAAACCATTCAAATGGATTTCTGCTACCAGATGTGAGCAGCTCCGTTCCTGAAGAATGTCAGGCTGAAGAAGAGAAGAGAGATGTAGAAAGGAAAATACAGCAAGAGGTGGTGCCGCCGGAGGAGCCAAACACACAGACTAGAGAGGAGGTGATTCAGAGCGGAGTGAAAACAGAGGAGGTACAGAAAGAACAACAGGACCCGGTGATCGTGGATCGTGGGAGACCACAGCCAGTTGTTCTTGAGCAGAGAGCAGCAGAGCCTCAAACAGACGAAGACGACGACTGGTTTGTCGTTTTGGATGGTTCTCCTAAAATATCAGGTACATGCTCTCACACACCCACTATCATGCACTCATGTAAAACACACAAGAAATCAATATTTGTGTGATGGATTGTGTTTGTTGCAGTGCCCTCTGTAGAGCTGTATGAAGAGACCAGAGAGGATGTGAAAACGGAGCAGATAAAACAGGTGGCAGTGGATTATGGGAGACCACAGGACGACTGGTTCATCATCTTTGATGTTTCTTCTAAAGGATCAGGTACACACTACCATGTTGCTTAGTGTGAATTCCCTCAGTGTCATCATATTTGAACAATATTCCTGTCAACAATATCAAGTGTAGTTTATGGTTATAGGGTTTGGGTAAGGGATAGGTGTTGATTCAGAATCTATATGTGTGTGTGATATTATATTATAAAATATTATTACGATTTATTTTTAACTTATATCCTAAATTATTATGAGATATATTAATTAAAAACACACTTATATTGATGGCATTTCAAGCATCATTGCCCATATAATGCAATCACACAAATCAAACCATATATAACATACAAGAAAAAACGCACAAGTCCCTCTGGACTGATCTGCGTAAATAAATATTTTAGTTTCCATTAAATCTTGCCATTCCCTGAAGGAAAGCGCTATGATTTACTTTCATTTTGGTTAATTTTGTTCCAGTTTCACTCTCAGGCGTCCAGCAACCTCTTCAGACTGAAGAACAGAGAGAAGACGTGGAAGTCATTGAGGGGTCAGACGAGCAGCTCACAGAAGAGCTTGGGATAAAACAATCATATAAAATTCAGCTGGTCCAGGAGGAGTCTGATATTATTGAGAAAGAGCATCCTGATTTTGAATTAATGAAACCTCCAAAGGAGACACTGAAAGAGGAAGTATTAGAGGTCAATGGAGAAAGGACACAGAGGGTAGTAATCACTAAACAATGGACACAGGAGTTCAACTCTTTGGTGGAATCACAAGTAGATGTAGATAAAAAGATAGAGAGGGTGGAGATGGTAGAAAGACGTGTAATGGTCACTGAAGAGAAGAAATTTGGTTCTGGGGACACTTTTGAGAGACTGGAAATCTTGGAGCAGAGACTGGAAGAGGTGGAGGCTATCGGGCGAAAGCTAATTGAGGTGGAAGAACTGAGGGTTGGATTACAGGAAGTGGAAAGTTTGGAACAAAGGTTACAGCAAGATGAAAAAGAGGAGCTTCAATGGGTGGAGACAGATGATTGGTACATTTTACTAGATCGCAGGCCATTGATGCTTACTCCTACTCCCACAGGTATGTCATGTGATCAACCGTTCAGCTATAATTTTGGTCATTGCTTTTTCATTAAATACAAGTTGACTTGACAAGCTAATTGAAGTGCCTAAAGTGAAAAATCCATTTTTTTTCAGGAAGGGTTAAGGAGTATGAAGAGACCAGAGAGGATGTGAAAAAGGAGCAGATAAAACAGGTGGCAATGGATTATGGGAGACCACAGGACGACTGGTTCATCATCTTTGATGTTTCTTCTAAAGGATCAGGTGCAAGCATTTACATACAACCACATTCAAGAAAACACATACATAAGCCCACATATCTAAACATACATTGTGGGTTGTGTTTGTCGCAGAGACCTTGGTGTATCCACAGCTGCCAGATCAATCTGTTGAGCTTTATGAAGAGACCAGAGAGGAGGTGATTCAGAGCAGAGTGAGGACAGAGGAGAAAGTGATTGAGGTGATGACCGTGAGCACTAAAGAACAAATAACAGTATCAGAGAAGAAGAGGACGAGCATCATACAAACCCCACAGTTTCCAGTGGTGCCCAGGGAAGTCGATGACGACTGGTTTCAGCTTTTCGACAAAGTGCCTTATGAGCAGAAGAGATTTCCATCAGGTGAAGTACTTCTTTCTGCTAGCATTATCACAATCAAATTCACATTTCGCAGTTCTGATATTTGTGTGATAAAGATTAATTTGTAAGAGAGATTCTGTCATCAGTTATTGACACTCCTGTCCCTGTATATATTTTTTTTTTTTGTAAACCTGCATTTTTTCCTTCCATGTAATAAATAAGATGAAATGTTGCACTGCAACTAAATGAAATAATTGGAAGTATTAAAATTACCAAAAAAAAAAAACTGAAATAAAAATATATTAAATCTATATAGAAATATATAAAAAAAACAAAAAAATTACAAAAGCACATAGCAAAATTACTAAAACTTAAAAATATAAAAATAGCTCATTCAAAATAAATATATAAATTATAAATATATAATTATTATGTATTTTATTAATTTTTTTATATATAATTATTAAATATATAAATAATACTAAAATAGTACAATTAAATTACATTACAAATTATTAAGAATTAAATTACTTAAATTATTAAAATTCAGTTATCAATCAATTTTTTAAATTAAAAAAATTTTGCTTAAACCAATTTTTGTTGTTTTTGTTGAAAGCATAAATCTAACAACCTTTCGTGAGATTTGGGCTTCAAACAGGACACACAAGTTTTGCCAGTGGGGTTAAGAAAAATAGTATTTGAGTACCATGATGGGATGAGTAGATAATGATAGAAATAAAGCAGAAAGCGAATTGATTTTTGCGCGGATGACTGACACACGTCAAGATCGCAGTTGTGGTGATTTTCACTGATAACGGATCGTTTCTCATTTTTAGTGTCTGTCACACCAGAGACTCGTGTTGTGTCTGTGTCTCCTTTGGAGGCTGAAGAAAAGAGAGCTGTGGAGAGGAGAAAAGAGGATGTGCAGATAAAACAACAGGAGCAGATGACAGTGAATTATAGAAGGCCAGAGCCACTTATTCTGAACCAGAAGGGAGTAGAGCCTGAAAGAGACAAAGAGGACGACTGGTTCATCATTTTTGATGTTTCTCCTAAAGGATCAGGTACACACACTCACACACAACAACAAATGCACACCGTAAACACATCAATGTATTCATCATACATTGTGTTTGTTTCAGTGCCCTGGTCTCCACTGCTGCAAGGCACAACTGTTGAGCTTTATGAGGAGACCAGAGAGGAGGTGATTCAGAGCAGAGTGAGGACAGAGGAGAAAGTGATTGAGGTGATGACCGTGAGCACTAAAGAACAAATAACAGTATCAGAGAAGAAGAGGACGAGCATCATACAAACCCCACAGTTCCCAGTGGTGCCCAGGGAAGTCGATGACGACTGGTTTCAGCTTTTCGACAAAGTGCCTTATGAGCAGAAGAGTTTTCCATCAGGTACAGCACCACACATGCCTTTAAACTCAATGAAAGGAAATTGAAAACCACATACTAATACATTTTAACATAAAACATTGTATACAATAACATTTAACAAATATTCTTAAATGCTTTTATTTTTTTTAAAAACATGATACATACTGTATTAACGTTAACATATAACTTATAATACTGGAAACTGTATAATTAAAAAAATGGCTAACACTTTACAATTCCATTTGTTAACATTAACTACATCGGTTAACATAAACTAACAATGAAAAATACTTCCAAAGCATCTATTAATCTTCGTTTAAGTTAACTTTTAACATTCACTAATACATTATTAAAATCAAAAGTCTGTTAATATTATTGAATGGGCCTGAGCTAATATAAATAAATGAATAATTTAACAAATGTTTGGTTTTTTAATGTTGGTTAATGCATTAACCAATGTTAACTTGGTTGTAAAAGGTTAGCAAATAAGGTTTTTACCCAAGACTAGTATCAAGTTTCATTATTACATGCTTTTCATTAAGTGCAAACAAGCCCCATTGTGCTTACTGTGCCTTTTTTCAGATGTCAGAAGCATAGATCTTGAGGTCCGTGAACCCACCAAAGACCAGAGAGTTCAGAGGGTGGTGGAGAAAAGACTGATCACTGAAGAAAAGAGAGTGGTCATTGACGATCGCAGAAAGAGAGCTGACGCTGTTCCACAGATGATCCCCACCGAGGTTCAGGAAGTTGATGATGACTGGTTTGAGCTTCTGGACACAACTCTTTCTGAGAAGAGGAGCGTCCCTTCAGGTGGGAACAATAGATGCATGTCTTATTCTCTATTCTATCCTGGTATTACTTCAGGTGAGAGTCATATTGTAATCAATAACACTCTTTTATGTTTGATCTATTGTTTCAGTTGCCACTGAAGAGCGCAGGATTAAAGAACAGGAGGACAGAGAGAGACAGCAGGAGATGAGAGTGAGAGAGGAGGAGAAGAGGAGACTAGGAGAACAAGAGAAGCGAAAACAGGAGCTGGAAGCCAGAAGAACTCAACCATCTATTACTCTGGCAACAGAAGTACAGCCTCAGATTAAAGCAGAAGACGACTGGTTCATTCTTTTTGATGTTTCACTAAAAGAAACAGGTACATACACATTTTAAATACATATATACACTACTGTTCAAAAGTTTGGGGTTGGTAAGGTTTCATGTTTTTGAAAGTCTCTTATGCTCACCAAAGTTACAATTATTTGATCAAATCTACAATAAAAATACTAATATTGTAAAATATTATTATAATTTTAAAATAGTTTTTATTTTTTAATTGTATTTTATTTTAATAAAAACATTTTTAATTTTAATTTAAAAGCTGATTTTTAGCATCATTATTCCAGTCTTCAGTGTCGCATGATCCTTCAGAAATCATTTTAATATCCCGATTTGGTGCTGAAGATGCATTTATTATTATTAATAAATAATGCAACAAAGTTGAAAACAGTTGTGTTGCTCAATATTTTATAGAAACAGTGATACTTTTTTCAAGATTCTTTAATGAATAGAAAGAACAGTAATTTTTGATCCATTTAATATGTCCTTGCTTACGTCTTACTGAATACCATATTTTTAGTGTATAAAATTTGAAAATATAAACAGTATGTCCCTTTTACATATAAAATAACAACATATAAGTGGGAAATTTCATTATTGCACAGTTGTCAACAGTCTTTGTCAACAAATTCTTATTCTCTACTTTCTTTCCCACTTTTTGGGACAAGTTGTCGCAGATGTCCTTAAAGTGGACAGGAGGGCTGAGGAAGAGAAGAGGAGAAGGGAAGAAGAGAGGAGGAAACCGATAAGAGTGGACGAAAGACCAAGGCCACCTGTACCAGAGAAAAGACCAGTAGAGCTGCAGACAGAAGTGGAGGACGACTGGTTTACCTTTATGGGCATTTCCCCTAAAGATTACAGTATGTATCACAAACAGAATCAGAAACACTTGATTATAAAAATCAATTAATATTTTCTAATGTCAAAACTGTTACCATGTATTCCTGAGCATCTCTCTTTCTCTGTCCCTAGTTCCCACTCTTCCACACACACCTGTTATATCCCCAGTGGCTTCGCCCAAACCCCGCCCACAAATCCCAGCTGACCAACCACTGACTTCCACTCCGACCGCACAACCCGTGTCCATTACAAAAACCCGTCTGGAGAGGACAAAAGACATACTGAACATCACACTGGAGTCTGAGGTTACAAACACACACATATTGCAAACTTCACATACACACACAAGAACAACAAGTACACAAGAACACAAGTTTCAATCCTCTAAAAATCATCTTTCTCTTAACAGGCTGAGACTGAGTCCATGCTCATGAGTAAGGTGAGATACTATTTCTATCTATTTCTATCATCTTGGTTATGTTCCTTCTTATTCAGAGCATATTAATCCATAATCTTGTTTTTTTTTTTTTCCTTAATCACAGTCATGGACAAAGATAGTTGAAGGAGAGAGCATTTATGTTCGTCACAGCATTCTGATGCTGGAGGTTTGTGAAGTGTGTGAAATGTATGGCTTGTCTACTTTAATGGTAATACTACTAAGTTAATCCTACTAATATGTGATCTCTTTAGGACTCTAATGTGTCCCAGGAGTTGATATTGAAGCACCAAGCCATCGTTACTGAACTTAAGCGTGTCTTTATGGAGGTCAAGCAAGATTTCGGACCCACTGAATGGGACAGACGTCTCTCGTCATACTCGCCTTCTGGCAAAGTTCAGCTCCATCAAGCCAACGGCGAGATACTCGTCAGAATGGGTTTAGTGAGTTACATACATGCATGTATACACACACAACTGCGCTTAACAACAAATTGTTAAAAATAGCAGTGGCTCTCAATCAGGGCCCACTATGTGGCTTCTGCAAACTTTTCCAGGGGCCCCAATAAGTCTACTTTATTTACATGTAGTGATATTCTTAACATAATCTTAATTAAAATGCTAAAATAAACTAAAAATACATACTGATACCACTTTTGAGTTTTTTTTTTAATACAACAGAAGTACCAGTGGCAAATATCAGCTTAGACAGGAGGGTCTGAATATTGTCTTGAACAAAAGGGGGTTTGTAGTAGGCCTGTCACGATAACTACTTTTTGTTTCGCGATATATCATCCCAGAAATAATTGCGATAAACAATATTATTGTCATTTTAAGACTATTTTATGCCACTGAATATACAATCCTAATATAACAGCTAATAATGCAAGTAGACCTACACACTTTCAAATGACAACCTTTTAATTCTTTAGATCATGGAAATTAAGGGTAAAAAATATATTATCTTAAATAAAATGGAAATTTATATGTGCAGCGGAACAGGGGATTGTGGCTTTGAAATCGAGTCCATTTGGGCTTATTCTTCTAAACTGTCTGTAGTTGTCAGGAAAACACTATAAAGCCAGAAATGGCTGTTTTTTTTCACCTGTCGATAACCGCTCTGTGTATGAAGGAACTACCCCATAACCACTTTCGCCTCCGTCCAAAAAAAACATACACGATGACAGCACAATCGAGTAAAATGTTGTTGACATTCATTATCATGTAAACATAATGGGCGATATATTGCATCACAAAAATTATTGATTATTGCCACAGGCCAAGTTTGTTGTCAAAAAGGTTGAGAACCACTGATATACAGTATCTAGATGTGAGAGAAACACAGGGATTTCGGGACGGATCCAACCTCAAATAGCTTTATTGTTCCACCTTTAATATCAACACACACACACTCCTGTTTTTAAAACATTCCAAAAGAAATCTGTTTTAAATGCTTTTTAGAAAAGACTGTATGAACCAATTGTGACTGTAAAATCTTCTTTTGCAGATTGAAGATGATGAAAAAACAGTCTTGCTGCGCCAACAAGAAACAATATTTGCAATAACTGCCTGAATGTTTGATTTCTACGCACTTGCATATAATCACTGCTAAAACATTCAAGGATGAATATGTGGGGGAAAAAAAACAAAGCTTTGCATGTTTTATAGAATATAATCCTTGTTTGCAGTTTTCATTAATTTGATCAGTGTAATTTAAGATTGTTGATAGTTTGTTTACTTGTACACTGGTGATCATGTCCACATTGGTATATCCGTTGACACCATTGAATTTGTATAGACCTTCATGCTAAAAATCTAAATACAAATCTCTAATTTAGTTTAAACTGCTTACACCTATTCGATTATAATCAAATGGAATAAAAGCTGTCCTGTGCACTGCCAAATTTGAGATGTTTGTATGTTCAGTATGTGGCACACTGTCCATTTCTAAAAAAAAATAATTGGCGTAAATCTAAGAAAATAATAAGAAAAGAAAAAATGAAAATTATGAAAAATAAACTTTATTCAAGCCTCCAAAAAGAATTCTAATTATTTAAAAAAAAATTTAACTTAATTTATAAGTTAATTTATCTTGTTTTAAGGATGTTTAGATGTTTTACTATAAAACAAGACTAAATTACTAATAAGCAGGTGAGCAGGTGAATATCTCTGAAAACCTATTTTCCCCCTTTGACGTTTGTGATTTATACGTTTCTTGCAAAAAATGTATTTCATCAGATTACATTTTGCCCTCCAAAATACTGTAGTTACATCATCCACCAGCAGGGGCTCATTAAACCATGCTAACCAGCCAAAGCTTCATTCCTGGATCAGTATACTGAGCTGTTGAAAAGACCATGTTCTACTGTTCTTCTACTGGTTTTGCAGCAATCATACAGTTCAGGATTGACCAACACTGCTGTATGATTGCATGTGACTGACACCCACTGTGCGCTGTGACTTCTAGAAGCTTGTCTTCCAGGCCGTATGCAGAACAGTTAAAGGTGCAGTTAGCGATTTCTGAGAAATGTCTAATTTTAGTATTAAGTAATCAATTTAAGCTACTTGCAAATAATATTTTAATTTTATTTTAAAATATGCACACATTCACTCTTATTCTTATGTATATCTCAAAAACACAAAATGGTTCTCGTCTTATCACATTGTCATGAATTACATAAATCATGATAGGATAAATTCAATTCAATTACATTTTTCTCCAAAATTTCATCACTTGATATTATTGTCGGTTGTTAAACATTTCTATCATAAAACAGTTGTCAAATATTAAATGCTTAGCACTCTTTCACACTGGTCTTCTGTGAACAAGACCCGCCTTCTTTGATTTGATTGGTCATCTCGTTCATTTGACATTGGCTGGATCCCAAATGGCACACTTTTATGCACTTTCTGGTCTTGTGGAATGGCTGCCGCGTGCACATGTCCATTAAGTCCACGAGACCGTAGGGTGTCCCATTCATAATTTTAGGTTTCAGAAGGGTTCTAGGTTTCGAGCACCCCCTTTGTGGCCGTTTTGCGCCCTCGATACGCACTTCAGCTGAGCCAAGCTACACAGAGGACTTTACCCGGCAATCAAAGCGGCATTACGTCACAGAAGTGCGTACTCAGAAGAGTTAGAATGCAACAAAAATTTTACTTTTAAACATTTTTTAAAACAGCTTCACTCATTCTCCCCACTAAAATAATAAGATAAGACACATACAATGAAGAAATAATAAATCTTTTTTATGTGAATTTTTTTATGTGAATTTTTTAAATTGTGATTTTAGCACAAAATCACAATTGGCTCTGATCTGAGGGGGCAGGTGCCAGGAATTGCTGCAAATATAGTTAAACTGCTGTCTGTTCTGCTTAAACACATTCGAAGAGATTGACTGCGCGGAATTGTTTGGAACTATTGAGCGCTCCATGAACCACGTGGCCGCATGGCGGAGAGAACGAAGCATGTCGCAACTCAACGGCTCTGAAATACGCAATGCAACACAGGCACCTCCCCCCTAATGAGTGTATACGCCCCTTACTGCTTTCCCTTCAAGTGGTCTCAATCGGTCTGATCCACTTTCAACAGCATTTCTCAGAAATATATTAAACACTATACTCTAAAAATTGCCCTTTTTAGTGTATAAAAGTATACTTTTAATATTAAAACTATCTATTGTATTAGATGCCAAGACAGTATGTAAAACTATGTGAAAAAAAGTATTTAATAGGCTACTTAATCAAGAGTGTAAACACAGCTACAAGCCAAGTATATTCAGAATACTTTATACTTTTCAATATCTCAAATATGCCAAATAGACTTTTCAGTCAGTGTAATTTTAAGTATATTTCTGAGAAGTACATGAAAAATAGACTGAAAGTAGGCTATACTTATTTTCAGTTTAGAAGAAGTATATTAATTGCACACTTGAATAAACTTGTTTTTTGTCAGGGCAGGACTATAGGAGAATCTGTTTGTGTGCACACATATCTATTTATGTGTGTCTCACAGGTGGCCGCCTTTCATATTTGCTCTGACATTTATGTGAACTACAAAGACCAGCACTACAAACACAATGTCACATAGTGCAGTCTCTATTCTTTTGAGCATGTGTGGGTGGGAACACAACAAATAGGATCATATATATTTGATTAGGCCTACTTAAAATTCTCGTGAACAAAAATCTACAAAGCCTTGTGGCTACGTTCACGCTGCGGGCCTGTCACTCTCACAAGTCAGATGACAATCTATCAATCAAATGCAACAGCACTGCATAAGCTTTTTATAAAATGATATTGCGACTTTTTAGCACCATAGTAAAATAAATAATATTTTACTTGAGTTGTGAATGTAAGTTCTGTACTGATGTAAAAGGTAAAGAAACGACGAAGAGTGACGATATACAAACTGACTCTTGTTTTGACTCTTGTCAAAAAACTGCAGCGCGAACAAAAAACGGGTTCAAAAAACGTTACCAAGTTCAATACGTTCAAAACACTGCCCTGTATAATTACAGAATTAGCACAGAAAGAAATGTAAGAAAAATTAATTTTAAACCATAAATATACCCAAAAGAATTAGAATAGAACAAAAGATAGGAATCGAATTGAGAACATGTGAATCAGAATCAAAGTGGGAAACCTATCTATTCTCAGCCCTATAGTTTGATTTGAATAGATATTCACATGTGGACCTTTAGTGAGGACAACAGATGTAAAAGACTACAAATCCTTTAGCTCTTCTTTGCTCAGTGTCCAAAGAGATGAATCTGCAGGATTAACTTGTGTTAGCTCCACAGTTGTTATATTTTCCTCTCCTGTCTTTTTCCGGTATGTCCGTTCAGGGAGAGGTGGAGGCTCTGGGTCAGAGGGGCCAATCAGGCAGTCATTGAGTTTAATGACAGGCAAGGCCAATGTTTCCATGTTTCGGTGATCTTGGAGGGGTGATCCGGTCTCCAAGTTCACCTGACTGGAGCTACATGAGCCAGAGGATGGGGAAGAGCACTTGAGAGTGGGAATTCCCACCTCTTCTTCCAAGCAACGAATGTTGAGTTCAGACAAGTCCAATGTATGCATGTGGGTGTTCGCTGAATGATTGTTCCTACGAGTTTGTACTAGTGGCAGGATCTCCTGGTCATCTATATCTTGGTCTTGTTCATGATGTTTTTCTCTGTCACGATTTTCATAGAGAACTGTATTGGCACAAATAAATATGAAAAGCCCCACCCCCATGATGACAGGACCAATCAGCCTCAGTTTCTCTGAAGAGGTGCGTCCAGTTGAAACATGATGTGGTGTTTGTCGGCGGGGTTGACTGTTCCAATACCCCACCACAGCTACGCCAATTCCAACTATCAGCAATACCCCAGCAAACAACAAACAAGCCCCTGGTGCAGATCGCAGGCGCAGTCCACCAATCACAGGCCCTGTATCCGTCCTTGGAGGTGGAGTCTTTGACTCTGGGACTATTACAGCGACTTTTTCAGTGGGATTTACCTCAGACATTCTCCTGGGAAAAAAAGGCAAAAATAGGCTAATGGACTCCAAATACTCAAGCAAATCTCCTGCGAATCGTATATATATATTAAAAAAAGTATTTTTGAATGACAATACTGAGAGTCTTTGCATATTGAATGTATGCATTATTACAGTAATCCTAGCAATTTCTCAGAAGCATTTATTTGTGGGGAAGACAACTAATCCTTGACAATCCTTGTATAATCCTTTTTTTAAGTTCTTTGTACTTCCAGTTCCTCACAAGTTAACTGCAAATGCTGTCTGACATTTCATCTTTGCTCAGCAAAGCAATCTGTCTTAGCTGTTTTCTTTTTATATATTTTAACTGTTCTATATATAAAAATACAATAACTGAAATCAACGAGTAATACAATACTATGTTTCTTCAACAATACATTTTTCCCACCTTAATAGCTGCTGTTCTGAAAATCAGACCTGTCCGCCGCCCAACTACTGTTAATCTAGCATTTTATGCTGCTCTACCATTCGGTCTATATAAATAGACACATGGGCAACACATCTTGTCAACAGGAACACTTATCAGATGTACTACTACTGAAATATAAGTGTTAAAATCATGGGTAGCACATTTTAGGCAGAAATTATCTATCAGGATGTGGAACCGCTGTAAACTATTTCTTAAGAAGATGGGAAACTTTTATTATTTATATTTTACTTTTTACTACCAGCACATCTCGTGCAGGCTATACAAACAAATCCAACTTAAACTAGAAGCTTAACAATAGCATTTATAAACATATTTTAATCTAACAACATTATTTTATGTAATAAAAACCATGTTTTTATTAACATACACTATTTTATTTGTATTTTTTCAATAAGTTGTTCATTCAAACAAGGTTAATTTGTAGGTCAACCAGAGGGTTAATTCATCATATAGGTTCCCTCAGGAATTTCCTGTGGGTTATTAAAATAGCAGTTTTTGATTTAAGATTACTTTAAGAGACTTTCACATTATGTTTCCAATCATAAATTATAAACATACCGAAAACTTGGTCACGTGGTCCTTCAAAACCAATCGCATTAGAAAGCAGCTCGGGCTCCATATACTGTTTGTGAATACCAATGAATGAAAATTGCAGAAATATCGCCTTTTCTCTTCAATCTCTAAAAATAGGTTAACCTAAAACTAATAATGGCAAACATGTTCAAGATTAGCTGACAAGCTGTCGATTCATTAAATGATAAGCTGTCTTCCCACAAAAGCAGTTAATTTCTTGTCTGGCTATCACCAGATTTTAGATTTAAGATTGAACATTGGTCTGGGGAGTCTGCTCTGTACTTTCTACTGCACATGCGAGCATAAACGCGCATAAATTAAATGACTCTGTACGCAATTGGATAGTCCTTTAACCAATCAGACCACAAGGAGCATGATAAACAAGCATAATTCAAATGACTCTGTATGCAATTGGATAATTCTTCAACCAATCAGACCACAAGAGGCGTGATCAACGGGCAACGACCCATAGCTTCTCTATCTGCATTGTGATAATCCCTCCAATAGCGGGCCAGGTGGATAAGCCAGTCTGTGATTGGTTCCCACAAAAGTATAACAGAAGCAGTAGAAATGAGTGTACGGGTTTCCAGACCGAGTTGCCGGGCGAAATCAAATCGCTGGCAGATCAGGTTTGGTTTACCCAGTCTAGTTAATTTCAGCATAGTAGCCTTAGCTTCTCTTCCACTGATATTCGTTCACAAAAAAAGGCCTCTGTTCTCCTCTGCATACTGCATTTGCATAGGTAAGTCATTTTTTTTAACCTATTTTGACGTATATCCGAATGAACAAGGAAAAAGGGGTGGGACTTCATTTTGTCCATTTAAATTGGTGACCGCCCCTTTTTCAAGCGGCGCTGGTTCCAGAAGTTTTTTCATTCATTTTTCCCATAGGGATTTTTAAAATAGTCTTCGTTAAAGAGTTATGAGCCATGAACTAAGCCAATCGGCTACGAGGTGAATCACAACACTACAAACTTTAATTTGACACAAAAAAAGTTTTTGAAAGTCTGATAAAAATACAAAGGTTCAAGACTGTGTACTTAACGGCTTTAGTAAGGGAAAGAAGTCCAATCCCATGAAGTATTGCGAACAGCATAATTAAATACAATGCCGTAATATAAAACTACACATTTACAAATGTTGATTATATGTATAAAAACAATATATTCCAAGTTTATTGCAAAATATGCATATATACAAACATTTCAGTACTTTGAGAGCATAGGGAGATTGACTCGATTACATCATTCGCAGTGCTTCATGGGAGAACAGAGCTAAAGAGCTATCTTGGAGCATGTATTTTTCGACTCTAATTTGTGTAGTTTTCTATATAGCATCATGGGTAAAGTACTTTTTTTACTTTTCACGGTTATTTTAAAAATAAGCTGAAATAATGCGGACTGATGGCATCAGCAGAAGCAAATATGGATTAATGCTGCCTTCACATGCTATCGGAAATATCCTAGGCTACTTCCCACTTCTGACGTCCTGATTACAAGCTCATCGCATTCAAATTTTGACTTGAGAGGGTATACATATCCATTTTTTAACTAGGAAACTAGTATTCTCGATAATTTCAATAGCACAAGGCAGTCTCGTAGGTCTGTAGGTTCAAGTTATCGTTAAAAAGCCATTTTACTAATGGAGAAAATTGGGTTTTTACTTCCAGAACCCAACTGTTGCACAGATGGTTGGATGGTTGTAGTTTGCTATTGGTCGGTCTCATGTGAGTGACAGGTTGCCCCGCCCTCACGCCAGTAAACACATCATCAAAGAAGAGATGTCTTTGAAAGAGGGAGGGAAAGTCAATTTAATTAAAGATTATGAGGGCACATGAATAAAAATAAAAAAGGGACACAGATAAATAATATATAATAAATACTGCAATATTCCCTAAAAAACAAGAATTGTCAATTATGAGTTCACGCCAAAAACAGTTATAATAATCGTTCTAATTATATAAGAATAGTGAAGTGCAAACCACAACACTAACAATAATGACACAGAGGAACGATAACATTGTAATCTTTTTCAGAATGACTTTTTCCAGCTGATGAATGATAAAAACATTGACAACCGATCAAAATTAAGATTTGCCCATTTTGATATCATGGTGAATTTAAAGTGGCCTTGGTTTTGGTGAAGAAATAAAGGTGTAATTTGTCTTCCATTGCTAAGACGTAGGCTACTCATGCCATTGATTGGCATGTTGCTAGATTGGACGGATTAGATTCTCAAACAAACAGAATAATGTTTCGATAGCACACCAACATTTACATTTTTGCATGTAAATGGCTTATTTTTTTATAGTTGCCCTGTAAAACACTTTTCAGGTAACAAATTATAGGCCTATGGGCGTGTCTTCAAAATGACGTTCCAAGCACATTACGCAAACGCAGTACGTGTGGCGTGTCTGTTTCAGTACACCGTTCATACTCATCGATCGTGAACGTTGACCTACATCCAGTCGGCACACCAGCACCTGAAGTTAGCACTTCTTAAACTTACCTCAATTGCTTCTCCACTGGACACACATGATTAGCAACGGTCCGTTTTAATAGCTTCAATGACGTGAGAGCGGGCACTTTGCATCGAGTCTAATAACCATGTCGATGAAGACGCGCAAATCCATCAGTCTCCAACCGTAGCAAACGCGCGTATTATGAGCGTGAGGGGAGGGAGGCGCATTTACTTTAAACCGGCCAGTGACGTGGGAGTGAGCTAGAGATAGAGAGAGATATACTGTGGTTAGAGGGTCATGGGAACATGTGTGCAAGCCCTTTGGGTCCCACGGTGGCCAGAATAACCTATTCTTAGAGTCTCTAGGGATTTTGGCCAATTTCAAGGTTTTTCCTCACTGACTCAAACTGTTATTTTACATTATATATTCAGTTATTTAAATATGTATCTTTTTTGTATGACTTCAGATAACTGTGGGCATTGACGGAAGTTCAGTATGCCAGATTCAGAGTTACTTTGGTGTTTTCATTATGTAATCAAACATACTGTGTCTGAGAGCAAATGTAATAATATTGTAATTGTATATAATTATATTGTATAGTAAAAAGTAAGTATACAAAAACATTTTTTAGCCAAATGTTTTACACCTGCACTAAGAAATGGTGCTGGTTTTTATTCAGCAGCTTTATTTTTGTAATTTAAGAAGACTTTTTATTTGCAATATTTCTTTTTTATTACAATCTAATTACTTTTGCTCTCAACCCCTATATGTATAATTGCATAAAAAAGACAAAAAAGTAACTCCATGCCAGCTGAGCCTCTCTTTATAAGCATGAACTTAAATTTCAGTTTTTGCATCCGTTAAGATTGTAATGACAGAAAACAAAAAATAAACAAAACAGTTCTGTTTGAAATCCTTATTTATTGTCCTTCGCTCTATCCATTCATCCATTTGGGACTGAAACTCAGAAACACACAATCTGTCACACATAAACAGTCTGCTTAGAGAGACATTTAATCTACAAACAGACACACACACACACACACACACACACACACACACACACACACACACACACACACACACACACACACACACACCAAGAAAACAATCAGAATCTGATACAAACTCATCCTTGACCCAAACCACTGTGATGAGGATTTCCTTAAATCTTGATTTTCCATCACCATCCAAATGCCTTAAGTACTTGTAATCAAGTCAATAATCTGCAGACTATTATCTATTTTTATTTAGTATTTTAGCTTTTGTAGAACCATTTTCCAAGTCTTCAACTTCTCCAGTTTCGACCCTGGATCTATTATCCTGACCTAATGCTAAAAGAAGAACCTGCATATGCATGTGTGTATAATGACAACTTTGAGAAGCACTGCAAAAGCCAAACCAATGCATGAAAGCAGAGGGATTCCAACATGGCTGAGTAAAACCAGTTGAAGCAGAGCTGAGAATTAACAGCTGTATTATGCAGCAGGTCACAGATGTACAAAAAGCTTTTGCTCGGTAAATGACAGAACAAAATGTCTTAGTACTCAGGAATGCTTGTACAGGCAAAATGTCAGGGTCTCAGAAGCTTAAAATACACACGCACACACACACACACGCACACACACACACCCACACACTTCAAGTTCTCTTTGAAATGTCTATTGAGTCAGCACACTGTCCAATCCACTTCAACAAATGTACAATTTCTTCAATTTACAAATGCATTTTACAAGATCACACATTTCATCTAAAGTAAATACAAACTGAGACATTCGATTCCAGATTTACCCAGAGCAAGAATTCCCTGACATTAGATGCAAGCACACATTTATACATCTCACACACACACACACACACACACACACACACACACACACACACACACACACACACACACACACACACACACACACACACACACACACACACACACACACACACACACACACACACACACACACACACACACACACACACACACACACACACACACACACACACACACACACACACACACACACAGAGAGAGAATCTTGCTACCCTCTAGTGGTCTAAATCAGGCTAATTTGTATTATTTGGGATTTACAAAAAAAGGTGTTTTTGCATTTTTTTTTTTTAAAAACAACAAAAAAAATTACATTTCAAGTAAAAGCTCCACCGTCATGCCTTTCAATCGTGCTTCTGGCACCAAATGCAATTAGCCGTCATTTTAGCAACCATAAAAGCATAAATATCAACAAATGTAACAATCCAGTTTAAGCTTTCAACATATTAAGGTGCCTCAGTATAGTGTACTCACCACTCCCAGAGTCTAATATGAATCAATTGTTCTATTTCAAAAAGAAATATCAGACCTAATTTAGAGCGAGTGCAGAGTTGGAAGGCGAGACATCAAATATTCATCAGCCTAAAGAGACGTGATTTTTCTGATCACATACAGTTTGTTGGATGGGCTGATTTTCAATGTCCGTCGATCATAAATGAGACCAATGATTGAGCATTTGTCACATCTGCTAGACACATCTGTGGTGGCAAGAGCAACTTTCAAACATGTTGTTTGATGGAGCAGCAGTTGCTATGAGGTGTCTACTCTTCATCTGCGCTCTTCAGCATGAGGATAGAGTTATAGATTTTGAGAGCGGGGCCGAGCTTGATGCTCAGAATCTTAACAATGTCTGACTGAGTAAGGAGCAGGAAGGCCTCGCCATCAATTTGCTGTAGGAAAAAGTAAGAACAAAAATACATATTTACTTAGTCTGAGAACAAAAAAAAACAGAATTGTGCCTAATAATCTCTACAGACACCACAGTTCAAAAGTCTGGGGTCAGTAAGTTAATACTTTTATTCAGCTAGAATGCATTAACTTGATCAAAAGTACTAGTAAATACATTTTTAATAAAAATCTGTTCTTTTGAACTTTCTATTCATCAAATTATAATAAGAAATGTTTCTTAAGCACCAAATCAGCATATTAGAATGATTTCGGAAGGATCATGTGACAGTTTGCACACATTTTCACCAATACATTTCCATGACTTTTGAGGCAAATATTCATGACCTAATGTTCCATGAAAGTCTATGTATACATGTAAAATAAGAATAAATATTTAAATGTATCATTGCATATCTTGACTATATTGAATGACTATAATGCTAAGTACAAGCTGTGACTGTGCCATACGTTACTCCACGCAGAGAACATAATGTAACGTGACTGATTGCCCAAATGCCAAGTATTGAAATTTATTTACCCAACATTATAATTTAAAGCACTAGGTAACTTTTGGCACTCTAGCGGTTAACAAACAGAACTGCATGCGTCTTGCAGAACAACATTGTAGCCGGAGCTGCTTCTCTCTGTTTATGTCTATGGCGAGTCACGCAGAGTCTGTGCTACTTCGCAGGGGTGCCGACCTGAACTGGACTAAAATAGTCTGAATATAAACTTATTATAAGTGTACCGTAGTGATTCAGGATAAGACAAAAACACGGTTTGGAAAATGGATTGATGATGTACTCACTCATTATATAAATTGAGCACAAAAAAGGTACATAGTGTTGCTTTAAACCAGGGCCTGAATTTCTTTTTGGAATTTGGGGGGAATTCTCTCTTAGGTCACCCTTATTGGGGGATGTTTGCTCACTCTTATGTATTTGATTTTACAATGAGGTAATGTTGTGCAATATAGCTTACACACATCACAAGGAAGCTTGATTTCAAACTTTCAAGTAAAATAAACAAGAACAAAAAATTAAAAGCAGTAGCACAAATGAATATGACAGAATAAATGTAACAATCAAAAAAAAATTTGGGTAGGTCTAACTAGTATTCAGGTACTACAGAAATTGAATAAACTGTAAATTAAATTAAACGGTATAAATTATAAATCTTAAAATGAAAGTAACAAAAGTTATTCAGTCAAGAGATCTTCTCTGTCTTTTGTTGTTTGGTTAACATTAATGACACAGACAGCAGCAGGAATATTAGGCTGCTGTCACTTTAAAAGCAAATTCACGGATCCAATATACTGATTCTTTTATTTTTTTCACTTAAGACATAACCGGCTTTGTTTACTCGCCAAGATGGGCATTTTGATTTTGTTTGTATTTGGCCTTCTAAGAGCAATAAGCTGCAAAATAACTCAATTTGGTACTCGTGAGCTGTTTGCGAGGTGGCTTTATGCTAGTACTAAATGGTTTAAAAAGGACTTAAAAAGACATGCAAATGATCAACTTTTGTAACGATGTAATTGCATACTGGCCTGATTAGGCAAGTGACAATTCTGTCAAATGTCTCAATACACACGCAAAAGTCTTTATCGCACGCAGTGTGCAGCTCGCTTGTAGTGCAGACACAATGTGCTGCTGTGAAGCTATATATAAGAGAGAGAGCGAGGGAGAGAGAGAAGACATGGAACCATTGAATCACTCATGCTGGTTTCAAATTACTGATTTGATCTGATATTCTGTGCATGGATTAATTTACTCCTCTAATCTAGTGAATACATTTTAGTGGGAATTTCCTACATTTAAAGCCTGAAACCTGCGGGAATGAGTAAAACTATGCGCAATATCCACAATCCCGCTCCAAAATTCATGCACTGATTAAGCATGTATTCTATTATACAGATATTTGTAACAAATTTCCATTACTTTTCCAAAACTTTTTGGGTTAATTTATTTTTTCCAAAACTTTTCCAGGCCTGGACACTGCCATCTTTAAAATTCCATGACTTTTCCAGGTTTTTTATGACCATACGAACCCTGCTGGAGTAATGGCTGCTGAAAATTCAGCTTTGCCATCACATGAATAAATTACATTTTAGTATATATTAAAATAGATAAAATACAGTTATTTTAAATTGCAATAATATTGTTAGAATATTAATGTTTTTACTGTATTTTTGATCAAATAAATGCAGCATTGTTAAGTACAAGAGTATTCCTTCAAAAACATAAAAATAATCTTACTGACCCCAAACTTTTGAATACATAGGGATGGTACATTACACTAATATTCATAAGTAAAGTTGATGTTTTAGTTATTTACCTCCTTCCTGAAGGTAGCAGCATGCTCTCTGCAGCCAGGCAGCCCTCTTACAAAACTTGCAACCTGAAAGAACAACATTGTCAAATAAGACGCAATAAAATTAAATACGTTTAGAAGACCTCTTTTAAAGAATAAATGAACTTTTCTTGAATTATCAAATGCCACCTCTTCTGTATTCCACTTTGCCACTCTCTTGGCGGTGAGGCCCAACGCTTCAGGCAGCAGTTTGCCATGCTTTTCCCAACACAGCTGAAACCTCGGTGGCTCCCATCCACAAAACACAGACTCATGCAGGAACTGCTGAAGAGACTCTACAACACAAACAGACTTTATTCATGACATGCCTTGTAAACTTTCTCACGTCAGTCAATGGCAACACAAGAGTATCCAAAATAAAGCAAAGGTTCTTATAAATGTGCTCTTTGTATTCATGTAGCTTTCATATGGTGAAGACATTTTTTGAATGAAAAGTTTAAATGTAGCATAACCACCTGTGAATGTATTAAAGGGCTAGTTCACCCAAAAATGAAATTTCTGTCATTAATTACTCACCCTCATGTCGTTCCAAACCCATAAGGCCTTTGTTCATCTTCGGAACACAATACTTTTAAGGCTCAGAAAGGTAGGAATGACATCGCTAAAATAGTCCATGTGACTCCAGTGGTTCAGCCTTAATTTTATGAAGTGTCGAGAATATTTTTGTGAGCAAAAAAAACAAAAATAATGACTTTATTCAACAATTTCCTCACGTCTGTGTCAGTCTCCTAGCACTTCCGGGTTACGTCAGAGCTACGCCAAAACGTCGGCTTACCATTGGCCGAAGCTGTTCACGTGAGCACCACGACACATGCGTGTGATTCTGACTACCGTAAACTGTGTGGAAGACGCTTCATAAAGTTAGGTTTAACCACTGGAGTCACATGGACTATTTTAACAATGTTTTTACTACCTTTCTGGGCCTTGAAAGTGTTAATTAAATTGCTGTCTATGAAGGGGTCAGAGAGCTCTCGGATATATAAAAATATCTTCCTTTGTGTTCCGAAGATGAACGAACGTTTCATTTTTTTGGGTGAAGTAACTTAAACTCTGAACACATGCAAGTGTATACATCTTAATCATTTTGTTTTTTATTTTTTAAATCTATCACAAATTATTAATTCATACATATTTCCCAACACATGTTATTCTACATATAATGAACTAAGCTTGTCTTGTTATAAAAAGGTCAAATTACCTTATTGACCATGACAGTCATGACAGCATGCATTTCTGATATCATTTTCTGTTTTGTTTTTCTGGTCATGCTAGTTGTCATGGCTTTGATTTGGTGGACAAAAGTAAGTAAAGCAGTTTTGTTAAAATATTGTTTGTGTCCTAAGAAATAACAATTATAGACTGTCAAAAAGACAGATTAAATATGTCTTGAATTAAAAAAAAATGTTTTCTTTTTGTTATCATATGTTTGACTTAATTCCCCCAAAAAATATCAAACCTATTTTAATTCAGAAATTAGAAATATGCACTTCATAGATGAGGTGTATTCAAGTCATTATATGTGTGAATTAGATTTTTTTATTACATATCCAGGCCAAAAAAAAGCAAGTATCACTTCATTGACCCATGTACAAAATTTGGATTATCCATAAAAAAGCAAATCAAAACCAAACCAAAATAGCACAAGAATCTAAAGAATCTGTACCTTTCCCATCACCTTCCTGCTTCACTTGGGGTGGCTTGACACATTTGGGAGCGCTGCCAGACCTGAAGGAATGAGAAAGAGATAAAAAGTGAGTGTGTGCATGTGTGTGAAAAATAAAAATAAAACTGTACATCACTGCTGACACTCACACAATGTGCTCACGCACTGCCCGAGCTTGTGGACAGGTGTCTGTGGTGGTGTCAGGGGGGTCTGGGGTGCTGGCGGTGGGTGTGGTAGGGTGCGTCTGAGTGAGTGTTTCAGCACGCCGGTGGCGCGGGGGTCCACTGAGCGTGACTGGCCTCTCCCCGCTCAGTCTGTCCGGAACCAACCCATCCTTATTCAAATTCAGATCTGAGTATGGACAACTCACCGCCCTAACAATGGGAGAGAAACTAGTTTGCATTTGAATGCGCATTATGAATTGTTTTTGTAATAACACATGTATAACTTACGTGTAATGTGTTCCATACCGAGGTCCTCGAATGTGTCCGACTCCGTTGCATCCTGGGGTTGGGCAGCCTTGTCCTGGGGGGACTGGAGAATCTCTGGGACCTGATAAGATTAACATTACTGGTTTGATTACGAGTCTGGTGTGGCAATGTGCTGAAATACTTTATATATGTGTGTAGGACAGTATGTTACCATTGGGGTGTTGTAGAGGATGACTTGTTTTCTGACACCATCCTACTGGGTGCAGTTCTGGACTATCGGCATCTAGCCAATAGTCATACTCGTCACTCCAGCCATCAAAATGGATCTATATATAAACACACAAAGAATTAGTGAGGATATACTAGCTGTACTAGTATATTAAATACTGTATTTCCATGTTGGCTTCTAATTAGAGTCAATTAATTAGACAATACAGATATATTTGTGTGTAAACCTTGATTCTGTGGTCTTCTGTATCAGAGATGGTGGTGACACGAATGAGTACGGCATTTCGTTTGTCCACTGCCTCCAGCTTCATTCCAAGTTGGAAGCCATGTGGTGGTCTCTGGATGGCCAAGAATCAAAAGTCATTTAGAAAACAAATAAAAACGTGAAATATATAAATAAATAATACATACTTCAATCAAATATATGTAAATATAAGCACATATATAATTAATATTATCTTTTTAGGGAGTTTTTCCTCACCACTGTCACCTTTAGCTTGTTCGCTATTTTTATATTTATATTTGTTTATAGTTATTATGAAAAGTGCTATACTAATACATTTGAATTGTGTAGAAGATTCAATTGTTAAACACAAAATATGTATAAAACAGAACATAGGTCATTTATATTATTATTTCATTAATTGTGGTGTTTTGTTTTTTTTCAAACTGCCCACTATAATGAACCAGAACAAAAAGGCTTTGTTCTTTGCACATTTTATTTCTATGTTGTACAGGCTGACTCTGCACTTTTGCATCAAAACAAACAACTAGGATCTTTCAAATGACATTTTACCAATTATAAAGGACATTAAATGATTTACCTACACCTCTCATGGTTCAGTGTGGTAAATCAAACCTCACCTGTTTAAAAGCTCTGGCTGGTGCAGCTTGGGTTCCAGTTTCTTCAAGGTACTTTTCCCAAGAAAAACTCTTTGGGTGCTTATACTCTACGACACAGATATACAAATATTTCAAATAACTTTAATACAACTTGTCATGCACATTAGAGCTTGTTAGAACTCATGGGGTGCTATGGGGTCTGTGGTAAATTTGAGAGAGAAATTTTTTTTTAGCTTGTTGACATTTTTTGTGCATTTAAATTGAATAGAAGAGGTTAGATACATCATTCATTGTAAATATTTTCCAGCTAATTTATTTTGACTTTAATTCAATGACATATGAAAGGTAACCGAACAAATATTAAAGAGAGTCTGACCTGCAGGTGTGGTGAGTGTTAATTCCACCTCCTCACAGTACCCTACTGGATGAATGTAAGGACTGCTGGCATCACACCTGAGAACAAACAGAATGCATTTACAAACACACACACTCATGGGGACTCTCATAAACCCAGTTTTTTGCTTACTATCTTACCAATAATCATACGTATCGTCCCAGTTGTCAAAATGAATGAGGAGCCGGTTGTCGACAGCAGCAGCAATGGTTGCTACGCAGATGAGTGATGGGTTCTTCCTGTCTACGGCTTCCAGCTTCATCCCTGCACGGAATCCTGACGGTGTGACTGACTAAATATGGAAGACAACACATGGTTAAAGAAGAAAGCATGATCTCCTGGAGCAGAAACTAACATTGAGATATCTCATTCTCTTGAAGTGTGTGCATATGAAATGACATACTGTATTAAGACTCTTGAAGAGATGTTTGGGGGCTAGTTGACCCCTACAGTTCTTTACATAAGTGTTCCAGTTAAACTCTCCGTCTCTGCAACCTGTAAGAAAACACACAAATAGTACCAAAAAAAAACAATTTTTTTTAAATTTAAATACTTCAGTTTTGTCACTCAAAATGTTATTAAACAACATGAAAACTATGCTAACGTAACCACCCTTTATTAAATAAATAATTGTTAAAATACATTTGTATTATACTGTATTTATAAATAATATTTTTATAAATGACAATACTTGTAATTACAATACTATTACATCTATGTTTAAGCAGTTTTAACACACAAAGAAACATCTACCAAACAGATCTATTATGTTACAGGAAACAAAAGCAGAGTTTTGCATAGTGTATCCTTGACAACAGATCTTTTTCTACAGTACATCATTATTAGTACACATTAAGCACCTTTAGGAAGCAATAGCTTGAGGCCGGTTTTCTCACACCAGCCTGGTGGCTTCACATCCCATGAGTCAGCATTTACCCAGAAGTCATAGCATTCAGGGTAACCGTCAAAGTGAAGCCGAATCCTATAGCCTTGCACCTGGAACACAATTCAAATATGTCAGAAAATACAAGTGCAACTTGCAAACTATACTCAGTTTTGTGCTCCTAATAATCACATATCAAGTAACGTCAGAGTAATATTTGACACTGGTTACCTCTGCAACAGTCAAAACACAGAAGAGAGCAGGGTGGCAGGGGTCCAGTCCCTCTAACTTCATGCCAACTTTAAAGCCATTCCTGCTCTGCGGAAAAGACTGGTGCTGTATTGCAAACACAAATGTATATAAATACAAAATTATTGAATTTCATAGATGTCAGGCTTTTTTTGTTTTTTTATCTCTCTTTCAAGTAGCTATTGACAAACTTGAATTGACATGAAACTTCCCATCCTAATCAGGATCCTAACCATTCCATGTTATCTATATAACCAAGAACAGAAATACAAGGTATATGTGCTGTGTGTCTCACCTCCTTAAAAAGTTTCAAGGGAGCGGCAATGGCTCTCTCCTCCTCCAGATAAGCTGACCAACTCCAGGTTTTCTTTTTAACAGGAGGTGCTGTCACTATGGAAACAGCATCACAAAGAGGGACTTTATGGCTTAGAAAAGCATCTGAATGGTTATACATTTAATCGAATACATGGATACATGAATACAATACACAAGACACAATCTATCCAACCTGCATAAAGACTCGAGTTGGGATGCAGATGGGATATAAAAATATTTAGCCAACACTGATACAAAATAAAATTAGACTAAAACTAAAATCAGTGAGTCATTTTAAATGTAAATATATTTATTTTGAGATTTGCTAAAGATTACATTTAAAAAAAATTTTTTATAATTATGTGATTGTTAAACAGCAACGGTCATTTAAATGTAAATATTTGGAAATGAGCATGCACAATTACATACCAGATTATATTATCCAATATACTACAATAAAAAAAATCTCTTTCCCTAATATCGATTGATAACTGATATGGCACCAATATATTGTGCATCCCTAGACATAAGACATTAGGTACTGTCTGGCCAAAGTTTATATTTTCGTGTGTTTCTGTGTGTGTATGTGCGTGTTAGCTAAATGAAAATGACCAACCTAGTCTAGCAACTTTAGCCGCTCGTCTTCCCTTCGAGGATTTAACCTTCTCCTGAAAAAACATAAAAAATTTAACAATGAGCAATACAGTAGTACATCCCGCTTTAGTACATCCTGTTGATATTGTGTGCATTACCTCTTCCTCCTCTATGTTGTCCTCCTCTTCATCTCCCGATTCCATAAACATCTTCTTCTTCTTTCTCACACGTTTACCTAAACGCTCTCCTTCGAATGCCTCAGCTGGGGTTGACCTGCACACACGAAAAAAGAACTTCTAAATACACCATAAACAGTGCAACTGGCAGATCTATGCAAGTGCCAAAAACATGTACCTGCCACTTGTAGGCTGCACACAAGGAGCGCTGCAAAATTTGCCTTGTAGGAAAGACTCCTGTGAACCAGAGTGACCACAGGACCTGCAGTTTGCAGTCGCCTCAGTGATGGGAACAATCGCATTGGGCACTGTGCTAACGGTGGGGCTTTCCACAGTGCTGGGGCTTCTAGTGTTGTTGCCCCCGGCCTGCCTGTGGGGGTCAGTGGAAACTGAAAAAAAAAGAGAGAAATTGAGTCCTCAAAAATACATTAAATAGCAAATCATCCCTCTGACATGTAACATGCGAGTTACATGTACTCACCAAGAGTATTTGTCTGATGATCTGTATTCAACTGGGGCTTTACAGTCTGATTTGAAGTTTTGTTTTGCTCAGGGGAATGATTGTTGTTGGTGCTTGTAGTTTGAGGCTGTGGGCCTGTAAGCTCCGCCTCTTTAACTTTGGGCTCCACCTCTGTGACAATCTCCAGGGTGCCAAATTCAGTCATCCGAAACTAAAAAAAAAAAAGACCAGATTTTGAGATTTTGCATCAGCATATTCAGAATAGTCCAAAATGTCCCTAGCATCACTCTTTATGCATCAGACACACTAAATATTTTTACCTGAATGTCACTTCCAGGCAATGTGGCTATGCCGTCCTTCCAATCAAGAGCACTCATCATGTCAAAATCGGCTCCTGTGGCAGGACCATCACTCGTAGAGGTCTCTGCCATCTTTTCCTACAAAATGGAAGACAAAAGAGAAAAACATATTGTTACAACATGGACAGATGACAGAAGTAAGCATCTGAAAGTTAACCAAAATGTCCAAAACACCTCTAAAGGTTTTCAGCCATTTGTGATTTACTGGATATGGATTATAGATATAGATAAAAATTTGTTTTACTCACAGTTTTTATCTAAAAAAATATATTTATATTTAAATACCCATGGCATTTTAGTATTTTCATTTACATGACTTTTCCAGGTCTATAAATCACACTTTTACAAATAGGTTTCCCAAGACTGTGGGAATCTTGTTTTTTGTTCCTTGTTTTAAATTATTTGAAGTCTTGAGGCCTTTTAATTGTTAAGGACCACTCGGAAGTCTGCGAACCACTGTTTTAATGCATACACATAACTGCGTTTTGGGAACCAAACATCTGCTGTGAGTGACATAGAAATATTAGCGCACGTTGTTTTAGTAAACAAAACAAAACTGTCGTTTTCAATATTCAAATACGACGATCTCGTCTCGAAACCGTGTTTTGGCTGCGGCTGATGAAACGACCGCAACTCGGGATTACGAAATAGCCGCGCGTCGCTTGTAGTTCCAACCAATTCCGCTAGAGGGCGACGGCTGCTCGCAGTACGGATTGCACCAAGCACTTAAACGAGAACAAAAATATGTATTTCTACATAGTTAGGGTGCTACATTTTATGGACTAGCTATGTATACAAACTCTCTCTGACACACTTAAACTACTTTGGTGGTTATTAAAGGAGGAAAGCGATTAAAAGTAAAGTTAGAAGAACAAGTTCAGCTTTTCCTTGTTTTAAAAGAATCTCGTTAAATCCGTGCTTTAAAAGAGCGCTGATAATTGCGATGACAAGTTAAAACGCACATACTCACGATTGGTTTGTTTTCAAAGAAGAAAGTCTTGATTTAAGCACGTTATCATTCGTATACAGTAGGCAATAGTGTTTTAACGTGCTTGACCTGTCGTTTATCATAAATCAAAATATTATCAAAACCCCAGACTGTACAGTAACGGCGCCCCGCAAAGATCACACAGAAGCCCGTCTGGTTTATTATAAAACGTTTGTTTGGACATTTCAAGTGATGACTGAATTTATTCTGAGCATAAATAAAGTGCAATGCGCGAGCGCCCATTATTAGCATTCGACTGACACACAAAATGGCGGAGGATAGCAAAGGGCCGCCGACACGTCTAAAGTATGTAAATTATAACAGTTTTCTGGTCTGATTCACGTCGCTCAGACCGTCAAACAACACGGGAAGGCCAAGTGTACAACTTGTTTTATTAAAACGCAATGTTTTCCCCTCCGCCAACAAACTCCTTACTTTCCCCTTGTCACGGAATGTCGTTAGCCCGACTGATAGCCCCGGCTAGCTGTAACATTAGCAGGGCAGCCTACAATAAACCAAATCAACAGTTTCACGCGCATATCTAAAAGAAAAACATTCCCCGAGATACTTTGAATGAGTTGTCATTCATCAGTATATAAACATAATAACTCGGGTGCATGCAGACCCGGGGAAATAACAAATTGCATGCTTTTAGTTTCTTCTGCACAAACTTGTGACTTCTATTTATCTTTACGGTTTTGAACATCGTTGAAAATAGTCGCAATGGTTGAAAATTGTTAAACAAGAAACGCACTCTGTGTTAGTATCGTTGTTTGCTGCGTGGGTGACGACATTAACGTCATATTTATTGATAAACGTGCAACTCACCTCGTTTCTCTCTTAACTCTTATTTAGAGCTGGATGGTGGCGTTAATGCGCATGCGCCGATTAATATGTGTCTGTCCAACTTCTACAGCCCCGATAAACTTCATCACTACATATATTTGTGAGTGATATATGAATCTTAATGTAACGGAGAATCAGAGGAGCTGATCTTATAGTGTCCTAGCTTACATGACCCCAGCATTGGCGTGTCTGCTATACCCGTTTCAAACGGTGCTTGTTGCGCTAAAAAACAATCGAAGGCCTTATTATTACAGACATAGAAAATGGTTTGATTTCCTTTACGTTTGTACGCACTTTAAACAAAAAACAGAGCACTGTAGTGTTCAAACAGGATCGCAAATTGTTCAATTTTAACGGAGTCCTGTAAGTGCGAGCTCACTGAAACGAGCTGTTTTCAGAGTATTATTTTTGTATCTGTTCAGTTTACAGTCATGTAGCGGTGATCCTCTGATTTGATTTCCTGGAACCATCACGTGTTCAGGTTTTACTCCGCAAATCTATTTTTGAAGGGTATACGTCGGGCTATATGCAATACATAAAGAAAGGCTGAGCTTATACATAAAACAACTCTGTGTCGAGCTTCAAACTGAAGTTCATAATATTTAAATAGTGTTTTTGACAGCCGCATTGTGGCAAGAGTAGCGAAAAGGGAGACAGCGAAGACGCCACAAGATGGCGCTGTGAGCTTAAAAGTGGAGCTTTCTTTTTGGAGGTTGGCACGTTGTTGGTAAAGTAGGTTCGAGGAAAATACAGGAAGCAGAACATTATTTAAAATTACGTTAAAACACCACAAAGTATTAGCAAATTATACATTTAAATGATCTGTAGATGTGTGCAGACCCAGATGCTACTTCTTGATCTTGACCCAGGTCAGTACAGCGCGTGCACAACTGAATTGTTTGTGATACCTTTTTTTTTTTTTAAACACGTTAACTAATACATATATATTTCACAATACAACTCAATAACGGCGCATTAGTTTAAAATAATTTAATTGTTTCCATTCCAAAAATTATACATTCTTTTACTGATCAGACAATTTCATTACAAACACTTCCAATCCCATCTTTATAGTATACACGAGTCATTAACATTAAGATTTAATATTATTTCGGTCTCACTTTAAATCTCTTTTACAATAAAGCATCTGATGAAATCTCTCACTTCATCTCATTACAATATAGTACAGTCAGAACACCACTAAACATTGTATTTCTGTACAAATATATTTATATTTTTTTTATCAAATAGGGCTTAAAAAAGAGTTAAATAACATATGAATGTTAGGAAAACACAGTCACTTTTGATAGAAACTTTGTAGTCATGTGCAAAAGCATTGGTCCAGCAGCTAACATAAAAATGAACTGTGTTTGCTTAAATTAAACATCTTTAGAAAAAATGTCCATTGGTCTAACAAAAATTTATCTCAGTGTCCACAAGTCAGTCGGAGAATGTTTTCATTGATGTAGGAGAAGCCAGGAAAGGTTGCTCCAGACTCCTCATGTGCTCCTAGTGAGTGTGGAACAGGAAGTTCTGTAAATTGAGGGTCAATGTTCGTGAGGTCACCAGGGCCAGACTGAAATGTAAACAAATACAAATGATTTACACATTATCTATAATGAAATAAGCTCATGTCCCATCACAGCACATCATTTACTCACACTCACATTTTTTTCTTCTGTGGAACACTAACAAAATATATTTAGAGGAATGTTTTTTTTTTTCTTTCTGTACAATGAAAATCAAAATTTTAGACCCAAATATCTTCTTTTGTGTTCCACAGAATAAATAAAAATATGTAATTCTTGTTTAAACAGTAAACATATTCATTTTTAGGTGAACAATCGCCAAATGTGTCAATAAAAAAAGAAAAACTCACCAGTAAGGGAACAAAAGGTGGAGAAATTTTCTTTGCAACAAGTTCATCCCAATGAATAGAAGAGAAGAATGAATGAGACTGCAGCTCGGTCTAAAAGCGGCAAAAAAAAAAGTCAAAATGCCATCTAGCCACAGTAAGCTTTCTTATTGTTTGTGTATGTGTCTGTGTGCTTGTTGGATTACCAGGTCACGATTGGCTCCTAGTCTCTTGGCTCTGTCCCTGTTTAGCAGTCTCTTCAGCAGATCTCTGCCTGCACTAGACACTCCGGGTTTTAGTACCAAAGGCTGATAAATAATATTTCTGAGCATATCAAGACGATCTGCACTGTAGAAAGGTGGCTGGAATGAGATAGAGTTTGTGTTAACAGCTAAACACACCTGTCTACCTGTATTTTTTATCTAACTGAGCATTTATTGGTGGGTTTGTTTACCAGGCCGTAGAGCATTTCATGGAGAACAGCGCCCAGACCCCACCAGTCCACAGTCCTGTCATACTCCTTCTGCAGGAGAACCTCAGGGGCTAAGTACTCCGGGGTTCCACAGAAGGTTCTGGTTGTGCCACGTCCACTCACGCCCTCCTTGCACAAGCCAAAGTCGGTCAGAACCACATGACCCGCAGAATCCAGCAGAATGTTTTCTGGTTTCAAGTCCCTGTGAGCATGTGAGAAAGATGGATTACTGTAAATCTGCTGAAAGTTGGTGGTCATTTTGTTCTCACTAAGCACAAATGAATGGGATTATCTGCATTATACAGGCACAGAAGAGTGTGTATACCTATAGACAATCTTCAGGGAGTGTAAGTATCCTAAAGCACAGGCTATCTCAGCAGCATAAAATCTGGCTCTGGGTTCTCCAAACAGCCCCTCTCTCTGCAAATGGTAAAAGAGCTGCAAAAATGAAAATAGACATTCATTAACACAATAATACATACAAAAATAGTATTATTTTGGATTTGCCACTAACAAACACATGCCTTTTGACTTATATAATTTATCTGAATATTTCATAAATTGTTCTATTACTCAGAACAGTGGTACTTAACCTTTTAGACCCCCCACCCCCGCTGTCCAACACAATATTCAAAGTATGAACAGAACACTAACTATATTAATAACTTATCACAAACTAAGAATGAATACTTCTACAGCATTTATTTATCTTAGTTAATGTTCATTAACATTTTCATTGACTAATTCATTATTAAAATCAAAAGTGGTATTTGTTAACATTAGTTAAATGTGAGCTAACATGAATTGACAATAAACGACTGCATTTTTATTAACAAAGATTAATAAAACCTGTAACACATTTATTGCCCATTTTTGTTTTCATGTTTGTTGAGACCTTATTGTAAAGTGCTACGTTACCAAAATGATAATATTAACTATGAAATATTATTAACATAAACTAGGAGTGCCAATCTAGGTAAAATTAATTAACCACAACTCATTTTGTGCATGTCTTTAATAAAAACAATAAATATGAAAGAAACAATATATAATTTTAGATATTTTTCATCATTTTAATTAAGTTAGATGTTTTAAAATATGAATAATATTCATGTTAATTATATTCTATTAATTATTATTCTATTATTATATTGGAATAATATATTAATTATCCCGTAAGGTTTGCTGAGACCCCTAGTGGGCGCCAACCCCGCTGCTATAAAAGTTAAATTTCAGCCAGACTAAAGCAATAATTCATATTTTTAAAATGTCCCGTAAATGCTTTTTTGTTCCTGAAATTGCACCAGTCTGGTTTTGCCAAAACGGACTAACAGATCTAAATAACGTGATTGTAGGCTTCGTCCACTACAATTGGTCTCAGAGGTGTTTTTTTCCCCGTAACGTTCTGATTTGAGAATCAATTACATGTGTCATGTAAATTCAGACAGACAGATAAGAACTATGTGAAAACCAGCCGTAGCTCAATTATAACTGCAAATATTCTTATAATAATCTGATAATATGTAATAATATCTGATAATCTAAGAATAATCCTGTTTTTGGCCTCTGACTTGAACCTTTGACCTGGATTCATCTCAACAAACAAGTCCAGATTTAAAGCTGTGTGTACTTGATTGTGTCCATATACCTACTACTTATATGTACTAAGAAGTGAGCTAAATCTTACATTTTTTGTACTTGTATAGAAGAAGAATGTTTTCTGTTAGGGTGTGATTTAGGGTTATGTTAATAGTATTTACAAAAACGTCTATGTCTATGGAATAGACCATTTAGATAGCTAAGAAAACATACCTCTCCTCCACATGCATAGTCCAGAACTAGATAGAGTCTGTCCTTAGTCTGAAAGCTGAAGTGGAGCTTCACAAGGAATGGATGATTAAGAGTCTTTAACAACACCCTGTGCTCACACATGACATTTCTTTCCTGGAAAAAAACAACACAATGAATACATACAGACACGCTATGAATCAAATAATTATACTAATATACTCATACAGTCATACTTGCCTCTTTCCTTGTTAAAATAATGTGTTTCTGTAGGACTTTGACTGCATAGTATCTGCCATTTTCCCTGTGTGTGGCCAAGAAGACCTGAATAAAGACAATCAAACAAGGTTTAACCCATATTTATACAGTGTAGGAAATACAAAGCAGAGTGGGTCTCTATAAACATTATACCTTGCCAAAGCTTCCCGTCCCGATAACCTTCAAGTAGTCAAAATCAGCCGCAGATACCCTAAAATCATATAGAAATAAATATTTATGAGTAATTGTGTGTGTTTGTGTCCACATAGGCTGATAGTTGAGAACCCCACTTACCGAGATTGTGGCTCCTCTGTTGGTGGATTACTGTAACAAACCTGGGAGAGAGATCGGAGAGAGAGTCAGCAGTTTACTCCAGTGACATATGAAACCACACCACAGTTCACTGCACTTCCTGTTACATCTATAGATTACTGTAGCTCAAGCAGTACAGCAACTCAATTCAGTGCAGATGACTTGACCTTATGTCTCTGAAAGGACTGGAGACCTTTATTAATACTTTGAAGGCCCACTGAAGTGCCTTGAAACGTGCAGCATTATTCAATGTGTTGACGTAATTTTCACTGAAAAAGGAAGACAGGGTGGGACATATTGAGCAGCCCCTCCCCTTTTTAAAAATAGCCAATAGCGTTTCATGTCAGCTCGGCAAGAGTCATTGAGTTCGGTAAAACTGCAGTTTTCTCCTAATTTCTAACCGTTTTAATCTCCTCCATGTCGCTTATATAGCTTTCAGTGCAGAATTAAAATGGGTCCGATACGTTTTGTGGTATGTGCCGACTCGCGCTTGATCTGCTCTATGCTATCGTTTTTGTTTCTCTGGACCGTGTGCATACTGTGGTGTTTCGCGTGACCCTAACATGAACCAGACGTCATTGGAACTAGACTTCAGACTTTATCGATTGTTCCCTATCCCCTATATATGTGCCATTCACCATTTAGAAAGTAGTGAATGTGTGAACAAATGACTGGTTTTAGCCATAGCTTCAGTGACTATTTATAGTGTAGTGGGCGGGACGCTTTAGATTCTAGAGAGCATTTGATTGGACAGGAAATCTGATGAGAAGCTGAAGTGCAGCGTGATGTCATCAAAATAATTTATCCATATTGGTGGAAGTGAGAGACTGTACGTTTTGAATGTTTTGGAACACACTAGCTTATAGATAACAGTAAGGCTTACATATTCATACTAAAAGCCAAAAAACTTCATTTTGATTTCAGGGGGACTTTAAGTAAGATATTGCAAATCTGTATGTAGGCCCAGGACATACAAGTGGACATGAGCTTGTTAAAGTTCACTTACAGCTGCTGCTCCTTCATCCTCAGAAAGACTACCCTCAGGTCGCAAGAAATCCATCCTGCAATGAGGAAACCATATCAGAGAAATGCAGGTGTTTTAACAAAAGAAAATCTTTAGTTCTTGCTATTTTCTTCTAAAATTGCCCCAAAGTCAACCAACACCTAGGCAACAGTACTTGGCTACTAGTTTCACTTTGGAATGTTACTATAAGCAGGTCATGGTCTTAAAAGTGCACTGGTGATCAGTCTGAAACATGCAGTGCAACTTCAGTCATTACTGATTTTTCAGCTGATCTTTGCAGAGTCAGTCTTCTGAACTCTGCACTGGAATGCATACAGAGCCATGTGCTGCTTCACTTTTAGCTCACACGATGGAAAATGATGACTAGACTCACTGTCGATAGATTGGGTGGCTGGATCCAAGCTTCTTGTCCTTGATTAAAGCTGAGAAAATGAAATATTATTTTTAATTAGTGAAATATCTGCTCCATATAGTGGACACAGAACAGGCTTTGTAAAACATTTAGCCTTAGCCTACCTTTAAATTGGTTTACATTTTTAAAACAAGCAAATTTACAAATATGAATTGATAGATAGATAGATAGATAGATAGATAGATAGATAGATAGATAGATAGATAGATAGATAGATAGATAGATAGATAGATAGATAGATAGATAGATAGATAGATAGATAGATAGATAGATAGATAGACGTATACAATCCAAAATATCAAGATGTCTTTTCTTATTAAAGTTTGAAAACTAAGCATTTGAGCTTACCTGTAAAATATGCAACAATTCCCTTCATTTTTGCGTAAGTGACGGGACTTTTAACCTTTTTCACCATGTTCTCGACGAGAAAGAAAGCCCTGGTTGACAGCTGTGAGTTGTGAGTGCGTCGGTAGTCTGCTGTCTTACCGGTCAGTTCTGGTTCAGCGCTGTCTCATGAGGGGAACCGTCCGTGACCGGTTATTCTTTGCAGGACACGTGGTTCCTCCCAAAAGCTGTGACGCCACTGCGCCCGTTATTCGTCAGACACTCTTGCTTGGATAGCGCCCAGTTGAGCTCTCGTTCTCCCTCTTCAACATACGAGGTCTGATCCCCTTAATTCAACTGAACTCAAATGAAATATAAAAGGTTTTAGGCCATTTCAATTGCCACAAAAGTTACAAGGTATGTTAGAGGGCGCTAAATAAACGCGAACGAAATGGGGAACCTATGGTCGCCAGGTCTCTGACCCTTTACCAACAAATGATCGATAAAAACAATTAGACACATCAGAGATCCACTATCTGCAGAGACAACAGCCAATTCCAATTCCCTTGTTGCACAGCCTACCGAAGTTAATGAAAAGTTTATGATGATAATAATAATATTCAAGTTGTAGCCTACCGGCCGAGTGTCACGAGTCGCAATCGGTAAACATCTTGTGGTAAACCCTAAACCCAGCGCCGCCGCTCTCACCACGCGCATCACGCACTGCGCGTTGGGCACAAAAGTGCTGAGGGGGGCACCAGAAGAAGATCCATCCAACACGAAGAGGATTTATAACTCAACCTCACAGTGAAAGCCATGCACAATTAATTCCATAGTGCAACTTATTTATTGTTTGCTGCATATTTGTTTGTTTTTAGTTGTCTATGGACCTTATTACTACTGTTGAAATGTTATTGAAAAAAGCATGTTTTTTAATAATAATTTTATATAATTTTTTACCGTGGCTCTTTTGGAAAAATGCATTAACTAAAAATGGAAGAAAATTTTTTATCTTTGGTTAAAAAAGGTTCCCGACCCCTGCGTTAGACTGAGGAGAATTTAGTAATTTCTATAATAAAATAAAATAAATGTGTATAGGCCTATTTAATAGAGAATTTCATAAGTTGGCTCGTGGTTGGAGAGGGTTTCATAACTCTTCTTGGATAGGTCTGACTATTTCCTATTTTCCAATAAGGGGGATCCCTCATCAACCTGTCTAGGCTCTTAATAAATTAAGAGTTCTCTTATTGCCATGCTGGCATGTTAAGAGTCTCAATCAGCCAACTTTACAGGTTACATAACAGAGATGCCTGCTTGTCACCACAGCCAAATACACTACGCAAACACACATGGAGACATAAAAGCACATGCAGTAGACATTAATGCTGGAAAATTAGTCTAGGGAACATTCTGAACAGGGCAGGTCAACAACAGATGAAGAAAAAGTGAAAATCAGAGAAAAGATTAATAACAAGTTTATATACAGATTTAGGGTCAGGTTTTATTGCAGTGTCAATTTAAAATAACATTTGACCTTTGAAATGGGGAACCTCTGTGGCCCCTCATTGCTGAAAGGGAAGAAGGTGTAGTAAATTAACTTTTCATGTTTTATTAGAGTGCATTCTAATACTTGATTCTGATTGTTTCTATGGACTATTCCAAACAGAAATACAATTAAAGATGATATATAAATAAATAATAAAAGTATATTTATTTATCAAGTAGCCAAATAAATGGGATGTCAGTTAGTCTGTCATTATCTTAAAAAAAGGTTATTTTGCAATAATAACAATCTGACTGTGTATTATCCATAACATAATGTCAGCATACCACAGTTATATATATATATATATATATATATATATATATACATTTTTTGCTGTTTCCTCAGATTTGTCATTTAAACAAACAAACAAACAAAAAACAGTTATTTCCTCCATGTGATCAGAATTTGCTTTTCCTAAATATAAAATGCACCTGTCTATAATCAAGTTGTACACCTAAAATCCAACCAAATATTTCAAATGTTTTCTTTAATACTCCACTGGGATTTTTAAATTTCTTCGATACTCTTTATTACTCTTGTATACTCTCTTTGACATGACATAGGTGGGCAATACCCAATGATTTATTATACATTCCAAGAAATCCACTGATTTCTCTGATGTCATAAAGGGGTGGGGGTGTGAGAGAAATCTATATTTAGCAAGCAGAAGGTTAAGGGACAGTCAGCCCTGATTAGTTTCTGAATCAGAGAGATGACACCAGGACACACAAATACCACCCCCCACCCAAACCCACGCACAGATCCATGTATCTTGGTCAAATTACCTCATGGATTCTCATTGGGAGACACAATTAACAAGAAACAAAGTGTGAGTGATCTGGTGGCCACCCACCCACATTTCTCAGAACAAAACTAAGATATTGCATTGTAGCGGTTTTGCATCGCAATTTAACTTAATGTTCCCTGATCGCAACAAGACAAACCATGAGAGGTGCCTCATTCAAGTGGTTTTAAACATGTAAACCAATTAAAACTGACATTGTCAAATGTCAAAAACATGTTCCATCTTATTCATTTGCTCTCAATCGTGTGAATTTAGTTTGTTTTTTAATCTAAGCTGCTTGTCTTGTTGCAAGACCAGAAACATATTGTGGTTACATGTTAAATCTTTAATTTCTTAAAATCTCTTGGGTACAAGAGAAATAAATAGCAAATAGTGCAAACAAAGTTCATTAAAACGTCATTAAAATTTAGTGGTTCTACTTACATAACTCACTCATCGTGAGCAAAAGCTCCATTAATTCCCATTAATTCTAATTGGGTATACCGTTATAACCCTGAGTTTCTGACCTTAAACTGCTCTATTGGTCGCAGCATAATCAAGCTGGGGCTGGATTCTTCTAAAGAAGTTTTTAAAGATGAATTTTCGAGAATTTCGTAAGACTTGATGGGAGTTTAGCACTTTATCACCCTTTTTACATTGTGCATTGTGAATGTTTTAAATGTCAGAGTGGTCTGTTGCATTCATTTGCGCTCATTTCTTTCTCCATTTTTGTACTTTCTCCATTTTTTTTTACTGAATCCCTAGTAATATACACTGTTAGACATTTTATTGTATTTTTGCGGTAACTTACTGGCAGCACTATTGCCAGTAAGTTACTGTAATTGCCCCTTTACAGTAGCTTACCTGTAAATGTGTTTTACAGTATGATGCCCTTACCGTAATTTAATTTTACAGTATGATGCCCTTACCGCAATTTAATTTTACAGTATGATGCCCTTACCGCAATTAATTTTTACAGTATAATAATTTTTACAGTAATTTTACTGTAATTTATTTTACTTTTTATTTTACAAAATATGCATATGTTAATATGTTATTACTTTATTTTGAATATTTTACATGAATGCAATAAAATAAATAATACATTTAATAAATTCCAAATAAGAGACTTGAGTCCATGTACATCAGTATATTTTTTGTTCACCGTAACAATCAATTACAAAAAAAAAAAAAAATAGAGAACTGAATTCATAACAACAAATCAAAGCAGAGATCATGACGATATGGCAACAAAAAGTATGAACAAAATATCCCAGTTGGTCTTGGCTGGCCTCCATACTGGTAAACTACTGATCTGAAACAAAACAGAGGGAAAATGTGTGAGAAATGGTTTATCTCATCTAAATTTGTTCATGGACAGAT
The DNA here is from genome assembly GCF_949357685.1 of Gobio gobio. NCBI lineage: Eukaryota > Metazoa > Chordata > Actinopteri > Cypriniformes > Gobionidae > Gobio > Gobio gobio. The sequence continues at coordinate 29,275,995 of NC_137108.1, forward strand.
GAGGTAACAACTTGTGCAACAGCAGTTATTCATAGTTATACTTGTTATATTATTATTATTCATAGTTATACTTATATTATATATCTCTATCCCGAGGACAAGCGTGCGCGCTCTGGAGATTATCACGTGAAACGAAACAATACCCAATCAGAAAGCAAGCTACTGACGGAAGACACCTCCCTCCAGCTCACGCTGGAACATGTAAAGGCCATGTTCACACCGTGTCCATTACTTCATCTAAACATTTTCCTCACGCAAATTTTCTTTAAAAAGCATTCCATACACTATCAGGGTATATACAGAACTTCTTAAGTTGAATTTAATACCTTTTACTACCTTTTTTAACCCTTTAAGACCTAAGGGTATTTTTACAATTAATTTTCCGCCTGGTGTTATGTACTAAAAAAGCTTGTAAAACATCAACCCTGTTGTGCACAGACAATTGACACACCTCTTTTTTTTCAAGACAAGTTGCACTGTCAGTATATTTGTGTTGCATTGATGTCACCTGAATGTAAAATAAGTTATGGGACCATAAAGACAAATGAAAACATAAAACGGAAATTGAATCACTCAAATATTTATTGAAAACACACACAAATAAATAAAAGCTAAGCATATTTCCTCTGGAAAACAGTTTGTTCAAGTCTTTGGAGTCCTGGAACTCAGGAATAAACATGATAACTTATACAGAACCAAAACTATTTACATTTTTCCAAAAAAAGTCCAGGCGCTTTTGGCCTCTTTGGATTTTGGATATTTACTGGTGCCAAGCCTCAAAACAGTTCCTATCAGGAACTTCTCCTCAAACTTTCTTCTCAAACTTTCTCCACAAAACTACTAAAAACTGCAGCGCGTCTCTCTCTCTCTATCCTCAACACTAGCCGTGCGTCTCTCTCTCTTCACAATAACAGAGCTGTGGTTCATGCGTAATGACGCACACCAACGTGGATGACGGATCAGCCTGTCATTGGTCAAACCCTCATCCAAAATGGCAGCTAGCATCGCGCTAGCGGCAAAAATGACAGAAAGTTTATAAATTATGGACAACAAGTGGATATATCTTGGATGTAAGCGTTTTGATTTATTGCTGAACAACTCCAAAAAGATGCACATGTTCCAGGCTGGATAGAAAACCTTCTGTAAAGGCTACAAAGACACCAAAGACACCCCCGTGATGGCTAGCTCGTTAGCTTTCTGCTGGAAAAAACGGTAAGAAAATCGATAAAAGTTTCATGAAATAATATAGATATTTATCGGAGGTGCCGTGTGACGTCGTGGGCGATGCCGTCGGGCTCTGAGGGTTAATACCTTCAAAATATTTTTTAATACCAGCGCGACTTCAAGCTGCAACTATAGTAGCGTAAATGAAATATCTTTCCAAATGGAATAACATATTGCATCACAATGTAACGAGGTCATTTTAACTTAACATCAACTGCCCATAGAGATGAGAATAGAAATAAAGACAGAAGTGGAAGGAGACATCTTCTTCATAGTTCATGCAGTGTACAGAGGGAAACGAGAGCAATTTTCACGGCGCAATATAGATTTTTTTTCTTTTTCGTTTTAAATCATGAAGGCGAGTCAGTGGATATCACACAAAAACGCAATGTGCGCGAGAGTCGGTGAAGTCTCAAACCTGGTCAATTATTCACTACAGAAAGTGAACGTAAAATCTGACAAGCTTTCGGCGCATATTCTCACAGAGACAAGAGATATCTCTTTATTTATATAAATCTGCTTTAACATATGCTGATAACGTATAGCCTATAACTGACTGAATTTATATTCTTAATATTTCTCTTGTGGCCCATATTGTGAAACAAATTAGAAGAGAAAATACTAAATATAAAAATTACTTCTTTGTCTCCCACAAAGAACTAATTTTACATCCTTCCATCCACATGTTTTTATTTAACTTTTAAACATCCAGTGTGTGTGTGTGTGTGTGTGTGTGTATTCTTCGTTTACAGTAGCACTACTGCTTTTACGTAAACAGTAAAATACTGCAAATTCCCATATACAGTAAGTTACTGTAAATTTAATTAAAAATACCCACAATGCAGCGCATATTACAGTAGCTAACCGTAAATAATATAAATGGTATTTTACTGGGATTTTTTGCGGTAAGTAACTGTAAAATTGCGGTAAACTCTAACAGTGTAGTCTATATCAGGGTTCTTCAAATCTGGCCCTGGTGGGGCCACTGCCCTGCAGAGATTAGCTCAAAACCCTAATCAAAATTACCTACATGTAACTCTGAAGACCTTGAATAGCTTGTTCAGGTATTTTGAATTGGGTTGGAGCTAAACTCTAAAGGCAGTTTAGGCTATAGCCTTTATGTAGGGCCTAGCTAGTGTTATCTTGTCTTGTAATGCTTAATATTTGAAATAAACCAATGCATTCATTTAACTTCTTACCTTTGGGTATTTAAGAGATGCTGGAGATAGCCTATAACTTTAATTTAGGTAGAATCTCTTCTTCTTAAGTTTGTTTTAAGAACAATAGAAAACCAAATATAATATTCTTAATAAGTATTTTTGGGAATACTCTTTTCTTTATTAAGAACATTAATAAGAAAACGGAAATTAAGATTTTTTTCGTGAATGTTTAGCTGGGCGGTCAACTTGTCTCCTACAAAGCTCCCAAAAACTATTTAAAACCAGCTAGGTAAGAGGAGAGGTAAGACCAGCAGGAAGGTGTTTTTTTAATATTTAGATATATATATTTTTTATCATAAGACAAGCAGTTTTTTTTCTGGGCTCAGGTGTTCTTTATTGATTCAGGGGAGACAGCGCCCTAAACCGGCGTGCACACGCACCTGAGATTGCGCGCACCCGTGAAATTCCAGAGAGTTCACGCACAACATGAATCACGCCTAGAAATGAAGGCTCGTGTAAACTCGGAAGTCTCTATGTGTGGGTTGACAATCACATGCACATTAGGAAATTTGTGAAAGGTGTGTTGTAGTTACACTATCAGTGAAAAGGGAAACATAATAACAATACATTTGCTACATGTTCAAGATAGACCACGCGCTCCTGGTCAGCGCAGTGACGCCGCGATTGCCCTCCCGAAGGAACCCGGAGAAGAAAAAAAACTACATATTCCGGAAGTTTACAGACACCTGCAACTATGATCGCCTTAACATGGAAACTTTTCTCTCATCACGGGGACTAAGCACCGCAAGCATCGCAGAGACATTGGGAACACCTCAAACAGGTAACTTTCTGACGCTTTTCTGTGCTATGGCAATGCTCTGTTTGGACTCCAGATGTGTGGGCTGAAGAAAGAAAATGCCGAATGACGTTTATTTGGCTTTAAACAACAACAAATCTGTTCACTCTTGGGGTAGTTCTTAAAAAATATCGCGACAGAGCTAACCAGCATTGTTGTTTCGTTTAAACTGGGATATTTATTCGAGCCAAAATGTTTCCGCAGGACTGTCTGTTCGCTCGCTCGGGTTCGTGACAGTTCGGTTCAGATATGTGCCCCAGCCCGAGCAGATCAGCGCGAACTTGAGTCATAAATGTAAGGCGTCACGTCACACCCTGAAAAGCCTGTGTCACAGACAGAAACTTTGAGCTGTTTTCTCGTGTTGAAATGTCCAGTCTTGTTTTTGTGTTTCAAATACATAACATAACGGTATTTAGGGTCGGAAAGGCCTTTGTTTTATGAAGTAGGCTATTGTCTTAAAGTAAATACCCTCCGTTCTTCGTAAATATCTCGTCTCTCAAAAGTGAGCTCGAGCGTAGCGTGTAACTGTGCTACTGCTAAACATTAACCTTTAATGATCGCCAGCACAGACCGTGCGAGTGAAAGTAAAACATACATTTTAGCCCTCTGAAGTGTGTTTTATATTGTTAAAAAAGGGTGGCAAAACAGTGTTTGATCAAAGTAATTTCCCTAGTCTCAGAGATAACTTCTGCAATTGCAGAAGAGCGTACAGGATCAGGATCTATAAGGTAAGGTCTGGAAATAAAAGAGTGATTTTTATGTTCCTCAATTTGAAGTAACTGCAGGCTGTTACCATGAATGGTCATAATGATAGTAAGTATCAAATTACATAGTATTTCTATAGGACAACATATTTATGCCTGTATCAAATTCACTAGCTTCTCTCTCACCCACCCGTTCTCTCTCTCAAATTACAAAGTACTTTATTGATGTGAATGTTCTGCATATATAGCCAAAGTATCAACACGCACTCATGTTTACTTGTCTAATGCCAAATTTACACTTTAAAGGTGACACAGAAGCACTTCTGAAGTGGCATTTAATTGTCACAGACTGTTTAATTGATGCTCATTATAAACACATTTACAATGGTACACATTGATACTAGGGCTGAGGTGGGTCAGAGCATAGTCTGGGTTTTTTGCAGCATTATGTCTGTACACTGAATTGAGCAGGCACAGAGCAGCCTGAACTCGGCTATGTAAAGATGCCTAAAGGGATAGTTCACCCAAAAATGAAAATTCGGAGAACTCTCGGATTTCATCAAAAATATCTTAATTTGTGTTCCGAAGATGAACGAAGGTCTTAGTTATGGGTTTGTAATGACATGAGGGTGAGTATTTAATGACCCTTTAATGGGTTATTTCACCCAAAAATGAAGATTTTGTCATTAAGTACCCATTAATCTCCCTCATGTTGTTCCAAACCTGTAAGAACTTAGTTTATCTTCAGAACAGAAATTGACGGGGTCAAGAACTGCGTTTAAAATATATATATATATATATATATATATATATATATATATATATATATATATATATATATATATATATATATATATATATATATATATATATATATAATATATATATATTTGTTTTATGATGTTTCCTGGGGGCACTTTTTACATCAAAAATTGTAATAGTTTATATAAATAAAAGGCATTTTTCCTACCTTGATTTTAGCCCTCTGCTCTGAACACTCTGTTTTAAGGGGCGTGTCCGCTGTGAGACTTCAGTGTAAACACCCACTGCTGTGATTGGCTAACATCTTTCAATTTGAAATCGTATTACTCTCTCTTTTAGTGCGTTTTTACTATTACAGCTCTCATGGTTAACTAATTGTGAAAAGTGTTGCATTACATTTAGATCTATGGCATTATATGAAGATCGTGGCATGAAAGGTTGCAGTGATGATCATTGTAGCCGATCGCACACATGTTGAGCGCATGAAAGCAGCGATCTCGTCATTGCAACTCAGTTTCTGTACACTAACAAATGCTTTCATCTTCACTGACAGTGCAAACGTGGTATAGTTAAGAGATTTGTTGAATAAAATGGGAGTCACGTCACTGATAAACTCTCCTGTTTGATTGACAGCTCCAGTGCGCACTGCTCAAATGATTGCAAAGGGAGCTTTCTTTGATCGCTTTCTTTATAGAATGTAATCACCGTTAAATAACAGATTATTTTCATCATACTTAGAGAAACTACGCAAGTTGATGTTTAGTCACTGGTCGGATTTACTGACACACAGACAAAGAACATCGGACTACATGAATCATCACATTTCAGATCAGGAATTAGAATGAACACAGTTACTTACATGTTGCTTTACTGTTGAACGCAATCACTGCACAATATTTAGTAATATGGGCGGGTGGACGGGGCTAAACAGGCAGTGATGAAGTAGGCGTTGATCATCTTCTGCAGAGGCGGTGTTTCACCACACGATGACGTCAAGGTGTGGCATATTCTGAAATCGCTCGTTTGCTGGGCCTGGTGTCTATAAAAGCTTTTCTTTGACTAACAAGGAAGTTTTGAGCTCTGAAACTTACAGGATATTCTTATTTTACCATGACCTTTTATATATCAAAAGCTCAAGGGAAAATTGATTTCTCAATTCATGACCCCTTTAAGATATTTTTGATGAAATCGGAAATCGGAAGCTTTCTGACCCTCCTAAAGACAGCAACGTTATTACCTCTTTCAAGGCCCAGAAAGGTAGTAAAGAGATCATTAAAATAGTCCATGTGATAGTGTTTCAACCTTAATGTTATGAAGCGACTAGAAAAAAAAAAAACGACTTTATTCAACAATTTCTTCCATGTCCGTCTCCTACGCTGTTCATGTAGTAAATACAGTACAGCACTTCCAGGTTCTGCGTCAGAAAGAACTCCTCGTCAGCATCACACACGCATTGTCGTCCTCATGTGAACGGCATTGGCCAATACTAAGCTGGCTTTCTGACATAGAAGCTGGAAGCACTGCACTGTGTTTACTATGTGATCAGCAGGGTGGGGCTGAAGGCCGTTGGAGAGAAAAGAGGCCGTTGGAGCGATGGGGATTATGCGCAACAAACTTCCGTATTCTGTAAAACAGATCTCATCGCCGTGAACACTTTCTCTGACAAGTGGATGCAATGAGACCTGTTTTCCTGTTTGTACATGTGTCATCCGGCATAAAGCCTATTGCTAATGAGAGACCACTTCTTCCGAGCATGTATATGTGGGGTAACGCAGCGCTGTTTTATTATATTAGATACATTTGAGTGTGTTGAAAGTTATGTTATAATGCTACTCTGTGCGTTCGCCTTGCGAGCTACTATGAGACACTTGTTGCACACTGCAGTAAGCTAGATCAATATTAGGCCTGGTAAAACATGGTACTTTAGTGTAAATCAAGAAAACAAAGACTAACTGTGTTGAGCTAAATAACAATGATTTGTTTTCTGTCGCTGAATTTATCCAAACCGTTGCTCACCTGTCTAATAAAACACATAATATATTAAAGCGTCTTTCGTGTTTCCATGGTTTCTGCAAAATAAAACCGGAAATCGAGGGTAAAGCGGGTATGATGTCACTGATAGACGGCGCACGGACACGTTCCTTGTCCTGGTTAAAATTGCGTATTTCTCTTGATAATGTAAGCACACAAGTCAAAAATGTATATAACATTGTTCTAGTGTTTTTTGGATATTTAAATAAATCTTACATTTTGTGCCTTTAAAAGATAATTATCTCACAATTCTGCTTTTATAACTCACAATTATGATTTTATAACTCAAGTTTCAATCAGAATTGCGAGAAAAAAGTCAGAATTGTAAGATATAAAAATCGCAATTACCTTTTTTATTCAGTGTCGAAAACAAGCTTCCATAAAATACTGAACTAACCCAAACACAGAACTTTTTTTTTGCAATTTTTTGTATTAAAGACCTTATTTACTTTATGTATTGTTTATACAAACGAGGACACAAGTATGTGTACATGGATACAAAACAATGAGAGGAAGGAATTACAATTAAAAATAATTGCAATATATGTTGTCACACTTGTGCCAACAATGAATACATTGGTGTGGTTAAAGATCAAAGCTGCTTCCTGCCTTCAATATAACTTTGGCTTTGACAGAAACTAACGCCTGAATTTGATCGCTTACTTACAGCGTAGGACAGTAAGGAATGGGATTTTCAATGTATTTCACTCTTTAACTATTGCATTTATGGGCAGAGAAATCATTTTGATGTCTCAACCTCAGCAGCGAAACTCTTTCTTCCCCTCTCTCGCCTCTTCGGGTAGGAAAATAGTCCACATTCCTGGACAGTGCTGGGAGAAAAGAAAAGTGTGAAAAACAATACAAGAACATGTTTAGACCTAGAGAGTGTGACTGAGCGTGTAAGTGTGTGTGTGTGTGTTAGGAAGAGAAAACTATGAGTAAGAGAGAGTTAATGAAACCCAAATGCTTATAAATTATTCTGAATGTTGATGACATCATAGCGTGCAGCTCCTTTCTGATGTTATCAAAACACACTCAGCATGACAGGCCGACAGCACAGTATTTGTGCTGACCTGTCCATCAATAATTCGGGGTGGAACTTTCTACCTGCACAGGATGTATAATTAAAGTTATGAGGGATTTGCTGAGGTCTCGTCGTCAGATGCAATTCGCAACATGTTTTTAAAATGTCTGTTGCACACGGTATGATAATGTTTGCTGTATACATTTGTTTCATAACATTGGAACGGTATGTACAGAAGTTCCGAGCATGTGTCACGTTATTTTATTACAGGGAGTCATCGTCTTCATCACCGTCACCTTCATATTTGGTTTAAGTTCTTGCATTTAACCTGTCTGACTCCTTGTTTTGGCAGGTGTGCTTATATGACACTGTTCTGAGATGACGTCCCCATGGTGCGTGCTTGGAAACAAGATCACTGCTCTTGGACGTGCTGATTTGTCCAAACATACACACATGCCCCGCTCTGGCCTACTGTGTGTAGTGCTCTTCCCTGATGGCACAACCCAAAATTTTACTGTCAGTGTGAGTATAAGAGTTTATGCAGATGTGTTTGGATCGTAGGATGAGCGATATGGCTGTTAAAGCCCTAGAAAGAGAGCGGGGAAATGTGCATGTGTGTATGAGCTTGCCTTTATTGGCAGTTAGAGGGTGGAGATGGATGTTACACGGGTGCTTCTCTTCTCATGTTCCATATTGCACTGCTGCAACCTTGGCTTCATATTCTGAAGGACACCCACCCACCCTTACACACACACACACACACAGGCACGTTTGTCAGGCAGAAGCAGTCATATAGGTGTCAACAGAAAATAGGGTCCTAGGGCCAGATTTACTAAACAGGGCAAATTAGCGTGAGAGCGCAATTCCCAAAAAGTGCAGATGGGAGTGGAAAGTTAAGCGCGTGATCTACTGACGACGCTCAAATTAAAGAACACGGACGCAGCCGGATCATTTACCAGGAGCAGCGCAAATTTGCATCTGGTTCAAGACATGTTTTTTAGGGGCGGTAAATAATGGCGCAAATACCGGTAAATTCACGAGTACAAATCTTTAGTAAACATTTTTTAGCGCCAAAAGAGGGTTTGCATTGGCGCAAGCTGTTAGTAAATCTGGCCCTTAGACTAGAAGATAGAAATGAGGGCAGTGGGACTGAGGGCTGTGGAGTAATAAGTTATTACTGTGTAACTGTAATGGTTTAACTGGAGGAGTAATGAGTTAACTTATTAAAATATGATTCAGTTGTAATATTTCACATAACTGTTTTGCTATATTTTTGATCAAATAAATGCAGCCTTGGACTTGAGAGACTTACATCAAAAAGTTTTATTGGGTCCAAACTTTTGCGGTAGTGTATGTATATATCAGAATTATATGGGCCTCTTTTTAGATGTTACTATCAGCAAAACTTGTATATTGATTGACCACTACATGCATACAGTAATTTGATATGTCATATGTTTAACCATGTAGAATATTGTCACTTTATAAATATAGGTTTGGCACAATTCCTAATGGACCAGATGTGTTATTGCTTTGCAGAAACACGATGCTGGTCATCTGCTGTTCGACTTGGCTTGTGAACACCTAAACATAGTGGAGAAACAGTACTTCAGCCTGCAGATCAGTGAGGACACATCAAGCTCTCCGGTAACTGAAATGTGATTGTTTGCAAGAGAGCAAGAAGTGTTTAATGCTGTGACCCAGAAATAGACTAATGTAATGCCCTGTCTTAAGAAACATGATGATTTCATTGATAACTGATTATATCTGTCATTTCAGAGGTGGCTGGACCCCAACAAACCCTTCAAGAAGCAGCTGAAGGGTGAGAGAGAAACTAGACACCGATACAGTAGGCCAAATGGATTTAAGCGACAATTGTGTTGGAAAATCAGAATATTTAGATTTTTCTCTGCCATCATTCAATGCTGATTTAAATTAAATTAAAAACAATAATTTAAAGACTGCTAAATGTAATATTTAGCCATTCTTAAAATGACAATGCATTTTTCATACTGTACATTATAATGCTGGTATGCCTACATTTATTTAGCTTTCTTATTCATTTATTTTGACAAAATAATATAGAAAGTAATATTGGTAAGATATCAGCCATAATATGAAACTTATTATTAGCTCATCAGTATCGACCAGACTTTATAAACCGATCAGGCATAACATTATGACAGGTGACGTGAATAACACTGGTTATCTCTTCATCACGGCACCTGTTAGTGGGTGGGATATATTAGGCAGCAAGTGAACATTTTGTCCTCACGTTGATGTGTTAGAAGCAGGAAAAATAGACAAGGATTTGAGCGAGTTTGAAAGGGCCAAATTGTGATGGCTAGACAACTGGGTCAGAGCATCTCCAAAACTGCAGCTCTTGTGGGGTGTTCCCAGTCTACAGTGGTCAGTATCTATCAAAAGTGGTCCAAGGAAGGAACAGTTGTGAACCGGCGACTGGGTCAAGGGCGGCCAAGTCTCATTGATGCACGTGGGGAGTGAAGGCTGGCCAGTGTGGTCTGATCAAACAGACGAGCTACTGTAGCTCAAATTGACCTATCGTAAGCCCCTCCCCTCGAACGCAGATGAGCCAATAGCAGTTGCGCTGGGATCGGAACTCGGACATCTTTAGGTGTCAGCGCCATAGGGAAACATTGGAAAATCATTGTAAGAATACAGTTGTAAGATATAGCAGTTCATTGTACAGTTCATTGTAAGATATAGCAACTCCGTTTGTTTGTCCGAGTTAGCAACAGTAACTAAGGGGGGCGGGGCTTACCGATAGGTCAATTGCTCAAGAAGGTAATGCTGGTTTTGATAGAAAGGTGTCAGAATACACAGTGCAACGCAGTTTGTTGCATATGGGGCTGCATAGCCGCTGACCCCTGTCCACCACCGAAAGCGCCTACAGTTGGCACATGAGTATCAGAACTGGACCACAGAGCAATGAAAGAATGTGGCCTGGTCTGATGAATCATGTTTTGTTTTACATCACATGGATGGCCGAGTGTGTGTGCGTCGCTTACCTAGGGAACACATAGCACCAGGATGCACTATGGGAAGTAGGGAAGCCAGCGGGGGCAGTGTGATGCATTGGCCAATGTTCTGCTGTGATGCTTTCGGCCAATGTTTCCACCTTGGGTTCTGACATCCATGTGGATGTTACTTTGGCACATACCACCTACCTAAGCATTGTTGCAGACCATCTACACCCTTTCATGGAAACGTTATTCCCTGGTGGCTGTGGCCTCTTTCAGCAGGATAATGCGCCCTGCTACAAAGCAAAAATGATGCAGGAATGGTTTGAAGAGCACAACAACGAATTTGAGGTGTTGACTTGGCCTCCAAATTCCCCAGATCTCAATCCAATCGAGCATCTGTGGGATATGCTGAACAAACAAGTCCGATCCATGAAGGGCCCTCCTCGCAACTTACAGCTCTTAAAGGATCTGCTGCTAACATATTGGTGCCAGATATCACAGCACACCTTCAGGGGTCTAGTGGAGTCCATGCCTCGATGGCTCAGGGCTGTTTTGGCAGCAAAAGGGGGACCAACACAATATGTCATAATGTTCTGCCTAATCGGTGTAGATTGTGGATTTGACCATTTATTTAAACCACATTCTTTAAAACTCTTTCAAAGAAATGCAGTTATGATAGAGACATATGATACAGGTGGATATGTAGAATGCTGTTTTAAATCTGTGGAAATCTGCAGAAGTTCTGTGGGAGCAGATTTCTTGCAGGCCTAGACATCAGCCACAGATGTAACCATAATAAGAGTGCACATGTTTGATGAGTGTGTAATATGAGTTATGTCGTAGGAGCACTAAGAATTTTGTTTCCCTTAAAAGAGCATCAGGAGACACATGTTTGTTTTCCTCGTGAGAATTGGAGGTGGCTGATTTAATAAATCAACTTACTTGAGTCATCAGACGTGACGTGCATGCATTAAGGCAGAGACGGTGATTGCTGCTCACGCTTCAGTGCCCACCTGCTTTTAAACTCCAAATTATGGTTTAATGGATTTGCTTAGATTTCCGGGGATTGCCAAAACCACAATTTCCTTCCTTTTTTTAGAAATAGTATTACATTGAGCTTACATTTAACTTTGATCAGTGAATATCTGTTGTCTGCACAATTTTTGGGGTCCTTTTCCTCTGACTGTGTCCTCTGCCATTTCTCTCCCAATGTTATTCCCTCAGGTTCGGCTCCATTCTTTTTAATATTTAGAGTGAGGTTCTTCATCTCTGATCCAAACTCCCTCCAGCATGAGCAGACCAGGTACATCTCCTTGCTTATGTGCAAATGAGACACAAATGGGTATATATATTATTTATGTGTGTAGAATGAGAGGTTTTCTGACCATTATTTTGTTTTGCAGGCATTTTTATTTCTTGCAAATTAAGAAGGACATTTGTGAGGGGAGGTAAATGTTAAGTTACTTTTGCATCTATACTACAGTACCATTATAAGTAAATGCTTACCAAATCTTCATTTATTTGATCAAAAATACAGTATAAATAGTTTTTACTCCACTCTTCATTCAATGTTAAAACACCTTAAAGGGATAGTTCACCCACAAATGAAAATTCTGTCATCATTTACTCCCATTTACAGATAGAGCAACCATTGACTACCATAGTATTTTTTCCCCTACTATGGTCGTCAATGGTTGCTCTATCTGCTTGATTACAAACATTCTTCAGAATATCTCCTTTTGTGTTCAGCAGAACAAAGAAACTCATAAAGGTTTGGAACAACTTGAGGGGGAGTAAATGATGACAGAATTTCCATTTGTGGGTGAACTATCCCTTTAATATATGTGTGGAAACCATGATAATTTTTTTCAGGATTCTTTGATAAATATTATAAATGGTTTATTGTCACTTGGGATCAGTTTAATGTAATTTGCTGAAAAAAGTATTAATTTCTTTAAAAAAAAAAAAAACTTTGAACAGTAGTGTATTGTAGTTCTTTTACTCTCATATTACTGAAAATGACTCGCTTCGTGCCCTTATTTTGTGAGTTACTGAATTAATTATGGAAAAGAGAAGGTAATATTTAACTGCAGATGAGATGATAAATGTTTTCATGTTATGGCCGATAAACGGCAGGCATTATAAATGTATACTATTGATACGCTATATGTATGAATTGAGGTATCATAACATTATAATTTACAGTATAAAACATGTATATCTTAATTTATTTTGAAATCTGCTTTAGAAAAAATTATAAAAATACCAGATATTTTTCAGAGGAATATATATCTTGTATTATTTTATGAATTGAATAATCAAAAATACAATACAAATACCAGCAACCCACATCATTATAATAGATGAGGCATGCTGGTTGCATCATCCTTGAAAAACAGGTGATTCTGGTTACAGAGTAAAGCTCAGGAAGTTGAGGTGGATTGAGGTTGTGTGTGGTCTGATAAACACAGTATTGTGTATAAATAAGAATTCTAATACATAGCTATGGACATTTACACAACAAATATTGACTGACTAAATACAGTATATAATGTTGACAAATACTAATAAATATCACTGATGTCACAACAATATATTTTGTGTCCCAAAACATCATGGTGTGTTTTTATTGCAGGTTAAAGTGTCCTTTAAGCTCAGCCGTGGTACTGGCTTCTTACTCTGTTCAGTGTAAGTTGAGAAAATGACACCACCTCACTTTATGATTGCCAGCTCTGCCATAGAAACATCATTGATATTGCAGAGAATGTATGTGTGCTTGGAAGAGGCATGTGCCTTCAGAAGGGAAAAGCTTGGGTTAATGGCACTGTCAAAAATGGAGATTACTGAGTAAAGCACATACAATAACTGTTTCTCAAACATAGCATTTTAATACTCCGGTCTGATTGACAGCTGAGCTTGGAGACTATGTTCCTGAAACTCCTGCCGGCTACCTCAGTCAGACCCATTTTCTCCCTGACCAAGACCAGGAGTTCCTTCTGAAAGTGGAGTCGCTGCATCCACAGCACAGGTATGTCAACACACACACACACACACACACACACACACACACACACACACACACACACACACACACACACACACACACACACACACACACACACACACACACACTCTTGAATATGTGGTTTACGGGGACTATTCATAGAGTAATGGTTTTTATACTGTATAAACTGTATATTCCCTCCCCCTACACTAATCCTACCCCTAAATCTACCCATCACACAAAACCTTTGGCATTTTTTGAATAATATTTTTTTGAATTCACAGGAAGTGTCCTCATAAACAATGTTTATGTTGTAATACCCATGTCGCCATGTTTACATTTGTGTATAACCACATATACACAGACCGTTATTAAATCTGTCTGAATGTCTTTCAGAGGTCTGTCTCAGAGTGAAGCTGAGCTGTGTTATTTGAATACAGCGAGAACATTAGACCTGTATGGCGTGGAGCTACATCATACTCAGGTACCATTTGGGTTAAAAATCCTGAATTTTTCATACTTCCAAAATGTCAGGGAAAAAAAGTAGGTTATGTTGATAATCTATTGAATTCAATTTCTTAAATCCATGTCTATAGGATGTTAGCAACGCTGCCCTCTGGGTGGGGATTACATCAGGGGGCGTGGCCTTGTTTTGCCATTTAATTTGCTCCAGTTTTTTCCCCTGGTGAGTTTTGACCAATCATATCCGTTCTTGAACGTTTCAATTACGTACATGCTTGATTTTTATGTTCTTCATGAAATGCACATTTTTAAGCATCTTAAATCGATGTTTTTAGCTATCATAAATGATGTTTGACAGAGATACAGCTCTGTTTGGATCTGTACAATGGATGAGATACAAACACTGCAGAAAAAGTAAAATTACTGTTATTAGTGTAATTAAGAGCCCTGGAAACTGTAACCCGTATTGTGATTCTTTGTTTTTGACGAGAAGAATGCTTTTTGAATGGCTGCCTTTTTTCAGGATTAACATCATCAAAATTTCATTCAAAAGAAAAAGGTTCTTTGTCCACCTACGCCGGAAACATGTAAGCTATGCATGCTTAATCATGCTCATCCTTTGAAACAAAAGCAAAATACATGAATTGCCATATTAAAGCCAGATACTTAATGCCTCAAAGATGTTTAATACTGCAAAAGCAACATCTTAGTTGTGTTTTTCCTCTCATTTTATATGTGTGGTACAGGGTGAGCTGGGCAACCACGTGGTCTCTCTTTCCATGCCAAGTTCACGTGCCTGTAAGAATGTGTGGAAATCCTGTGTGGACCACCATACGTTCTACAATAGGAAACCCTCTCACTCGGCTTCAAAACTTAGGTACACAGGCACAGTCACGACTGAGCCATTCTAAGAAATTACGGTGTTCTTTATTGCTGGAGTTAATTAGAGTTCATTGCTGCCTCCATAAATGAGAGTGATTTTGATTGCATATATTTTTGTTCAAGCTCTTTCCCACTGTACAGAAAACTGATTGGGGAGAAAATGTTGAACCCTGCAGTGAGGTCCAACTCAATGGAACACCTAGAGACCAAGAGTCTACCCTCACGGTCACCACCCAACACGCCCAACTGGTAACAATGCTCAGATACACTGAAATGCAATCTTTATGAATGAAAGCTATTTAGTGTATGTATACAAACAATGAAATGTATTTATACTATATAAATCCTTTTTTTAAAATAACAATCAATACTTTTATTCAGCAAGATGCATTACATTAAACAAAAGTGACCGTAAAGACATTTATAATGTTACAAAATATTTCTATTTCATACTGTGCTTTTGAATTTTCTATTCATCAAAGAATCCTGAAAAAAGTATCACAGTTTCTGCAAAAAACAATATTCACCGTTGATGATAAGTATTATCTTTGGCACCAAATCAGGATATTAGAATGATTTCTGAAGGATATTGTGACACTAAAGACCTTGCAATCACAGGAATAAATTACATTTTAAAATAGAATTATATTATATAATTATATAAATAATTTTTAATGGTAATATTCTTTTCACAAAATTACAGTTTTTACTGCATTTGATCAAATAAATGCAGCCTTGCTGAGAAAAAGAGACCTTTTTAAAAAACATTTAAAAATATATATATTACCGACCACAAACATTTGAACAGTAGTGTGTGTGTGTGTGTTTGTGTGTGTATCTATATACAACTCTGGGAAAACATTTAAAGACCTGATAAGGTTAATAGGGTCTTTGCTGAATATATCTTTTATTTTAGGCGAAGTCCTCGTTTACGTCATGAATTCCGTAAGCCACGTCCATCATCTGTGGACAACCTGACCAATGAAATGAGCTATGTGTCTGAGAGTGAAGACGTGTTCTATACTTACAGGCAAATTTACTCCACATATACAAATGCACACAGTCTTTCAACCATATATATTCAATTGTATTTATGCTCATAGTAAATATTAAAACCGATTACTCTGAAGGAAAACTCAGGAGGAGGGGAGGACGAGTGGTAGTTGGTCTCATAGTGATGACGTCATCACCGAAGAGGATGATTTGCACGCCTGGGATAAGGTGAGTGTTATTGTACATGATAACCGATGATGCAAGATCAAGGGAAATGTGGTTCACAACAGGGTCTAACTTCAAAGCTTCTCCACAAATCTTTCCAAAGGATCATTGTGTTAAAATGAGTGGTTGAAAAATGAAGGTCCCAGTAGCAGTGTGGATTGTGATTGATGGATGGGCCAGTTAAAAACTATATTAGATCTGCAGATTATACGGAAATGCAGAAAAGTGCTGTAGACATTTCTTAAGGACATGGCAGCAAAATATTACCATTTTAACAGTTATGGAGAGGGTGGAAAATGGCCATGATTGTGCAGTTTTATATTGCAAAAATGAATACGTTTATTTTTGAGAGAGACTTTTTGGTCCTAAAAATTGGCTTCATTTTTTTTATATGGAAACTGAATATTATCACAGACATGTTCTTGACAGGCGTCATGAGATTCACCCTGGAACAGGTTTAAATCTATAATAATCTGTGGTGTGGTCAGGAGCACCGCTTGATTGGATTTCAGACAAGCAATCAAAACGTTACTGAACAGTGATGATGAATGCAACAAAAGGCGCAGGACCTAAACCACCACTCCAAGACAGCCAGCTGTCATAACTAATATCCCGTGTTTGTCGTTCTCACAAATCCAAACTACACTGATACTACAGTCATGTTGATGAGTCACTGAAAATGATCAAAAAATACAAGACTAGGACTACAACTTTTTTTTGGTAAAAACCGCAGTGGGGTCTAAACGTCTGAGACCACAATGGAAAGCGGGGATTTTAATTTTGACTAGATACATGTTGTAGGATATCAGAAACTTAAAAGATCAGTTATGGCGTAAAATGAGATCTTTACAATTCTGTGCTATTGTCATACTGTATGTTCTTCTTTTGAAGCACAAGATGCTCTTTGGATCATTCTCAAATCATGCAGCTCAACTGCTGCTGTCATTAAAGAAAAGCGTGGACAGACAAAATACTGAGACATTCTGTTCATTTCTTTGCACTCAAAATGTCATGCCAGTAGTATAATTTGTTTATTAAACTGAAGCATTTTCCCCAGTGGTCTCAGAGTTTTGGACCAAACTTTGTTAGGCTATCCGTTTGTGTCCAAAACTGCTTCGAATATGGACCTTCTTTTGTTAGTAGACCACATAATTTTGAGGTCACATTTGAAGCCCTCTATTGCTTGTATTATTTGCTGTTAGAATGTTGTGGAAAAATATCAGAATATATGCCAGTATTTCATTATTTAGTTGCTAGCATTTTCTGATTCTTCTCCTGTCCTACTTCCCTCAAAGGCTGTATTTTTGTGGTTATATGTGTACAGAGTGTGACAGCTGATGGAGATCTGCTGCTTGTGAGGATCGGCCCAGACCAAGATGGGAAGTTTGGCTTCAATGTTAAAGTAAGTTGGTACATGACATAGTTTGTGTATTTATCATGATTGTTCAAATTGCTTTCAGAGAAAGTTTTGTGTGGGAGATCATGTATCAGAATATTGTTGGCTAATATTTAGGGAGGTGTGGATCAGAAGATGCCGCTGGCCATCTCTCATGTTAACCCCGCATCTCCGGTAAGCCATAAAAATCCTGGCTCCTTGTGGATATCAATGGGTTATTGGTTTTTACATTTGTACATATATTGGCTGTGTTGCAGGCTGGTCGCTGTGTGCCTCCACTGATGGAGGGAGATCAGGTGTTGTTGATAAATGGGCGGGACATTTCGGAACACACACATCAGCAGGTGGTCATGTTCATCAAAGCGAGCCGAGAGTCGCACAGCAAGGAACTTGCATTGCTTGTGCGCCGCAAAGGTGTGCACGTGTGTAGTTATGTCTGGGCAAAACAAATGCATTTCAATGGGGGATTAATTGTTTGAACTTTATCTTTGGTGTGCCTTGTGCATTTAGATTATACATCCAATCAGAAACAGCAAACAGCATTTGTTTACAGGTGTCTCTTTGCGAGCCGAAACCACCCTACAGTTAGGTGAGGGTCTCACTCTTCCGGGGGAAATATCCCCACTGTCCACCAAGCCATCTGGAGAGACACTAGAAGAGTCCATGACCCGTCTGGAGAAGGGGTTGGTCACCGGCACGCTGCTTCTGCACTTTGAGGTTGGGGCATGGAAACATTTTACAGCATGTCTCAGATGTCGTGTGTGCATTGCTGATAATTGTCATACGTGCATGTGTGTGTGTGTTTTGCTACTCTCAGAAGTTGTACAGGAAGAAAGAGGGAATGTTAATGTCTTGCGCAAAGCAGTCTGAGAATATGGACAAGAATCGGTACAAAGATGTATTACCATGTAAGTTGTATTGCTGTTTCTGCCAAACAAGAACATTAACCACATGCTAAAATGAATAATTGTGGCCTTTAACTAAATGTTAAAAATATAGCAAAGTCATGAGTGTTATTGCTTGTATAAAATAAGTACTATTAAGGCTGCCTTGACAATATTGATTTCTAGATTGTAATCGATCTTCATTTTGATGAACCACACTTCATTTTGATGATCAATCTTGTGCCGAAAGTTGACGTTCGGTCAATTTTATATGTACTGTACTATATATACCGATCCCGATCAGGCATAACATTATGACCACCTTCCTAATATTGTGTTAGTCCCCCTTTTGCTGCCAAAACAGCCCTGACCCGTCAAATCCTGGACTCCACTAGACCCCTGAAGGTGTGCTATGGTATCTAGCACCAAGATGTTAGCTACAGATCCTTTAAGAGCTGTAAGTTGCGACGTGGGGCCTTCATGGATCAGACTTGTTTGTTCAGCACATCCCACAGATCCTCGATTGGATTGAGATCTGGGGAATTTGGAGGCCAAGTCAACACCTCAAATTCGTTGTTGTGCTCTTCAAACCATTCCTGAATCATTTTTGCTTTGTAGCAGGGCGCATTATCCTGCTGAAAGAGGCCACAGCCACCAGGGAATACTGTTTCCATGAAAGGGTGTAGATGGTCTGCAACAATGCTTAGGTAGGTGGTACGTGTCAAAGTAACATCCACATGGATGGCAGGACCCAAGGTTTCCCAGCAGAACATTGCCCAAAGCATCACACTGCCTCCGCCTGCTTGCCTTCTTCCCATAGTGCATCCTGGTGCCATGTGTTCCCCAGGTAAGTGACGCACACACACCTGGCCATCCACGTGATGTAAAAGAATGTGATTCATCAGAGCAGGCCACCTTCTTCCATTGCTCCGTGGTCCAGTTCTGATGCTCACGTGCTCTAGTGCTTTCGGCGGTGGACAGGGGTCAGCATGGGCACCTTGACTGGTCTGCGGCTATGCAGCCCCATTCACAACAAACAGCAATGCACAGTGTATTCTGACAGCTTTCTATCAGAACCAGCATTGACTTCTTGAGCAATCTGAGCTACAGTAGCTCATCAGTTTGATCTGACCACACGGTCCAGACTTGGCCGCCCATGACCCTGTCGTGGGTTCACCACTGTTCCTTCCTTGGACCACTTTTGATAGATACAGACCACAGTAACACCCCACAAGAGTTGCAGTTTTGGAGATGCTCTGACCCAGTTGTCCAGCCATCACAATTTGGCCCTTGCCAAACTCACTCACATCCTTACGCTTGACCATTTTTCCTGCTTCTAACACATCAACTTTGAGGGCAAAATGTTCACTTGCTCCCTAATATATCCCACCCACTAGCAGGTGCCGTGATGAAGAGATAATCAGCGTTATTCATACACATAATGTAATGCCTGATCGGTGTATAGCCAAATGTATCTGTATTGGATTGATATTGATCTATTTGTGAAATCTGTCAATACCCAACCCTAGTTATTCTAAATACATTAAAACTTCTAGCTATTCCATGAAGTGGCATCCCTCTGCTAGAATATATAGTACCTGACTTGTACACTGAGGTTAGTAGACATCTCTATGAGTGCTGTAAAGGGATACAAAAGCAGCAGCTAGGGCATTTTCCAAGGGAATGCATGAACTGATAAAGTGTGAATGCAATGCAAGTCACTTTAGATATAAGCAAGTGCATAAATGTACCATAAGCTAGGTGAGCATATGCTTTGCATCATGGCTGTTACACTACAGTATCTTGTATTTTAGCATGGCTGGGCCATGGTATTGAACAGCATCCAGGACTATAACGTTCAACTAATTGATTATTAATTAATTAATTGATAATTAACATGTTTTTGGGTTTAAAAGTTCAAAATAAGTTCAAAAAACATTTTCAGGAAGGTTGTATTTTACAAGAAGAGAGTGGCTACTGGATGACCATGATGAGATTGAACAAAGCTACCACACTGGATTAGATTAGGGCTAAGGTCAAATGTATCATTTTATTCATTCGTGTATAAGCTTTCGATTTGCGAATGAGGCGTAATGCTCTTTAAAACTACTCGGAGGAGGTGTTTTCACATAATCCGCAAATCCCTCATTCTTTGTTCGTTCATTCTTTCCTTTCAGATGACATCACCAGGGTGGTGCTGCAAGAGGAGGGGGATGATTATATCAATGCCAGTCATGTGAAGGTATGGATCACTTTCTGTCTACCTCATTTTGTTTCTATTTAATATTGAATTTTTCATTGTTTCATTTTACTTGTGAATAAGATATGGCTCTGGATGACACATTGAAGACTTGTGTGTGTGTGTGTATGTGACAGACTGAGCCACCAGGTTGTGTTTTGCGGTACATAGCAGCTCAGGGTCCACTACCACACACCTGTACACACTTCTGGAGGAGTGTTTGGGAACAGGATGTCAGTGTCATCATCATGCTAACCACACTGACTGAGAGAGGACGGGTACTTCAACGCATTTGCACACACGTGTTCTCCACACACATGAAACGAAAAGGGTTAAATACTACACACAATGTGAGTTACAATGTACTGCAATATTAATAAACATTACACACACACACTCTAGTCCTTAACTCACTTTTATGACAGAAAAACACTTACAAACAGGTGCGCACACACAAAACACCTAATCAGACGATACCCATCACACACCTCCAGTCCCCCAAGGACAGCTTATTGTGAGTTCCGTATTCTTCGGCTCGGCTTGACTGTTGCTTGGTAACCAAGCACTCTGCATTCTTTTCCAAAGAGATGATTTAATAAACTCTGTGTGTGAGGGAGAGAGGGAACACAACTGTGTGTGTGTGTGTGTGTTTTTATGCTGTGCTCAATAATCTCTTTTCCATTTCCACAGACCAAGTGCCACCAATACTGGCCGCATCCCCCTGAAGTGAGGGATTATGGGTATCTTCAGGTGTGCTGTCACTCAGAGGAGTGCAACCTGGCATACGTTACCCGAGAACTAACACTTACAAATACTCAGGTAACCATAACAGCAGACATGCTTTTAAAACGGACACCACCCCTGTGAGTTGCAGGAAGAACAAACACATAGCATTCAACGCTCACTGAATATACACTGTTAAAGACCGCTTGCATTCAAAATGAGAGTTTGTGGCTTATTTTAGGTCATCTATATGCTAGTTGAGAAAGCACTTTTAGCATATGTACGCTTTTAAACTGTACAATCTTTATCCTCCGGGAAACATCATCCTACACTATTTTTATCCCATCAAATGCTTCATAGAATGAGAATGTCCTGACTGAATTCAAAGTAGAACACTTCTACAACTACTACTGGTAGCATACTATTATTCTTATACTATATATTTATAAGGCGAAAATGGACGGAATAGTGTGCTAGCCACAAACCATGGCAAAATTCAGAATATTACTTGCATGCTGCTTTTAATATTCGTATTATACCATATACGGCAGAAACCAAGAGTAGGTAGCATGCCTGAACGGTAGCCACGAACCATGACAAAATTCTAAATAACACACTAGCATGCTCTTTTTTTCTTATACTATATCTTTTTAATAGAAAAAGAGTTTGCTAGTCACAAAACATGGATGAATTCAGAATAACATATCAGCATACCAATACTATTCTTAGACTATATATAAGGGTGCGTTCACACTTGTAGTTCGGTTTGTTTGGTCCGGCCCAAAAAACAAAAACAAAACATATAGTTCTGGTCCGCTTGGCGTTCACACTGGCATTTTTAACAGCGAACCTAAAGTTACCGAACCAAAGGCATAGGGATACGGTCACAACCTGATTGGTCGGCTTTTATGACGTATATTTCACGACGGAGCTTGCTTACCTAACATTCAAAACAATGCTGTGTGCTGGATTAAACACAATCATTTTATGCGTGTACATATGGTTTTATTTTTACCAGCTGAGAACTCACGAAGAGCTCATAAAATGTTCAAAACAGCACTAGGATTTCCTCTGTTGTATGCACAGAACTGAAGATCTGCATATATTGATGAGGAACTTTGCCTCCTCGTTGCTCCACGTTTGCCCTCAACTCATTTTGGATACACCAATCTTTCCGCATCGTCAAATCATCTGACTTGTAGCGTCGCATCTTGTGACATCACGTCCTGTTTTTGGTTTGTTTACATGTTTTTGTCCGTGTTGCGTTCATATATCAATCGAACCGTCTCGGTCCGCTTGTTTGGTGCGCAAGTGTGAACGCACCCTAAGAGTATGTATATGAGTAAATAGTGAGAGTATATACCATTCTATCCTGTAAATGTCAGAAATAGGCTAGAATGTTTGAATAGTATAATATCATACTATTCTTACAATTTTTGCCATACCTTTATCTTTATAGAAAGAAATAGCAAAAGTAGTATGACATTCCAAATTCAGTCACCGTTCATATGCCCCTCCCAAACCGCCTGTTTCAACAGGAAATACAAGAGAAAGAACCTCACTTGTCAAGCAATTCCATGGGGGTTTTTAAACATCAAAGAAAGTTCAAATTAAATCAATTATCCACAGCTGTATCTGTGGTCAGGATGTTTAAAAGGTCCCTCAGGTTTTAATCCTAGTCTTATTTTTGGCAAAACTCTGTTTCTTATGTAAACATTTGTAATTACTCTTGCTCTGTCAGTCCTATCGCGCTGAAGTGTAATGTTTCATTTAAAACACAATTTGGGCTTTTCGCATCTTTATATGAAAGCTTGATGTGTGAGTGTCAAAGTGTGGGAGCGTTTGTTTGCGACGGTAAACACGGCAAGCAGGTTTCGCGTACCGCTCTGGTCAAGAGCATAGGACCGTGCGCTTACATGTACATTCACAGACATGCTCGCACTTTCACAAACAATCTATCATTGCTGGAGAACGGAGACCCATCTGTTGTCTCTGTTGGTGGGAGTTAATCTCAGCACGGACAGCAGACGGAGGTTACATCACACATTTATTGTCCATATAGGGTATGTGTGTGTGTCTGAGATGAAAAAAATAAAGAAAAGGAGAGAGGAAAGATTTGATTGGGGGGTACAGGAAAAATGCCAGTGTGTGAGTGTTCGTACCACACAGCTTGCGAACCAATTATTCCTTTCTGCCCGATTTGTCACAATAACTGAATTATTTTTTTCACTTTGGCCTTCAGACTGTGACTCATATTCAAGAACTTAAAGATCACTTCTTCCTCTCACCCACTTGTAAGATCATGATAGAGCTGAAGGGGAAATTAAAATGTCAGTGTATTTGTGTAATTCTGAGCTGAAATGGTGTTTTAAGAATGACAGGAACCTGGGGTCTCGTTTATAAAATGTATGTACGATCTGATTTGTTCCTAAATTCAATGGATATCATCCTACATCAAAAGTGAGGAACAAAATGGGATTTCTAAAGGAAGAAACCGATGTGAAAATCTTTACGTGTACAAACTTTTTGTGCTCATATAACAGCATTTAATCCATTAACCAATTATGAAAAAGTAAATGGTTATGGTAGTTACGTCACTGAAACTCATTAATTATATATAATGCAAAAGCCCTAATGCTCTCATTCTAGGAATATTTCATACAAATATCCTTCTGCATAAGGCAAAACACAAACATGTTTAGACTTGTCTGCTTTTATGCGAACTCGTTCAAGCATTCTTTTCCACTCAGCCTCGCCCTGTCTCTCTCTCTCTCTCTCTCTTTTTTTTTTTTTTTTTTTAAACAGTCGGGACAGCAACGCTCAATCACTCATTTGCAGTATGTTGCCTGGCCAGATCATGGGGTACCAGAAGATTCCTCAGACTTCCTGGATTTTGTCAAGTCAATGAGAAGTATGAGAGGGGAGTCGGTGCCTCTTATGGTCCACTGCAGGTGAGGGGACTTCCAGCACACAAACACACACATGTTATCAGGTGCTCGTCTTACTGAGAGAATGTTTTTCTGCAGTGCTGGAATCGGGCGGACGGGTGTGTTGATCACCATGGAGACCGCCATGACACTGATGGAGAAGGAAAAGCCAGTGTATCCCCTAGAGATCATTACTTTGATGAGAGAACAGAGGGCCATGCTGGTTCAGACATCGGTATAAACACACACACACACACACACAAGTTAAAGTTGAAATGTCATTTTGCACCAACAAACAGTTTTTCAAAAGTTTCAAACGTTCTCTCTGTTAACAAACTGATAGTTTCGCCTCAAACTCATAATTGGTTAAGCCAATGCCATTCTGTCCAGCCCAGTTGGTCCGTTCAAACAAATAGATCACAATTCCGTTTGATGCCATATTAAAGGTATCGTTCACCCAAAAATAAAAATTACCCCATGATTTACTCACCCTCAAGCCATCCTAGGTGTATATGACTTTCTTCTTTCAGACGAATACAATCAGAGATATATTAAATGCGTACAATGTGTACAGCCGTCTGTCGGAAGCTAGTTATTTTAGTTTGTAATGTTTTAAATATGGATATTTTTCTTACACAAACGCATCAATTCACTTCAGAAGGCCCCATAGTATTCATAGTATTTATAAAACAGTAGGCTAAAAGCACCTGGGTGACCTACTACTTCCGCATCAAATGGCCACTTTACTATGCCATGGGAGATGAGTTGTGAATGCCAGTGAAGCGACACAATCGATCTAGGTCACATGACAATGACGAGATGACAAATGTGGTTTGTTCGGCTTATTTTGACACAACTTACATTCACACTTTAACAGTCGCAATGTACGTACTTGTTCAAAAATACCTACCAAGAGACCATATGATTTTTGGATGCAGCCAATGACACACAAAGGGAAAAACGTTATTTAGAACTATGAGGAAGGCTCAAAAAGTGATACCTGATCATACTCTGAATGGCTAAAAAGACCTTTCAAGATCAGAAGGTTGAATATTTGATTGAATATGCCATCATTACTTATGCTGTGTGCATGTTTGTTTTCCAGTGCCAGTTCACCTTTGTGTGTGAGGCCATTCTGAGGGTGTACAGAGAGAGACTCAAACAGAGCACAACACCTAATAGTTGATGAGAAGAGATGGACAGGAGAGGAGTTCTTTAAAAACACAGAAGTGAAGGAAGAAGCTCTGCTGCTGTGATCCGACTGTCAAGAAAGACGGATGAAAAAGGGGCAGGGAGTAGAGGGCGTGTCTGGATAAAGATGGATGGACAATCTCTTCTCTTGCTGTGGCTCTCCTGACAGCTGTGCGGATCAAGGAAGAACATAAAGCACTTTGACGTGTATAAGCTTATAGGTCCCTACAACACGCATACTCTCTCTGTCCCACATACACACCAAGTGCTATATTTGGGTGAACCTCACGAAATTGTCAATAAATGTTCAGGTCACATTTGACCCCAAAACCAAGAGGAGAAAAATAAATATGTTAAATCAAATTTTGCATAAAATAAAAACATCTACTTTAAGAACTCTTCAAGTTTTTTCCTCTTTATTTGCAGAGCAATGAAGCACGTTTTACTCCCATTCTAATTTATACATCAATTCATCTGATGTTGTCTTTTTTTACAGTAATGGTTTTTGCAATTATTTAATTAAAATCAATCTTAATGCTTCAGTCTTGTTTTTCATGTTCCAGTAAATTAGAATGAGATTTTGTCATGAGAAATGGGGGCTCTTAATTGTCCTGAAAATAATGAAAGTGTAAACCACTGTCTTAATACAAAATATAGTTTTGTTTTCCTTTTGATTTGTGGCAAAATGTGACCTGGACACTACTTTGTGAGATCGACAAGTCCACTACTAGAATGATTAAATTCACCTCTGTTAATAAATAAATAAATAAAATGTGTAATTCTTATCACGTTGTGCCTCTTCTCTTATTCATGATGATGGCTTGGGGGGAGCTCGAATGAGCGTGCGTGAAATGCTGACGATTGGCGCATAATGTTTCCTGATAGCAGAAGGGCTGCTTGATTTGTAGTCGTTGCTGGGGAATTCAGTGACGCTGGCTCGCGTGAAGGTAACCTCACCCTGATCACTAGGTTGGTTTACCAGCAGGTAGCGCTGCCTCGCGCACACCGACCCGAAGAGGGGGAAAAAAAGTTTTGAGTGTTGCTCTGAGATTTAACGCTTGCGCAGAACAGGTTGCCTGGCCAGTTCCTCTGGTTGACTTACCTGAGAGGTACATCAGTTTCGGTTAATAACAGAGAGGAACTAACGCGCCATTATTCAGCAGAACCGGGACCGCGAGGGCGAGAAGAAGTTCAATTAAAGCGCAATTACTTTGTTATTGAAACAAAGATCAAACGAGCAAAAGGACCGGAGTATCTTCCCGTGGCTTTTGGCAGGTGCGCTCCTGTTTTCTCGCCCGTACGCCACGAGGAACGGAGCTCGTGACAGGTCGCCGTATCCCGACTTGTCCCTTCTACATTGCACGCCTCAGTCCGGTAGACGCCGCCTTTCTTCGTCGCGGAAAGCCTGGGGAAAAGCTGGATGCCTTCATCTTGAGCAGTCCGGTATCGGTGCCGTTTTCCCTGGTTTATTAAAGCGCTGTCTCGCGCGGAAAATATGATGGGCTTTCTGCGCAGGACGTTTAGCCGTCGGTCAAAGCGACGCTTTCGGACATCAGACGAGCTGGACGGGACCGGCAGAGGCGGAAACACAGTGCTGCAGGCTCACCAGCAGCAGGTGATTCACGCGCCGACCGTTGTGACCGGGGGAGCCGTAGTCCACATCCCCGCTGCGGGCAACAGCAAAGACGCCATCACATGCAGAGTCCTGCTGCTGGACGGATCGGATGTCAATGTGGAATTACCGGTGAGTGGAGGACTTCGTTAGCTTGTCGTGTCACCTTGATTGTTTTGAATGTAGTATTTAACGGCAAAGTTAGGTTTTGTGTGTGTGGCCGGACGGATTTCCCCGGTGTTGGGTCCTGTCCCGGTAGTTGAATGGCAAACAGATGGTGCTCGTGATCCCGTCCTCCTGTTTACTTCCCACCTATAGCGACTGTTCAACCTGTCACACACAAACCTGCAGATTCCCTTTCACTGAAAATGAAACAACCAGAGAGAGAGAAAAAAACAAAACACGTACACACGGAATTCCCCAGCTGATTTTCTTTCTCTCCTCCTCTGTCAAAGTGTTTTCCAGAAATTACTTCCCATTTGTTCACTGAGGTCGACGAACCAGTTAAGCGCTTAACCTTTGGTCCCTCTTTTGCAAGTCGCGCCATGAAATGTGTCGATTACTTTCTGACTGTAAGTTTATCTGTTTGTAACTGTGTCTTGTCACAATTGAATATCTTTTTTTTAAACACTGTACCTCCAACTGTGAGTCTAATTTTGTTGTTAATTTGAGTTTGTAGAGGAGTTTTTAACGATCGTTATCAGCCCGGTTTAGTACAACAGCAACAGCACTGTTCACAAAACAATAGGCTATCTCTGAGAAATTGTCAGTCTGTTTGTATATTTCATCTCAGCCAGTAACAATTCTCCCCAAAGAAACCAAAAACCTGCCAACAAGCAAGACAGAAATCGGTGTCATGACAATCTCCATCAACTAGTTATTCTACATACAAACGACATTGATTTGAAATATGCTACTTGCTTGCTATATAGTGCATATTAAAACAATTTGTGCATTATGGAATTTTTCACTGTTTATAAACAATAATGAAAAATATTATTTGAATAATTGAACATCATGCTTTTAAAACCGAATTATATGGACTTTTAACACTTATGGAACTATAAGGTTGTTGTAAATACATGTAGGGTACATGCAAATGCATTTTGTATATAAGCTAAGCTATCTGGTTAATCAGATATCTATATGTAATGCCATTATGTAAGCTAACTAAACTGGACATTAATGGTCATTTATAACAGTTCAAATGACATATAAATTTGCAGGAATTGTAATTAAGCGAGTACCCATTAAAAGTTCTTTGAGCCAATGGGATTGCTTAGGGTCTTAACAGAGACCCAATTTTGAGGGAGGACCCAATTTCTCACAACACAGGCATAGAACGGTATTATATGGAAAGGAGTGACAAATGGTTTTGGAGATGGTGGTTGCGTCCAATGCCGCATACTCTCGGAGTAGGTCGCAACTGTTAAAAAAATATTCTATATAGTAGGCTATAAATGTGTTAAAGTGCCCTATTATGCTTTTTCGATTATTACTTCATGTGTAATATAGCTGTTGGTGAATGTAAACGGTCTGCAAAGTTGTAAAGTCAAAAGTGCATGATAAGTCGACGTCTTCCAAAAGAAAGAATCGGCCTAAATGAGTCGTCAGGAATTCCAGTCTCACTTCCGTGACCTGCATACGTTACACATTTGCATAATACCTGTCTATGGTCTTCAGTGGCTGCCCATAAACAATGTCTACTTTGACTCGCCCTCAAACACTGCTGGTTCGTGTTGTGAACATGTTGACAACAGCTGCTCTGCAAAAGCAAATTCTCTTTGTAAACACTTCCAAAGGATGAAGATGTGGTTAAAAGCGGATTGCTTCTCAAATCTCTGTGAGGTCTAAATGGGATTGACAAAACACTTATCCATTAAAGATGGGACAGTACCCATTTTATTTAGTCGAGGAACAACTTGCTCTAGAATAACAACCTGTAAGTATGATTAATTATTGATGTAAATATTTTCTATTGGGTGCTCAAGATAAGTTGTTTTGTGTTTTATATTGTGTAGGTCTCCAGCTAACCGAATTATTCATGTTATTACTGTCTTACTGAAATAGTTCTGCTAATCAGCTGTGGGCCACTATCACTTAAAATGATGTCTATTAATGCAGATTATCTGTTGTTATTACTTTGAGTAATAATAAAGGATGGCGCAAGATTTGTTTTACAAACTTTAATGTTACATCAGTCATTCACGTTAGTGCTGATACAGTTAATAGCCGCTTTTCCACCGTCAAGCTGAACAGTTCTTAGAATGGTAAGGAACGGTTCCAGTTGTGTTTCCACTTTCCACGGCATGATTACAAAGTTTTCTCGGCCCGAAATTCTCTGCACGGTTGTCTAACCTTCCTGAATCGTGCTAGTAGAATCCGTGAAGTGACGTCGCCACTCAGGATTGGTCACTTGTCTGTTGCCTGGCTTCAGTTTCTCTGTTGCTGGCTAAGCATTCTATTTGAGTGACTTAAACACAAATTAATAATAAAATGAAAAGAAATATCTGATCATCCTCCATAATGCAGTCGTTATTTACATCTCATATCATCAGTAAACCATTGTGTTACCAAGGCAACGACTGACGCTTTTGTATTACATTCCAAAGAGTGGCAGTAATCAGCCCCACGGTAGACCAGAATCAACCAGAATCGCACGGAACGGAAGGGTTACGCGATGGGAACCGTTCGGCACCACTATAAATTAGAAACGAAAGATACACATTTGTTGATGTACGTACACTTGTTAATGCTGATGGTGAGGAATTACAGTTGCAACATCTGAATGTACGTCAAACTGAGTAGCATATCATTGAGAAAGGTCCTGCTCAAGTCATCCTTGCGATAAAGTTTTGGGTTGAATATCTAGTTCTTCCAAAGTTCCATCATTGGAATCGTGCTTGGATAGATACTGTAAAGATGTGCGATGGCGTCGATTTTACCATGTGTACAATCACTGAGGACTGAGGAAGCCTCAGCTGAAGTTCAGTTAATGTGCGATTAGCTTCTGTCAAGCGCTGTAAGCGGTAGACCAATCACAACAGACTGGGCCATCTGACCAATCAGAGCATAGTACGCTCGTGGAATGGAGGGATTTAGAGAGACTGAATCTTTCGACTAGTCATTTGAGAATCACTGAAAAATGTGGTGATGTGCAATGTATATTATAAGAAAATGAAAGTGTTTTGACCTTTGATGCATGTAAACCTGTTGTAGGAGACCTTTAAAACAAAAGTAGGAACCTTTATAATAGCATAATAGGGGTGCTTTAAATGATTGTAATCTGAACCTGCTACATCTTCCATGTTGTCATCGTCATGTGACCATAACACATCTGGTTTAATGTAATTCTGCCGTCCCCTTGAGATTTGTTACCATCAGACTAACAGAGTAGAGCATGTATGAAAATTGCTCGCCTCTTTATTTGTTTACTTGCGCAAAGTAAATTACTGGCAGTTCAAAGTGCTCCACTCTACATTTTTTTCCCTTGCTATAGAGACACTCGCTATGATGGAGCAAGAGAAAACGCATATGCCTACTGTCAAAAACCCGTTCTTCAGGCAAAATCTGCTTCCACACCAATCACATGCTCTGGTCTAGAACACATGAACATAGACAAACGAAAATGATACAAAAGTGTGTCATAAAGAATAACAACACTCTTGGAACATCACTGGGCCAATACAATAAGAGGACTAGAACTGTTATATAATTAGATTTAATTGAAAATATTTCCTTCTCAATACAGGCCCTGTAAACACCTTAAGTTCACAGTGCACACATCATATTATCGTTTTATATTTCAAAGACATTGTTGCTTATCGCTGGTTTATAAACACGGCTGTCATAGTCAGGAAATGTTATGCCATACAGGTCTGAACATGTCAATGAATTAATAAAATGCCTTGTTTCAGAACTTTAGCTTTAACAAATCATAAATTCCTTTTGACCGCTCTCAATGTCATCTGAAACCCAAACATCTAACCTGATAATCAGTTTAGTTTCAAAAGTGAACCATTTTTATTTTTGATGCAGAACTTGATTGTGCTATTTTGTGTGTATTGAGAACAGAACGGCACTAAAATGCATGTCGATTTATGTATATTAAGGGATGTTGTAGGTCAACCTGAACAGCAGCAAGTATCAAAGAGAATAATAGCCACCCCCTGCCCCCCTCAGGGTGTGTCCCAAATCCAGCCACTCTCCTCTGACACTTCAAGCTATTTTTGTTCCGGCCTTGGTTTGTGTGCACCTTATATACAGTAGCAAGTGTCTTTTAGATTTGGTCTGTGTGCCTTGTGGAGCTTGTCTAAATATCAAAGTTTCGAGCCTTTATCAAGACTAAATGTCAGCACAATAGACCAGAGCACTTTCGATTGGAAAACAATAAGTACATTTCAATGTTTCCAATCCTTCAAGTCATTGTATTATTAGGTGAGTTTTATTAGTTTCATAGCTTATTAAGCTTATACAGTGGCTCCAAAAACTATTTGGACACCCAAGTCACACTTTTATCAGTGTCACTGCATTACATAAGAAAATATTAAACTAAGTGGCAATGTGGCATTTAAGCACACTTCTCCAGCAAAACATGTCACAAAAGTTATTAAAACTAATCTAGGTTAAATGTGCACTACTGTTAAAAATGTTCAGTCTTCAGTGTCACATGATACTTCAAAAATCATTCTAATATGCTGATTTGCTGCTCCAGAAATATTTCTTATTATCAGTAAAATGAAAAGTATTTTTGTGAAAACCGTGATTTTTTTTTTTCAGGATTGTTTGACAAATGTAAAGTTCAGAAGAAAAGCATTTATTATTGAAAATGAAAATCTTTTGTAACGTTATACATGTTTTTACTGTCACTTTTGGTCTGTTTAATGCATTTTTGCTCAATTAGTATTCATTTCATTAACAAAAATCTGACCCCAAAATTTTGAATGGTAGTGTAATTGGAAAAATGGCTTAGAAAATTGGGGGGGCACTTATATTAGCTTCTCTAATAGTTGCCTTTGGGGAAACTCCAAAAGAATGTTCCATTTCCAAGTAATGTCATAATTGACTAATTCCTTAGAGATTACCCTGTAGAGATGCTGATTCGGGGTTCCGACATGAGCTCCACTCAGGGAATACTTATCATGCTCATGATAACAGGAAGCTTCTGCCATTACCATGACCAATTCTGATCATGTGCTCCATCCTTCACCTCACAACATCCTCGAACCAACAAAAGAAATCAATCATGCTTTGTAAAATGGAACAAATCAATAGCTAAATTCACAATTATCTGCATTCTTTTAAGAGTTTTTGATCTCAGTTGATGCTGGCTTTGAAAATTAACTGACCAACATGAACTACTCTGGAGATAATCTCTTTGTAGAGTTTGTTTTCTCTGTGTGGTATTATGTTGCCCCTCATCTAGATATAAAAAATATAAAAGAGACATTTATCTCTCTTTGGCTTTTCAAAGTGCTCTAGGTTTATCATCCTTCAAATGACTTTTTAATAAGACTAGCAGTGCGCCAAAATCGTGTACAGTCCGTCTTTCAATTTGAACTTCGCAACCGTTAAAAAAAGTATGTGTGCGTGTGTGTGTGTAGTATGAATGTAATCCTCACGTACTACATCCACCCTGTTGTCATTATCATATGACCTACCAGCGTCAGTTGCATCGCTTCACCTCAATTCATAAATCCCCTCCCGTGGCCTCATGGAATAGTACTTCAGAATCTCGCCGGAAGAAGTAGGTCATCCGGGGACTTTTCGCCTTATGTTTTTCCGAAAACTATGGCTGCGTCTAAAACCTGGAAAATGCTGCCTTCGCAGGACACATTCCAAGGCATCAAGGCATGTCCGAATCTAATGTTAGCTTCACTTCCTGTCTCCTGAGATACCTTCATCTGATCTAAAGGCAGCATATGTGTCCTTCGCTGCCTTTGATATCCCACAATCCTGTGCTTTCCATTCTGTGACAGTTAAGCTGGGAAAAAAAGATGCCGTCCAAAAGTTGCGTTTGTTGGTCAGTTTGTGTAAATGTATGGGTTTTTTTTTACCTACATTTTCCACTTCTGATGTAATGTCTAGCAAGAAATTACTAATGTTGTAATTAAATATTTGTTAAGTTCTCACCAAAGCTCTCTCTAGTTTGCTGTAGATCATTAAACTGTTACGCTGCCATAGAAGTCTGTCCGAAATTAGTTTCGTAAGATGCCTTCATGCACAAACGCTGCCTTACAAGCCATTGTCTAATAAGGCAGCGAGGCAACGAGTCAGCTGGCTAGGTTTTCGGATGCTGCCTTAGTATTCGAACATACTACAATGTTGGCGTACTGTTTTTTTTACATGCTATAAAGTAGGGAAGTACTTGATTGGACGAAAAGGTTTGGAATATTCACAATATAGTTGCCATGATTTTGCTGCCGATTTAAAACTAAATATAAATATTGTGACAATTCTGATGCACTTTTATTTGGTTTTCTAAAGACATTGTCATTCGATTTGTTTCACCTTTCTTGTCTTGTATGAGAGCATTAAGACAGATCTTATAATTGCATTTTTTATTTAAATTCAGCTGAAAAAAAATCCTGTTGATAACTTCAGTGAATCATTTTCAAATGGTCAATTTCATTAATCAATTCAGAGCTCTTATTCAAGGATTTACTTTGCATCATCACTCAGAAATGTTCATGGATGTCCCCGTTACAGTAAAAACAGTAATTTATGAAATATTACACATATACTGATTTGATGCTCAAGAACAACATTTCTTACTATCATCATCAATGTAAAAAACTGCTGCTTAATATTTTACATATTTTTTTACATAAATAAAGTTCAAAAGAACAGCAGTTCTTTGAAATAGACATTGATGGTAATATTATAAATGTCTTTATTGTCACTAGATCAATTTAATGCATCCTTGCTGAATACAAATATTTATTTCTTGGAGGAAAAAAAAAACGCATCCCAAGTTCTGAACAGTAAATTGCTGTTTTAGTTATGGAGCATTTAAATGTATTGTATATTATTCTTAGTTTTCATTTAAAATTGAAAAATTGTATTTACTGAATCCATTTATTTTTAACTAGATTTTTATTTTATGTAACTAGTTTAATTTAAAAATTATATTATGGTTCTTCTGAAGAAAAAAAA
The DNA here is from genome assembly GCF_949357685.1 of Gobio gobio. Lineage (NCBI taxonomy): Eukaryota > Metazoa > Chordata > Actinopteri > Cypriniformes > Gobionidae > Gobio > Gobio gobio. Next base: position 29,310,433 of record NC_137108.1, read on the forward strand.
ATCAAAAGACTAAAATTGAGAGGATTAATGAGATATTTTAAGTTATATCACTCAGCTGTGATGAGTGCATATGAAAATCAATGCAGCATGTACGTCGCTGTGCCTAATCAGGGCCATCAAGCCCTGCAAGCGCACTGGAGCAACTTCCTGCCAGCGGCATGCTCCACAGGTGTCCCCTTAAACTGTCACAAGATCAGTGTGAAGCCTCTAGCTTTCTGCACTTAGTGATTTATCTGTGTGTGTTTCAGAAACATTCCAAAGGACAGGATCTGTTTGATCAGATTATGTATCATTTGGATTTGGTGGAGGCTGATTACTTCGGTCTGCAGTTCATGGACCAAGAGCAGGTTGCGGTGAGTGGCACTTAATGAGAGTTCGTATGTGTGTGTGTGTGTGTGTGTGGCAGTGACCTCTTTTCTATAAGCTGCAGCTCTTAGACCAGAAATGAGAAATGGAGTGTGTCAGTGTGAAACAGCTACTCAACATCAATCAGAACAACAGGATTTTCTTTTTCTCAGCACTCAGACTAATAACAAACTCTTTGTCTTGTTCCCTCCCTCTCCCTCCCTCCCACTGTCACCCCCAATCCTCCCATGCTGTTTTTCACATTTCCTTATGTTTTCAGCACTGGCTGGATGCAGCCAAACCCATAAAGAAGCAGATTAGATGTGAGTAGTCATAAGACGACACACACACACACACACATATACATATATATATATATATATATATATCACACACACAATTAGTTATTGTGGAGTTGTTTAGTTGACTGGTCACAGATGGTTGATGACCTTGGTCTCATAATCTACTGTTGCCGTAGTGACTAGTACTGACAAGTGTCTATGAGTGTATACAATGGGCGTGACTAGAGCCAATCCTAGTGTATGCTGTGCAAGACAAGACACACCCCACACAGATCACCAAAGAGAAAGGTGTCGGATGGAGAAAGTGGGAGATGGAAACAGTGTCAGTATAATTTGATTTCAACACCGATTTAAAATATTTCAGACTATGCAACCTGTGTGCAATTCAAAAAAGACTATGTTGTCTGTGAAAAGAGGCCATTGATTCAGTCCCTGTAGAGTCTTCTCTATATTACAGCATAACCGCAGTGCTACCCTTCAGAATGGTATATGCTTTACAACACTTTTAAAAGCCGTTGAGTCACACTGAATCAACATTAGCTGACTTATGCCTGTCTCTATGACAACAATCTTTCATAACCTTCAAGGAGAGCTTCTTGTTTTTTTCCTTTGAAGTTTATCTACAAATGTAATTGTCATTGAGTGTCTGTCCAACGTACACATACTCTTACTCGTAAAATCTCTCTGTCGTAGATGGACCTCCATACAGATTGTTTTTCAGGGTTAAATTCTATTCTTCAGAGCCCAATAACCTTCACGAAGAGTTCACCAGGTAAACAACAGCATTCACTTATGCTTTTTTTCTTGTGTCTGTCTTCTAAGGCACTATAAAAATATCATAAAAGGGATTAGTACGCTAGTCCTCTGAAGTGACTTAAAGTTACACACATTTATCATATAGCTTCAGAAGACTTGAAATACTCTTGAGAGCGAGTACATAACATTTTTAAATTTGGGTGAATTTTTTTTTCGTACTATATCGGTTATCAGCTGATATTCGAGATTTTTTAATATATCTGTATGTCAATAATAAATTGAGCATGGTCATTTCCTCTTTTTACATTTAGATTACCTTTGCTGTCATCTTACACTCAATGGAAGTTAATCTTTAAAAACACTAATGATTTAATAACATTATAAAATAGATCAAAATAAATATACATTTTTCATACTGTACATTATTATGTTATGCTGCATAATGTTTGGTTGGTTTTATTTTTAATTTATTTTGAAAAATGAGGATAGAATTTTTATTTCGCCCATTTATCGGATATCATGAAAATAACATGAAAATACTTGGTAACACATGACAATAAGGTTCCTGTTTAATATTAGTTAATATGAACTAACAATGAAAAATAGTGCAGCATTTATTAATCTTAGTTGATGTCACTCAACATTTATTGATACATTATTAAAATCAAAAGTTGTATTTGTTAACATTAGTTAATGCACTGTGAACTAACATGAACATGCACATTTTTATAAACATTAACAAAGGTTAATACATGCTGTAAGAATATATTGCCCATTAGTTCGTTAGTTAAAGAACGTGTGTAGTATTTTTGAGGATCTATTGACAGAAATCCTATATAATATACATAACTCTTGTTTTCAGTGGTGTATAAAGACCTTACATAATGTACCGTTATGTTTTTATTACCTTAGAATGAGCCATTTCTATCTACATACACCGCGGGTCCCCTTACAGTTAAATTGCCATTTTGCGCCGCCATGTTTCTACAGTAGCCCTAAATGGACAAACTTCTCTACAGAGTGCTAGTCACTCTCTGACAACAACATTTTTGCCCTGTGACGGCCCCCGGAGCTTGTCTATGTGCTCCGAAAGGGAGGGGTGAGTGGTGGGTGATGCATTTCATAACTTCTCCGCTAAATGCTGTTAAAATTGACACACTGCATCTTTAATGCATTAAAAGTAGAGTAGGCAATTGCGGAGAGGGTAGCGATAGCATGTTAGTTTTGAAAGCATGAGATCCCACCCTCGCTTCAGAGCGTCTCCAAAGCCACACCTCCTTCAAAACACATGAACACGCAGGTCACACACAGCCAGAGCAGATTCAGCAAAGTGTCACGAGAGATGGCTCATAACATTACAATAATGAACATTAAAGCTGCAAGCAGCGATGAAAGGGTCCTTGCACCCGGGGCCACCGCCACCCGGTGGGGTCAGGAAAATAGTGAATAGTGGGCGACATGCATTTAAGCGGGTAAAATTTGGAGAAAAATAGCAAAGTCATTTTGATGTGCCACACTTCCTGCTGCCAGCAGGTGGTGCTTTGACTATAAATGAATATTGCCATGTAGATGTCTTCAGGTCAGGACTATTATCAAACGTGAAGTTTAGGGCAGATCGGACATTGTATGCCTGAATTACAAGAACTTCCTGTTTCATGGCGTTAATCGCATACATTAGCATGATTTGCATGATTTTTTTGTAGCTATTGGGCATGTCTACCGAATGTCATATTTGTACGTCAAACGTAGCATGAACAGCGCTATCAATCACTTCTGATGTGTGTGCAAAGTTTCATGAGTTTTCGAGCATGTTTAGGCCCTCAAAATTGCAATTCATTTCGGAGAAGAATAATAATAGACTGAGCAATTACAATAAGGTCCTCACACCATTCGGTGCTCGGGCCCTAATAAACAACTTACAGAGCTACCACCTGACTGCTGCAGATTAATTTCGCCGTTGATAATGTTGTTGACATAGAAACATAAATCCGAGTCTGAAGATGTGAACGGCACAGGGTAGAACGCCATGGGTTGCCATCTCGTAATTACGGTTATGACATGGCGGGAACGCAGCATAAGCTCGTTGTGTGTCTGCTGTTCATTTGTGGCACCCAGTGACTGACTGTGTTCAACTTAGCATAGCCTTACGAAATGCACGGATGACGTGTAAAGTCTGCGCGAGCAGGGTGCGCGGACCCATACGTATGTTGACAGGCAGGTTCACTGTATGACTGGACGAAAATATTTTTGGTCCTGAGACTTCCACAGAAGATACATGTTTTAATATTTAGACTACTTCTATAATTGATTGCTTTCAGGATGTGAAGAGAGTTTCAACCAGTATAACAAAAAGTGCTTATAAAATAAATACCTTACCTTTAACTAATGTTAACTAATGCGACCTTATTGTAAAGTGTTACCAAATAATAATCTGCTTATCATATTAGCCGGTATTTTAATATCAGTTCATTCCTAATGTGTATAGTTATTAGTTAACCTATCTGCACTGTAATATTTAACTTTTTATATCATGGAACTATTTTAAAAATATTTGACAGATTTTTTTTTAAACAGATTTATGACTGTGTAACCACTTCTTTTGCAGGTATCTCTTCGTACTGCAGCTTAGACAAGACATACTGTCCGGCAAGTAAGAAATTACGCTTACCTCACAGCGAGACACACACAAACATGCACACACAGTGGAAAAAGAGAGGGCCTTTCATATCCTCCCTTTTGCCCTCTGTCACAACTCTGACCCTCCCTCTGTCACACACGCACAGTGAGGCAGGGTTTCTACCGGGGTCCAATAAAAGCTCTGTTTCAGTGTGTATAATCTGGGTCTGGTCTCCTGGGTGCTGCTCTGCTCCTTTTTAATAAAAGAAACTCCAATGAGAACCAACACACAGCTTCTAATTTAAGAGCAACGATACGATCCGACACACTTTCCCACACAGGGTGCACACATTTTCTTACATAAACACGGGGTCTCGTCATCTCACATTTTACGGAAGTGGATTTTGATCATTGTTTGAAAACAGTTGCATGTTTTGAAAGTCACATTTACAGGCTGTTTTAAGGGTCATTAAGTCTCTCCTTCTTCCCTGAGCAGGTTAAAATGTCCATATGATGTATACGTGGAGCTCGGGGCTTATTGCTTACAGAGTGAGTTATGAGTGTTTAACGGCCAGTTTGGACTTTTTTTCATGTATTTGCATATTTCCAGTAGATTTTTGCCTTTTCATTTCCATTTCTATCTATTCCGTGTGTTAATAGGTGAACTTGGGGATTGTGATCCATTAGAACACTCTATTGTGTTGGTATCAGAGTTTCGCTTTTCACCCAAACAGACGGATTTTATGGAGGCAGACATCTACCGCAAATGGGCTGAGTGCAGGTAATGAGTATGAATGAGTATTTCTTTTTCCCACCATACTATACAGTTTGGCAGCTAACATGTAACTGTATGTCCTAACATACAGGTTAAAAGACTGAAAGTGGAAGTACCATGTAAGCCACAGCCAATCAGAACACATTTGATGTTTAGCAAACAACAAACTAGATGTAGTTTCACAGTCTAGTTAGCAGCCGGGTGATAAACATATTTATCGCGTGATGCTTTCTCACGTCACACATGGTTAGAACATGGTGTAAGACTGTGTGTGTTGTGAAGTGAAGTGTCCAATTCAGGCTCACTTCATTCGATTTGGACACTTTCATTTGGTAGTGATAATCACACTTGAAATGTTTACATGCAGTTCACACAGACTCCAAACATGGTCTCCCTGTGGTTTTAATTAAATCCTCAGCTCTGTATTTGACCCTGTTTTAAGAGCAATCATCAAAGTCAGCGTGCTACTGTGCAAGTATGTGCTCTGTTGCTGATCAGTCCCTTGGGATAAGTTGTTGCATTTGTTTAAATGTGTCTGGATTGTTTGTTGTTCTTGGAAATGAGACATTTCTAGACTTTATAGACCTGGGGGTTGAAAACAGCCGGGCCACCAGAGCATAAATGTAAGAAACAATGGCTTGAATTGAATTCTTACAGATACTGTCAGCCAGTGTAAAGATTTGAGCAGAGCAGAAGTTTAATGTAAGAGGATTTCCGGAGGTTAAAAACAAATGCAGCAGAACTTTGGATGCGCTCGATGGGACATATGGCAGTTGCTGTCAGGCTGTGCAAGAGGGAGTTGCTGTAGTCTAGCCATAAATGATGGAGTACTGGACAACGGAGTCCTGATGAGTTATGGTGTTCATTGTGGCTCATGAAAATGTTGCATCTCTCTATAGGGGAATGAGTCCTTCTCAAGCTGAGCTAAATTTCCTGAATAAGTGCAAGTGGCTGGAGATGTATGGAGTGGACATGCACTTTGTGAAGGTGACTTACTTTAGTTAATTTACATCCTTTCAGTTCTTGGATTTCAAGGATTACAGTTCCAAGAGCATATTCAAATTATTGGCTTCATATTTTGTTAACTTCACCCTCTTATACTTTCACAATAGCAGAATTATCACCAATAATAATAGCTCTATAATAATAGTGTATTTTACAAAGACAATCTTCTAACTCAATAATAACTCCATTGCATCTTTCTATATCAGTATTAAAACATTAAAAGCTGCATTATACCTTCAATTATACCAGCAATATGCCTCTACAGTAGTGGAATTAATCTTTATATAAAACTATAGCCCAAACTATGAGCCTAGATTCAGCTGATATTCATGTTTAGATATAATAATCAACACCCAAATAACACATTGTGTGCAAACATGTAAACTTCACATAAGGCAGTTTTTGCATTAACTCCTAAATCTAATTATAAAATTTGTTTTTTTCTCCAATTCGTTGTTGAAATATAATCATTTAGTGGCTGTCATTTTCATGACAGATTTATCTAAACACATTAAATAATCAAGACATCACTAAGAGGTTAAGTAGAATAAATATATATATATATATATATATATAGGCTAATAGTGTGCATATATTTAGCGAAAGAGTTGATTTCTCTAGTTAACTAACAGCTGTGGACACTGAATGACTTCTGAGGTAAATGATGCTGCGTGACACTGTGTACAAGCTGTTTGACGTCTTTCCGCGGTTGAAACACTGAGCGATTACACGACATATGATATGTTTCAGTGAGTGTTAATGTATCCTCAGCATACCTTAAGATATTAATTCAAGTTTATTCTTCTGGAAGAGATGATCGTGTTGCGCGCGCCGCGGCCGCTTGAATTTACGCGCCTATAAAGTGATCAGTCGTCACATTAAAGAGCGTCAAAATGGCATTTATCATTTGAATTTCGTGATGAAATGGACAGAATACTTAATATGTTCGAGTGGGAACTAGGATTTAAGTGTGTTCCGTGCTTAAAACAAAGTCAAAGTCAAAAGTCAAAAAGTCAAAGTCAGCTTTATTGTCGATTCTTCACATGTTCCAGACATACAAAGCAATCGAAATTACGTTTCCCTCCATCCCACAGTGAAGACAAGACATATAGGTTAAAAATAGACTAAAGTTAAAAAAATAAAAAAACAAATAAAAAGAAACTAAAACTAGAGTTTAATGTTAATAGATAAATAGACATTTAAATTAGAATAAAATAAAAATAAGTCTGTAAGTGGCATGTAGTGCAAAGACAGTTTGTGTAAATGTGCAATTGTGCAAATGTGCAAATGTCATGGTAGTGCAAAAGACAGTTCCGGGGGTGGGGGGGGGGGGTCATCTTCTTGACGGCCTGTTGGATGAGGGGAGAGAGTTCAGCATCCTAATAGCCTGGTGGGTGAAGCTGGTGGGTGGGTTCAGCTTCACCTGGTGGGTGAAGCTGAAAAACAAGCCAGCTGTTAACTGTTAAAGATTGCATTCGGAACTGTTCGGTACACGCGCGCACCGAACCGAAAGCCCTATACCGAAACGGTTCGGTACGAATACGTGTACCGTTACACCCCTAATAAAAATCTGTTAATTTTTACCTTCAATATTAGTAGGCTAATGTAGTATCAACTGACTCCCATAGTTTACAACATTAGTTCAGAAATTTGTTTTCCTTGAGAAAATTTTCCATGTATTATACCTGATACATATCCAAAATAATCGATATTGAATTGAATCGAAGCGAAAATCTAATCGAAAGCTTGCAAATCGATATCAAATTGAATTGTGAAATTTGTGTCAATACCCAGCTCTAGTAATAATATATATCAAATATATCTGTATCTTTACTATCTTTACTGTATTTCTGATCAAATAAATGCAGTCTTGGTGAGCATAAGAGGCCAAACTTACAAAGTTAAACATACTGACCTCAAACTTTTGCTCAGTATTCTGTATAATATACATGCCAGATGGTGTGTGTGGTTAGTGTAAAAAGTTCTGTATACTAACTCTATGCAGGGACGGGATGGAGGAGAATATGCTCTGGGACTCACACCCACCGGAATCCTTGTTTTTGAGGGATCCATCAAAATTGGCCTCTTTTTTTGGTGAGATTCGCAGATAAATTCCTGTTGTTCTGAGTAGTGGCTGGATCATTACTTTCCATCTCAACATTCTGGTCATAAATGTTTCCAATTAGGCCTAAAATAACCCGTCTTGACTTCAAGAAGAACAGACTGACATTAGTTGTGGTGGAGGATGATGAGCAGGTGAGTTTTACATGCATAATCGTGCACTCACTTATCTGTGCTCACTCTGTAGACTACCAAAATTATACATATAAAAATTCCTTTATACCTTGGTGGATATGATGTTTACATTTGCCGTAATTTCATATTGTTGTGGAATTATATGCTTGAAAATACATTTTAATTGTGCTTAATATTTTTAAAGTCAGAGGAACAATTAAATATTTAGCAGAACTTCAACTTTGTTCATGCCAACTTATATTTTTTTATATTAACTTAGTTTAAAAAAACAATTGTTTAATAATTATATAATATAATAATGATATTAATAATAAATTGTTTTAAAAAATTTAATATAATCTTAAAATATTTATTCATAACTTGGAAAAAAACCCTGATCTATAATGTTAAGTGCTCCAAAACTTTCTTTTGTGTGTGTCTGTGTATTTGTGTGTGCAGGGCCGAGAGCAGGAGCACACGTTTGTGTTTCAGCTGTCGAGTTCTCAGGAGTGTAAGCACTTATGGAAGTGTGCAGTTGAGAGCCACGCCTTCTTCCGGCTCAGACAGACAACCCACAACAAGAGCAACCGCAGTGATTTCACACGCCTCGGCTCACGGTTCAGATTCAGGTCCATACACACACGTGTCCCAAGGATCTGTATCGGGGCCAATTAAGCTTTTTTTTTTTTTCACTGTTCGGTATTGGTTATCCTAAGCCCAATCCTTTATTTTACGTCAGGTGCAGTAAGTGGCAGAAAATGCACCTTCAAGTAGGTTTGGCCACCATTATAAGGAAAGGAAGCTCAAATGTGCATGTGTGATACACAAGAACAAATGGGGTCTGTTCTAGTGTGTCACACATGAACACATGCTTTCTAAACGTATCTCCATTTTCTTTTTTATGCAGTTATTCTGCTTGCATAAAATACAAGAAGTATTCAAAATTATGACCACACAGTCTAACTTACAATGTCTACCATGGGGTGTAACATATCGTGTCATATATCGCAATACAAAACTGCAACAATATGTATCATGGATAGTGACAATCTATACTGTGTATAGGTCACCCAAAATGAAAATTACTGAGGAAAAAAAATTGTTTACAGAGTTTTAGTGTCAGTACTACATTAAACTACTATATATAATGTTGTATATAATGTATAATAATGCAATGGGGGGATATTTGTGGGTCCTGATGCAAGCATATTCGTCTAAAATAATTCAGTATTTTCAGCTTCAGAATACAAATATTTATGATTCTTCTGGTGTCACCATTGTTTATACGATAGTAATTGCTATATTGGAACTACTCTGTAGTGATAGTTTTACATTTGAGCCCCTTTCCCTTTAATAATTTTAAATGTACTTATGTTCTCCAAGCACTATGAAAATACAAGTATCGGATCAGAACTCTGTATTGGCAGATACTCATTATTAAACTCTGATCGGAGTACAAAAAACTATTGGGACATTCCTACACACATGCACACCTATTCTGGCAATATATTTACCCTTTTGCCTTTATTAAGTATCATGTTTGTGTTTACAGTGGAAGGACTGAATATCAGGCCACACATAGTGGTAAAGTCAGGAGAGCAAGCACTTTTGAGAGAAGACCAAGTAAAAGATATCCATCACGAGCCCAGTCTATGGTCAAAGGTAGGTCTGTGTGCTATATGCAGTTTCTCCTGTCAATAATCAACCTAATGCATTTCTGACATGCTTAATCTTTGTGTTTGCCCTGCATCTGCCCTAAAGCCTGTGAATGGTGCTTTAATGCAAATACCACATCACATATGTCATGTATATTTGACTGCTTTTGTCTTCCACAGCCATGACTCCAGCAAAACATCCCCATCTAAGGTAAAGCCACACAATCATGAGCACTCAGATATTAAACATATGCTTATTTAATAATTTCTGCTGCAGTTGTGTAATGAAAGGTTGTTCTATTTCTACTGATTGTAATTGTTTAATTAAGTATTCTCTCTCCATTCTGTAGTGCACAGACCAGCCCTGAGACGAGCTTAAAACCGGTACTCTTTCAACATCCTTTTTACTTTATATGATTATTTTTTAGAAAGAAATGCATATGGGGATTTATGAAAGGTGCCGTGTCTTGTATTTATGAGGATCTATTGACAGAAATGCAATATAATATACATAACTATGTTTTCAGTGGTGTATAAAGACCTTACATAAGGTACTGGTATGTTTTTATTACCTTAGAATGAGCCATTTCTATCTACATACACCACGGGTTCCCTTACGGTGAAATCGCCATTTTGCGCCATCATGTTTCTACAGTAGCCCTAAACAAGGGGTGTCCGATCCTGATCCTGGAAGGCCACTGTCCTGCAAAGTTTAGCTCCAACCCCAATTAAAAACACCTGAACCAGCTAATCAAGGTCTTACTAAGGCAGGGGTAGGGAACGTTTATCCTAGGCTGCGTCCGAAACCTGGAAATGCTGCCTTCGGAGGACACATTTCAAGGTCGGAAGGCATCAAGGCACGTCCGAATCTGTTAGCTTTTCTTCCTGTCTCCTGAGATACCTTCATCTAATCGAGTTTTGAAGGCAGCATACATGTATCCTTCGCTGCCTTTGATATCCCACAATCCTGTGCATTCCATTCTGTGACAGCTGAGCTGGGAAAAAAAGATGGCGTCCGAAAGTTGCTTTTGCTGGTCAGTTTGTGTGTAAATGTACGTGTGTATATTGTGTGTGTTTTTTAATCAACATTTTCCACTTCTGATATCATTTCTAGCGAGAAATTACTAATGTAGTAAATAAATATTTGTTTATTTCTCACCAAAGCTCTCTCTATTTTGCTGTAGATCACTTGGTAGTCTGTCCGAAATTAGTTTCGTGAGGTGCCTTCATTGCACAAACGCTGCCTTACAAGCCATTGACTACGTTTACATGGACAGCAGTAACATAATTATTGACCTTATTCTGAATAAGACAATATTCTGATTAAGGTGTTTACATGAGTTGCTTTTAGAATATTCCGTTCATGTTCCCGTTTTACATGTTATAGAACATGGCACGATAAATGGCACGTCATTACGTCCCTATGCCACGCTACGCTGTCCGACGTCCAATCATATCGCGACTTTGGCAGGTCTGTTAAAGTTCCATGGGTTCAGGCAACCCGCTGTAACTTTACCTGCGGGTGTCACTGTTGGACACAAACGAGTGATTTTTATACTTTTTAATGTAATTTTTATATATATATATATTTACGTTGTTTTATTTTTGTAATATTATATATTGTCTCTTTCAGTTTTTTTGAAGAGACACTGCCCATCTTCCCTCCTTCTTGACAGCCTACAATTCGAATAATAGTTTTGATTAACAACATTGAAAAATGTCCAAATTGTTTGGATTGTTTTTTCCTGCCGTCAAGCCACAGCCGTTAACTGAATGACCCATATGGCTTGTGAGCCTAGAGGTTCCCGACCGCTGTTGTAAGCAGACAGTTTGGTCACAATTATGAATATGGCATTACAGATACAAATTCATTGTATTTTACTTTTACAATGAGCAGAATTATTACAACAGAAAGAAAAAAAAATTAGAGGAGGCAGTGTCAGAATGAGGAGTCAAGCAAGACACACATACCGTAGCAACACGTCATTGAGCGCCTTGTTACAGTTTTGTACGCGTTATATTAATTATAATTCAAATTCTGTTTTATTGGCAACAATATGATTGTTGAGAGGGGCACTTTTGATACATTTTTAAAAAGGGCAGGGGCTCGAGCCCCCAAAGCCCTCCCCTCTGCACTTGCCTGGTGTGTATGTGTCCTGTCACATAATGCGGTGAAAACTAAAAATTGTTAGATTAAGGTGTGTACATGTCTGTAATGCTCTCTCTGATAATGTATAATCATTAATAGTATTTTAGTATAGTATAATTTGTGATCAGTAATAGTAATTAGTATGACTAAAATAGGCATACTCCACAGGTCTTAATTCGATTTGTGTTTACTTTGAGTATGACTTTAACCAGATTAAGGTCATTAGAAATCGCTGTTTACATGGTAGCTTCTTAATCAGAGTATTGTCTTAATCTGAGTATTGTTGTCCGCGTAAACGTACTCATTGTCTGATAAGGCAGCGAGGCAACGAGTCAGCTGTCTAGGTTTTCGGACGCAGCCCTGGAGAGCCACTGCCCTGCAGCGTTTAGCTCCAACCCTGTAAAAAAACACTCACCTGCCTGTAACTTTAGTCATCCTGGAGAGCTTGATTACCTTCAGGTGTGTTTGATTAGGGTTGGAGCTAAACTCTGCAGGGCAGTGGCTCTCCAGAATTAACGTTCCCTACCCCTGTAATAAGGATACTAGAAATTTCTAGGCAGGTGTGTTGAGGCAAGTTGGAGCTAAACTCTGCAGGAAAGTGGCCATTCAGGACCGAGTTTGGACACCCCTGCCCTAAACGGACAAACTTCTCTACAGAGCACTTGTCACTCTCTACTCTCTCGCCGGCCACCGTAGCTTCTCTATGTGCTTCGAAAGGGAGGGGTGAGCGGTGGGTGATTGCAATTCACAACCTCACAGCCGCTAAAATTTACACTCTGAACCTTTAACTACATCAGGGCTTTTAGGGCGTTTTCACACCTGAAAGTCCGCACCAAGGTCCGAACCGAAGTTCATGTTTTGATACATTTTATACATTTGGTTAGTTTTGGTTTGGTTTCACATTGCAATTATGTAAGCGCACTAAAGAACTTTACATGACACACTTGCGTCCACTCATCATCATCTATGTGGGCTGCATCTGGACATTGATTGGTTTGTAAACGGACGTGCGTCTGACGTCAGCGTCTTTGACAAGAATGAATGAACGGACGCATATCGTTGCCACTATTGAACAGTGCGCATTGCTTGACTATTTTCTTTTCGTTACGTTTAAAAGTGGACATTTCAAGCTTTATATACACATATTTCTCATGTGTGTGAGACGAGTAGCCTGCTGAGCTTCGGTTTATTAGAGACGCGCTCCAGTTCATGCACAAAGCATGTGATCGCTCCCGCGATTATTGTCTGCTAAAGATTATTTGCTTCTTATTTATTAAATCCAGGCAATTATCTGATTAAACGTTGATTAAAATTAAGATACAATTTAAACAAAACGAAATTCACATTAAAGAAAAGCTTTCTAAGCAAAATCATACAAAATTTCTTTCAAAATAATTTCTGACCTTCTGTCTTCTGACATATTGCACATTTTTTCACTAGATTAAAATTGTAGCCTAGATTAAATTTAAAAATAACATTATAATATTTAAATATAAACAGAAACTTCCTGTAAATGGTCTGAAAGTACGAACCATACAGAAAATACTTTCAAACTAGAAACGAACCGAACCTTTGTTCAGTTTGATCCGGAACAAGACTACCTCTTTTCGTCTGACCAAATTTCGTCTGTTTGGTCCGGACCGTGGTACGGGGGAGGTTTCACATCTGTAGTTTTGACTCAGACCAAACTGAAAAGTAGGTTCAGGAAAAGGAAAAAAAGGTAGGTGTGAAAGCGCCCTTAGACTGACATCCTAAGGCTTTTATTTTGTATATTGTTTTAAGGCTGCCAAATTTAACATTAACTCAACCTAAATACATTTTTGTAAAATTCTATATTTACGGTTTCATTCTGTTTTTAAAAGACGGGCCGGAAATCATAATTATTTATTTTTATTGACAGTTCTATTTTTTTTATAACAGTAGGAACAGTGGTTTGAAAAGCACTATTCTTTGTATTTGTTGTGAAAAGTTCAATAATATTATATTTTAGGGATGTTTTCAGGGTCATTTGCAAAGTACTCATCAAATTTGGGGGTCTACAGAGCCCCTAAGGGGACATGGTGATGGAGAAAAAATATGAGATGGGATAAAAATTATAATTCAGCGCTTCAGTATTGCCATCCCCCAAGAAACTGTGTTCACTCGTAAAAGCAATGAAATGTAGTTTCTCAGGGGAGCGTAATACAATAGCAAAAGCATTTAAGTATAATTCTTTTTTTTTTAATCCTCAACATCCCTGAGCCTTGTGACTAAATTTAATCTTGAGTATCTAACATATTCAAAACAATTTATACTTATGAGCAAATAATTCAGCATGATGATATTTTTTTTAGTTTTTACATTGACTGAGGTTTAGGTTTAGAGTTCTTAATGCTTAAGTTATTGGCCAGAGACTTTACTCAAGTAAATCATGGTTTTTCTGTTTCCCTCCAGTATAAGCACAACATTCCAATTGCACAGGAACCCTGGCAAAGATCACATCCGTCCAGTCTGACCCCTTCACTATACGTACAGCCCATGGATTTGGGACATGTTCCGCCACCACACAGGTATACATTTGATCTACCAAGATAAAACCTGTTTCAGTATTTCAAAAATCACAAAATGTAGGCTGATCTCATCTGTGTTTCACCTGCATGTGCATATGTGTCTGATTTAGACCCTCCTATGTGGACAGACCCCCTGCGAGCAGTGGTGGGTTTGGTGAGAGCGGTTTGATTGAGCGCAGTGGCAGGAGTGTGTCTATCGTGCACAGAGACAAAGTTATGACTGCGCTCTGAGCATGTGAAAGGGTGTTTGGATGAGCCGCTCACCTTAGTAAAAGAGACTGCTGAACACTCGCATCCAATCACAGTCAGCCTGTCATCCTCCATCATCTCACCTGCAGGAGTCTCATTCATTGCTTGTGATCATCCATCATCAGGTCTCATCCGATCAAATGCATCCTGAGATGACAAAAACATATTCAGCGTATGCGGACCTTGACGTCTGACAATCTGCATGTTAATAGCTTTTAGAGTTTTGCATGATTTACGATAAAATCTAGAACTAGCCTGAAAGACAATGTCAGGATATGCAACTGCTGCTGTTGTGGCCTTATAGTCTATGGCAGGGTCGCTCAAAACTTGCAGACAAGCATGCAAGAACATCCAAAGGCCAGACTGATGATCACCCTTGTTCTAGATTATAGCCTGTGTTATCATTTAGCTCATAGATTTGTTCATATTATGTCTGAAAGTTTACTGTTCAGTTTAGATCACTTATATGATATAATTCCAAGACGATCAACGACCTGTTTACAAACCCTGCTTTACTTAATTTAAATTCACATTGAAAGTACTTGTGACATCTGTTCTATATGTGCTAATGACGATTGCGTATTTGCTGAAGTGTTAAGTTAGAAACCTTCGTGTTTGGCTATCGAAATCCGTTCAATCAGCAAGGGACGGGGGCTTTTAATGACTACAGACTGCTGCAATGAGACCTGCCTTAATAAATGTGTTGTTTACACAAATCGACTCAATTTTATTGATTTATGTAAACCCTTGACATTTGCTTCTCATTTTTGTATTAACATTTGCACTGTTCCATTTTCTGTTTAGTAACACCATTTGCAGTAACACGTTGTTGTTGTTGCTGGTCCATCCATTGAAATTACTTTCATAAGCACTCTGTTATTAGATTAGAAAGCTGTGTGCATGTTTCTGCATGTAATTTGACCGTGGTTATTCATAATATGTTAACTTACTTGAAAATAAATAAAAACAGATGTACCAGCTCAGGTTTGCATTGTTATATGCTAGAGTTAATTGTGTAGTGAATGTATAGATCAATAAAGATGACATATGCCCTTCTGCTGCATGTGTGGGTGGATGTGTAGATAATATATGAATGAACTCTGAATCTCCGTCATACGACCAAAAATAATGTGGAGCTGTCATATACCATTGTACTCGGCATCATTGTTGTGCATTGTTTTATAGTTTCCCTTTGAGCACTGCAGACACCCGGAGGTTTAGTGTTGAAGAGAACGAACCTCCTCATTCTGGAAAGATCCATCGCTGCTACCATCACCATGGATATGAAACACAGGAAGCGATGTGCATCACGACAGCTAAACCTAGTAAGTTAAGTCCAAATCTACAAAAAAAATAAAGCTATAATAAGTAACTTACATTTTAGAGACATTTTGTTGTATGTTTTTTTTTTCTCCCCAACGCAGAATAAACGGTTGCGCGTGGTCTCAGAACAACTGATTCGAAATAAATGTGATTCGTTCTTAAAGGGTTAAGTTAGTTCACCCAAAAATATGTGTTTCACCTGAGTCATTAATCACTCACCCATGTTGTTCCAAACCCGAAAGACCTTCGTTCATCTTCGAAACAGAAATGAATATATTTTTGATGAAACCTAAGACCCCTCCATAGACAGCAATATTTACCACTTTCAAGGCCCAGAAAGACATGGTTGAAATAGTCCATATGACTAACGTTAAAGTGGTTAAATTTTATGGAGCGACGAAAATAATTTTTGCGTAGGAGACTGTAGTAAATGCAGTTTGCAGCGTTTTCGAAGCGCTATGTCAGAACGCCGGCTTACCATTGGCTGACGCCGTTCACGTGAGAACCACAGCCAATGGGGAGCCACCCTTCTGCCTAGAACTCGAAAGCGCTTCACTGTCAGTGTCTACTGGCACAGACGAGAAGCGATTGTTGAATAAAGTCGTAATTTTTTTTTTTTTTTGCACACAAAAAGTATTCTTGTCGTGTCATAAAATTAAGGTTGAACCTGTAGTCACATGGACTATTTTATGATGTCTTTACTACATTTCTGGACCTCGAAAGGTTAAGTGTTATTTAAATAACGTTAGCTGTCTGGAGGGGCCAGAGAGCTCTCGGATTTCATCAAAAATATCTTAATTTGTGTTCCAAAGATGAACAAATGTCTTACAGGTTTGGAACGACATGAGGGTGAGTAATTAATGACTGAATTTAAATTTTTGGGTGAACTAACCCTTTAAATAAGTATTAAATCAGGATTTGAACGAGTCTATTAAGTAAATTATTCAGTGACTCATGCCGTCTGTTACTGGCGTATCAATTTAACCTTCAGACACTGACAGTCTGGCATGGGTGTAAACATACGAACATTGAAAACCCCCAGTGTTATAGAGCTTAAAGGCCCGTTCACACCAGAATCCACCCGACTTTAAAGAGCTTGAGCATTTAAAGCAGCAGATTATAATATAGTATACTATAATATAGTTATTTATATAATTATCTTAATAGTTGAATAGTAAATTACGTGGATGAAAACGTGGCTGAGTTGAACACAAAAGAAGATATTTTGAAGAACTATAACTGTAACTGTAACCAAACAGTTGATGGGCCCCACTGACAGCCATAGTATTTTTTCCATAATATGGAAGTCAATTGGGTATTCAGCTGAAAGAAATTCATACAGGTTTAGAATAACTTGAAGGTGAGTAAATGATGACAGAATTTTCTTTGTCGAGTGAACTATCCCTTTAAGGTCCATTTACACAGAGAACACAATGTATGTTGTCTGCTGCTTTAAATCCTCAAGCTCTTTAAAGAGGTGTTCACACAAGTTTTAATTGTCCGGATTCACAGACAAGGATTAAGCCTATAGTCCCAGACTAAAATGCATGTTTGAGCTGTCTTAACTAAAAGCACTGCACTGACATATCTTAAAACATGTCAGTGCCATTGTTTTGTCTCAAGATACACACCAGTAATGTTTTTTTCTAAGGCATGTTTATAAAAGATACTTAAATGTCATAATTTATCTAAGGCTTAATCCTGGCTTAATCAAAACCCTGTCTGTGAAACCAGGCCAATACATTCAATAATTGTGAGTTGGGAAGTCCACAACACATATACTATTATGAGGAAAGATATTTGGAATCACTTTCAGGACAATTTTTTTCCAGCTGATGAATGAAAAAAATAAACATTCAACAAACTAACTTGTACAATTCATAACATGTAGGCTGATGTCTTTGTTTACATCAGAAGCCTGGGTTGTGTCTCCTGGGCTCTCGGATGAGTTGGATCGAGCTCTGCAGAACCAGCTAGAAACAGAACCTGCAGCCTGGCCGGCCCTTCACATCAACATAGACATGGTCAGTTAAGGAGATCACAGCCTCCTGGAACACAGACATTTTTTAACCCTGTCTTATGTCATATGAATAAGTATTTAATTCTCTCTGTAACTACAGGCAGAGGAAAAACCACTTTCAGAGAAAAGTCTTCCTTCCTCGCCTGCAGTTTTACAGGAACAGCTAAAGAGCAACATCTCTAAAGTAACTGCTCGCACTGAGAGACTGCATGACACAGACACTCTATTCATAAAAGTTGATGCAAAATGTATTTATATACAGTATCTTCATGCAAGGTACCTGTAAAAACAAGTCATTCAAGCTAAAGGTGGTCAAGTAACAGAAGTGGCAGTTATCTTTTCTTCTGTTTTGTGATGTACATCTGAGTGGTACGGATAATATTTTTTTCTTCATTTTCAGAAAAGTTGGGACATTTTGTAAAATGCAGTAAAATCAAGAAGATGTGATTTGTTAATTCTCTTGAACCTTCATTTAAGTGACAAATTTCCAATGTTTTTACTGAACAACTTGACTCCAAAGTTACAAATGCAACATACTCCAAAAAAATATATAGAATAGCAATTTAAACAGCCCCCAATAAGCAGGTGAACTGGTATAATAGTACCATCCACCAAAGGCTCAGTCTTTGCAAGCAAAGACTCACCACTCTCACCACATGGCTCACCCCTTTGTGCCAAATTTCAAGAGAGAATGGCCAATAATTTAACAAAAATCACATTTCTCAATGCACAATTGCAAAATAATTGAGGTCTTTCACCATCTATAATGCATAATATTGTGAAAAGATTCATTGAATCCATAAAAAACTCAGGCTGTGTAGGGCAAGGCAGGAAACCTCAGTTGAATGTGAATGACCTTATCGCCCTCGGATGGCACTACATGAGAAACTCTTACTGTGTAAAATATAGCCACATGGGCTTTGGAGTACTTTGGAAAACCGTTGTCACTTATCTCAGTCTGCATGCAGCTTGAATCTCTGTTACCTATTTCAGCTTGTTTTTGGGAAAAAAATTTAGTCTTAAGTCGCAAAGACGAAGGGGACTAACCGGGACAGGTGCAAAAGCAAACATATGTCATAGTATGGGGGTGCATCAGTAGGCCTACTTGCTTGACTTGCATATTGACGTGGAGGCGTATATTAGGATTGTACAAAGACAAATACTGCCATCAAGATGACATCTTTCTTGGTGATCAAGGCAATGCCAGGCCTCTTTCTGCACGTGCAACAGTCTGGTTTCATAGACACTCTACACCGTAAAAGGGATGTGCTTGACTGCCTGTCTGCAGTCCAGATCTGTCTCCTATTGTAAATGTATGGCCCATTATGAAAAGGAGAATCAGACAACGACGACCTTGCACTGTTGAGTAGCTGTCTTATATCAGGCGAGACTGGGCAATAAAGTGTGTTGTAGCCATCAAAATGTTTATATTTACAAAATATGATAAAGTTGGTCAGTAAAAACATTGGACATCTTTTGTCAGTTATATAAAGGTTCAAGAGAATTAAATAAATCCCATATTCCTGAATTTATGGCAATTTACTAAATTTCCCAACTTTTTTGGAAATGGGGTTGTAGAAAAAGAAAAAATGTAGGGCGGGAACTTGGTTTTATCCGGTTGTTGATTGGATGGAGGCAAATCAGAATGCGAGCTTGTGGGCGTTTGTAAGAAAGGGACAGAGTTTAAGCAAACTAAACTATTACTCCGGCATATGTCACTAGATTCAATTTCACATGAAGATCGAATTATGGCATTTTGATTAAACAATAAAAAATGAAATCCATATTTCAATTAATTATTCACAATTACATCTATAACACACATTTATAATATTAGACCAAGATGTCAACCAGGCTGACCTCAGCCATATAACCTAAAACCAGTTTAGACCAAGGAACCACATAAAGCCACCTTAAGCTGTTTTTAGCTGGATTTTTTTTTTTAAATGTCAGTATGGATAACTGCACAACTATACACAGGGTGACCAATAAAGCACAAATATTGAGGTTACACAATGAGGGCATGTGACAGTAGCAGTGAGATGATGCATAGCATGTGCTCTACTCTCTCTTACTGTAGCGAGCCACCCAAAGTGATAGTGGAACCTCAAAAGGGAACTCCTCAAGTGGAGACCAAACTGACAGGTGAGTAACTCTGGAACCTGGTAAATGTCTCAGTTGGTTTTCAAGCACCAGAAGCCATCAAGCGTTTTTGTCTCTATGTATTATATTCACTGACTTCAGGTATCCCAGCTCTTCACAGGATTCAGGCTCAAGCAGTCTGAACATAGAGAAGCCAAGAGTGGACCGGCGCAAACGCCTCGTCAGACAGTTCAGCTTGTGAGTCACTAGGCATTATTTTTTTTCTTCTGCTGCTTTTTAGATTTAACAATGAGGACTCTCTTGATATATTTCATGTGTCCTATAGTAACCATAGTGATGAAGATGACCTCCCTGAGGCACTTGCAGCCATCTCCTCCCAGTGCAGTATGGTCAAATCCTCATCAAACAGCTCCTTGGACAAACAGGTCCAGCCACCCATATATCCACCGGTAAGACTTACTATTCCTTCTCCTACAAAATGCAATCAGATTTTTGTGTTTTTAACTTAAAGTCACTGTTCAAACGGTTGCATGCTCCAACTCTTTAACTACCCAATAATATCCACCGAAATGTGTAACGTAAGAGCAGGCGCTGCCATTTTTAACTTAAAGTCACCATTGAAATCAAAATAGGCAATAGAGTGATGCAGGTATGACATCACTTTGTAGGCCAAAACACAGAAATGATTTAGCATTTTAGCCCTTTATAGCCTACCTTTTTGCTTTTTACTTCTAACAACTGCATTTAGGCTTCAAAATTCATAAAAGTTGTTCATCTGTGAAAATTATCTTGATGGGCAGAAAGTGTGGAAATCATAAACTTTTGTTGATCACTGAGCTTGTTTTTTGCAATGGTCCAAAATCCAAATCCAAAAATCCTACTGGGTTTCTGTCGAGGGAACCAGTGTGAACTGCCGGTTGGCCTACAAAGTGATGTACCTGCACCACTACTTTCTTATTTTAAAGTGCTTTTTTTGCAGTTATTATATTATTCTATATTATATCAATCTAAAATATTTATCTGTGCACATAAATATACAGTATATATCTGTTTTAACTCATGTGCCTTCTTAATCTTTAATAAAAGCAACTCCCTCTTGCAACGACTCTTCTCTTCTCTGAAGACGTGTTTACTCTCATGAGGACAGGACAACCTCTCACATGAGATCACAGTTATAGCAAACCACAACAATCTAATGATCCAATATTTTTTGATGGACAAAATCAAGTTCCACCCTACATTTTTATCTAGTTCAAAAAGCCGTTTCAGGATATATGTCACAATAGCTTCAAAATAACTTCCAGTTATTTTAGATGTACAAAAACAGTCTGAAAACAGTTGATATTGCAAACTGTTACAATATTATTTTATTATCATAATCATAAACGCACTGGTGGTTTGTAGAACAAATAGTTTTACTGCTTTTATAACTACTTTGCTCTTCTAGTCACTCACCTATAGCGGTTAATGAATTGGAAGTCTTGCACATTCACAGGAAATAGCTTATTTTGTGTTGAAAAAAAGATGGATACTGTATGTTTTAAAACATACAAAATGCTAATAAAATGCAACCACTGTTTCTGATATGCATCTACTGATATGCAGTAAAGGTTTTGTTTGGTTTGTTTGTTTTGTTTGGTTTTGTTGTAACCCCTGCAGATACTGTAGGTGACCATGTAAAGACATTGTTTTTTTCTTTCTTTTCTCCATAGCAGAAGGATACTCCACGTTTGGAGCGTGACAACTCCCCGCTGTTCTTCCCAAGTCCAGTACCTCACCTGCTACCATATGCGACCCATACAGAAAGGTAACATACACACAACAGTCAAGCTCTTACAAAATGATCTTGAATAATTCCACTAATATGTATATTTGCCTACTATATACAGTGGGGAGAACAAGTATTTGATACACTGCCGATTTTGCAGGTTTGCCCACTTACAAAGCATGTAGAAGTCTGTATTTTTTATCATAGGTACTCTAAAACAAAAATCCACACACTGCAGCAGGGATTTTGGCCCACTCCTCCATACAGACCTTCTCCAGATCCTTCAGGTTTCGGGGCTGTCGCTGGGCAATACAGACTTTCAGCTCCCTCCAAAGATTTTCTATCGGGTTCAGGTCTGGTGACTGGCTTGGCCCCTCCAGGACTTTAAGATGCTTCTTACGGAGCCACTCCTTAGTTGCCCTGGCTGTGTGTTTCGGGTCGTTGTCATGCTGGAAGACCCAGCCACGACCCATCTTCAATGCTCTTACTGAGGGAAGGAGGTTGTTGGCCAAGATCTCGCAATACATGACCCCATCCATCCTCCCCTCAATACGGTGCAATCGTCCTGTCCCCTTTGCAGAAAAGCATCCCCAAAGAATGATGTTTCCACCTCCATGCTTCACGGTTGGGATGGTGTTCTTGGGGTTGTACTCATTCTTCTTCTTCCTCCAAACACGGCAAGTGGAGTTTAGACCACCATCTCATCAGACCACATGACCTTCTCCCATTCATCCTCTGGATCATCCAGATGGTCATTGGCAAACTTCAGATGGGCCTGGACATGCGCTGGCTTGAGCAGGGGGACCTTGCGTGCGCTGCAGGATTTCAATCCATGACGGCGTAGTGTGTTACTAATGGTTTTCTTTGAGAAGCCCCACGAGGTGAGATCTTGCATAGTGCCCCAGACCGAGGGAGATTGACCGTCATCTTGAACTTCTTCCAATTTCTAATAATTGTGCCTACAGTTGTTGCCTTCTCACCAAGCTGCTTGCCTATTGTCCTGTAGCCCATCCCAGCCTTGTGCTGGTCTACAATTTTATCCCTGATGTCCTTACTCAGCTCTCTGGTCTTGGCCATTGTGGAGAGGTTGGAGTCTGTTTGATCGAGTGTGTGGACAGGTGTCTTTTATACAGGTAACGAGTTCAAACAGGTGCAGTTAATACAGGAGGGCTTCTTAAAGAAAAACTAACAGGTCTGTGAGAGCCGGAATTCTTACTGGTTGGTAGGTGATCAAATACTTATGTCATGCAATAAAATGCAAATGAATTATTTAAAAATCATATAATGTGATTTTCTGGATTTTTGTCGTCACGCACAGTTGAAGAGTACCTATGATAAAAATTACAGACTTCTACATGCTTTGTAGGTAGGAAAACCAGCAAAATCGGCAGTGTATCAAATACTTGTCCTCCCCACTGTATCTGCTGTCTCTCTGTGATTATTCATATCTTTCTTTTCTTATGCATGTTTGTCCATTTTTCTTTCCATCTGTTGCTGTTTTCTCTGATTGTTCCCATCCTTCTTTCTGTTCATGTGTTTGTCTTTGTATGTGTGAAGCTCTGAAGACCTGCGGATGGAGAGAGAGAAACTGCTGAGGGCTCTGTTAATGACAGAACTCTGAGACAACATAAACAACACTTCTGCTTACAGACAACAAATACTACACAGAAAAAAGAGCCCTTAACTCAATGCACTAATTTATTTCACTGTTACACAGTATATGGACCTAAACAAACCTCTATGCTATAAGAGCTATTTTAGCTTTTTGCTAATACCACACAGCAGTGTTTTCAGAAACATTTGTTTGCTTGTTCTGTTCATAGCATGGCATCTGCATTTGCGCTGTATAAACTGACATAATGACTGGTTAACTTTTAATAATTCTTATCACTTATTTTTCTCAATGTTTTATAATCTGTCAATGGTTTCCTGAAGGGCAGAGTTTATTTAAACGCCTCCGGCTTCGCTTAAAGCTGTCAGTGTATAGGCCTACTGTATTTGGCTATGTTCTCAATAGCATATTACTATACTACACATACTATCTCTGTAGTATGCAGTATGTATACTGTGCACAGTATGCAAAATACCTGGATGACCTTCCACAGGCTGTGTCCGAAATCACATACTCTCTTGATTTGGTACTTATTTTGAATAAGTAATTACTTCACGACCGCTAAAAAAGTATGTTCTATATAGTATATTTATGTGTAGTATGAATGTAATCGCGATGTACTATATTCGGCATGTTGTCATTGTCATGTGACCTACCAGCATCAGTTATGTCGCTTCACTGCCATTTACAAATCCTCTCCTGTGGTCTAACTGGCCTCACGGGATAGTAAAGTGTCCATTGTATGCAAACTTCAGAATCTCGCTGGGAGAAGTAGGTCATCTTGGTACTTGAGTACTGTAAATTCGGACATTTTTTTGTCGCATACTGTTTTTTTGCCTACTGTACTGTAGGGAAGTATGCGATTTCGGATGCAGCCACAGTGTGCAGCAGAGCACAGTGCCTGGGTCACTATATCCCACAATGCAATGCATTTAAATGTGACTTGTGAACATCTGCAATTTTTTAATCTATTTGAAATCACTATTTAACTAACCAACCCAAAAGACATTTTTACATTTAAACACCTTTTTACATACAAAATGCAAAAAAAAGAGGACAATTTGTCAAAATTTTTAAATTGGATTAAATTAACGTATTTATGATATAATTAGTGCCACTTAACCTGAAAGCATAATGAGGTCATGTAACCAAACTAGGTTTAAAACGTGCCCTTATATATTGTACTGCATCAGATACTATTTTAGACAGTGTATATATAGTGTGTACTGCGCAGCATGCAGTTAAATAGCTGTATGCTAGTTAGTATTCTATTCTGAACACGTGCTTAAATGTCATGCAAAGTTAAAGGTTTCTAATATATATTTTGTGAAAAATTGTACTGCTATCCCTATTGTACATTTCATATGAAACTGCAGTTTTATACACTAATATCCTTTCTCTCTTGTAATATAAAAACAAGGGAGATATTTCCGGAAGTACTGACGAGAGCTCAAGCTTTGATGATCACATTGCCCACTAGAGGGCATTAAATACGCATTTCAGGTTTGCCTTTGAGAAGTAGACCAGGAGCAACAAAAAAAATGTAACTTTTTATTTTCTTGTATACAACTTGATTCTCATAAGGGAGAGCAAATCCAGTGTTAATATTTTGATATGGCCACACTGGGGATTTCATGTAGCTCAATCACTTTTTAGGTGTGGAAATGTAAATACAAATACGAGCCAGTCACTCAATCCCTCGGAAATATTGTTAAATTTACTTTATTTTAAGTTATTATAAAATATCAAAATAAAATAATACTTTCTCCAAACAGCCAAATTCTTGATTTCTCTTTTCTACCTATGTTAAGAATTACAAATATGATGGTAACAGATGAGTGAGTAGTGCTTCTACTTTAACTACTGCCTGTTGGCAGGTGTGGGTACTAGTACAAATAAATCACACTGAACATTTCTCTGTCATACACTTTACTCCTACTGCTCATAAAAGCCTAAACATGCAAATTACTCCTAGTATTTAAAAAAAAGCACAGAGTATAATAAATGAGGCACATTGGCATAAACAAACAGGAGGGTACAGATGGGATACAGCTGCAGGTAAAAAATAAACCTGTTCACATTCCAGCAGATGCGCACAAACACTCTCATTAATACACAGACAATGGGTAAAAAATACACCTGTGTGCATTACAGCAGGCCCGAAAACACTCTCTGAGTGCAGTAAATAAACACACATGCATTGAATTTTGGTTACTGTGCACACACCTACACATACACACATATACATTCATCAATTGGGTTACATGTACTACACATACACACATCAACAAGCACATTTTTCTATTTTGTACATTGATTGGTATGGACAATACATATTTTTCTGATGCACGACAGACACACAGGTATAAAGCACAAATGTAAGTTGTTCCTGATTCTAAGCTATTTTTGGCGAAATGACTTGCAGAACTACATGTTTTAGAGATCCACAAACTGCGTTGTGCGTGGTGTAAGGATTTGGCGAATCTTGTAAACATGTTATAACAGCTAGCTCTATAAACTTCATGCAAATTAAAACCTTCAAAGAAGAAAAAAAAAAACCGGCTTGAGAAGGTCTCTACACATCCACACATACTCACGGTAGGGTCACATCGACAGGGAGGCACTAACACACTTTTTGTCTGGTCCTTTGGCTTAAATTTATGTTTCAGTGAAAGTTTGCCTTTGATTCGGCAGCTATAATGTTTTGACCCTGGTTTGAGAAGCTATTTCCTGAGTGAACATCGCTGCATGTGCATGTACACAAACATACTAACTCGCACTCACACACACACACACACACACACACACAGACACACGTCTTCAGCAAAAACCTTATGAGCAGAATATTAGCTCTAATGCATACAAAAACAATGTGCAATATACATTAATGTCAAAATACATATAATTCTTTTTAAAATTCTCATATAAATAGCATAAATGGCATAAACTGCTTTGTTTTGAGGGGTTTGTTGAATCCACCACAGGGGCTTGGCCTCGTCAATAGATTGGCTTAAAGCAACTGCAAGTCAAGATAGGCTCCGCCTCCGACAGACTGGTCTCCAATAGGCTGCTTGGCTGACAGCATAGAAGGGAGAGTTACCAATTCAGTGTTGCCAGGCTAAAGGAGACAGAAAAAAAATTACATTTACTCAAGAGACTACTCAAGAGATGCTTATGCCTCATTATTTGTAATAAGCCCCACCTCAAATGAGTGACAGCCCTCCTACTGACTAACTAGCAAATCGCCTGAGGCGAATGTACAGCCTGCATGGGTGAGACGCACATTGTGGATGTGCATGGCAGGAGCCACAGCTGTTTTTAAAATGGATTCATTATCCCATTAGGCAAACTAACAGAAGGTTTCACTCCTGTGGTGTCAAATATATGGTGTCCGCTTCCAAACAGATAAATATTCTACAGTACTACTCAGTACATACTATTGCTATATTAAAATAATAACTGCTAAAGATGTCATGTATACATATATATAAAATGTTTGATAAGTATGTATTTGTTTTGTGCAGTGTTTGTTTATATATGAGGATTTAATTTACCTGATCTCGAATGGCAGAATAATAACACTGGCTTTCCATAACGATAATACCATGACAATAACAAGTCAAGTTGGACTCAAGATAGAGCAGGCCAATGCACCGCACCGCACCTTAGCTTGGTGTGTGTGTGTGTGAGAGGGAATTTAGACTAGAGGAACCTGTTTAGCTCATCGAGGGGGTGTGACAATGCAACTATGCGATCCTGTTACTCAAACCCACTAAAGCATCTAAATCTTCAATGCTGAGCACTTCAGGGCAAAGGACACACCTTAATGTTCCCTTCAATCCAGCCCAGCCCTGCCTATAAACACACATACACAAGTTTCTGAAGTGGAACAAACTAGGACTTGTGTTTGGATCAGTGGCGCTCAATAACATTATGAAAGCCCATTTGAAGCTCCTTGCTAATACATTTAAATTCTTCAGAGGTCATCAGTGAACTGTAAATAATTGAGCTACTTCCTTTCGGCAGACTAAAATAATCAGAGAAATGGCATGCAAGAAAGTCCTGTCCCTTCCAGAAGACACATTGGTATTATAATCGAGTTGTGGGTGTCTTTTAAACTCACCTGATACCCATGGACCATGCTGAGGATCTCTTTAACCCCACTATTATAAGCGTGGGAAGGGATGTGGCCTTGCATTCGTATCAATGCTGTGGGCGGGGCCGAGATGAGTGAGCCTGCTGAAGGGGTGTGGCCGGTAGGGAAGTAGCTGATGTTAGGGGGGGAGCCAGGTGGGCTGTTGAAAACAGACAAAGATCAAATTTAGGGGAAAAAAAGCCAAATAAGCGAAAACATTTAAAATATATATATATATATTAAATTATATTAATAAATATTATATTAAAAATATAAACACGCATATAGATTAAATATGATTTATATTTTTTATTTTATTTTTTTAAACTTCCATTGCTCGATCAAATAGTCCTGCTCCAATCACACATCAACTGCAGTGTTAGTTTATTGATAGTTTATAGCCTTCCTCAAGCTAGATAATCATATTTCTCTCCTTAAATCTCATATACAAAATCAGTTCCTGAACCAGTTCTTCCAGTATGGAGTGAACTAAAAGACGCATTATAGCTATGTTAATTGACCGGGGTGTGACACACTCACTTTGTAGCATGTTAGCCTTGTAAACACACCCAGTCCTGGTTGTGCACTTCTTAAAGACAAAGTCATCATTATGTTCAGACTTTAGAGCTTCATTTGAGCAACTCATCAACAAAGCCCGAGGTACAAGCCCACAAAACACATTACATTACCCTCAAACACAAACATACACGCTTACACAATGGTTGTATATAAATATTCACACTTTGTGAAACCTCTCAGTAAACATAAGACCGCTACTGGTAAGAGAATTCTGACATATGTTGGCTGTGTCCAAAAGGTAAGGAAGTCACGTTTCTGTATGAAGATTCCCCCTACAAACTGGTTCAGACAGGTTTCCGAGGTAATTCAAGTGAATTCTAGATATAACTAAGCAAATGTTTAAACCTTGGATACATCTATGCATCTATGATGCCTTCATTCCTCAGTAAGTTTTGGACACAGCCACTGGCTTGGTTTAACATGTACACTTTGACTAGAGTAGACACATCATTAACTTAAAGACAAGTGGTGTTCAATCAACCATTAATCATCGTCTGTGAATGAAACTGCAGTGAACTATTGCTCGTACACTGCATATGTATATGGCCATTGCTTATCCAATAGCTTATCCATTATTAATGAAAAACAACATTAACAGATATAACTCTCACCTGGGATAATAGGTGGTGTAGTTCATGTACAGCTGGTTACTGGCAGGGTAAAAGGCCGTTGTTGGTGCCAGTTGGTGCCGGGGACTCAGCAGGAACTGGGAGGGGTAGATAGCTGTTTGCTCCACCGGTAGCACTGCTCCTGCAGGAAGGACAGCTCCAGCTGGAAGGACAGCTGTCCCGTGAGGAAACGTGTACGATGGAGGAGACAAACCTGAAATGGGGGAGGTGGGATATTGAGGAATTATTGAGAGAAAAAACAACCTTGAAGCTTCCAGTTACGGCCATCAGACGGGATTGTAGTGTTTATCTTTTTGATTGCACCACGGTGATAATTCAACGGTTTTAATAAGATATATGGTTCATGACAATATGACTAAAAAGGTAACACTGCAAGATATGGAGTGGTGCAGGGATGACGTCAAAACCCGGAAGACTAATTTGCCACTGGTGCCCTCGAGATTTTCCTATTCATAATGAGGCATTTTGTTCTACAACGTAAATTACACACACCCATAATCGAAAACACAAATTTTGAAGCTATTATTTTTCATTTTAAAAACATATGTTTCTAATAAGTAACTAGATAAGAACGCTTGGCTTGGGAGAGTGTGCAGTTTATGCTGTAGAGAACAAGACATTCAAGTATCGTCATGTTATGTTTACCACAGACCATATTTTAAGCATAAATGTAAAAACCCCATTATAAAAACCCATAGGAAAATCTTGAGGGAACCAGTGGCAAATTA
This sequence comes from Gobio gobio, assembly GCF_949357685.1. NCBI lineage: Eukaryota > Metazoa > Chordata > Actinopteri > Cypriniformes > Gobionidae > Gobio > Gobio gobio. Next base: position 29,339,966 of record NC_137108.1, read on the forward strand.
ATCTTCTGGATTTTGAAGTCATACCTGCATCACTCTGTTAACAATGCGCTAGCAATGATTCTAAAAAAAATGTAATCATCCATCAAGAATTGACCTGTTGGAGCTGAAAGAGCTGAACACTGATAACCGAACCTTTATGCCAGTGATTCTCAACAAGGGGGCCTCAGCAAACTTCCAAGGGGCCCACAGGATAACTTAAAAGTATGTTAATTAATAAATTATTATTGGTATATTAAAATGATCTAACGCTGATCTAAATTAAAATGCTAAAAACACACAAAATCAAGATGTAAACTCAAATCATATTTCTTTTTTTCCTCCCTCAATAACTTTTTACTGAAGAACATACAGTTCTAGAAACTTCAGGGATCACAAGATGAATCATGGTTATTTAATTTAATATATCAATACTAACAGTTTCTATTAATACAAAAGCTTGAAAAATACTGGAAATATTGTAACTTATATTTTTATTTGAGTCAAAATGGTTGAAACCCACAGCTTTATGCTATATTAGAGATAATAAAATGAACTCAAATAATATTTTATAAAAAAATACATTGTAACTCTCTTATATTATTTTAGTCTTTTTCACATTAAAATGACAAACTAAACGTTATTTTTGTTGACAAACTTACATACCATTTTACTGAGAACAAAGAGGACTAAAATGGACTCATTTAAATCATTACTAATAAAATATAATCGAAAATTAAATAATATAAAGGTAAAGAATTAAAAGACTATGACAAAAAAGGATTAGGTATTTTTGCCAACCAATTAAAGGGTGTGGTCCTGACTGAACCTAAGCCAGTTACAAAGAGGGCTTTACGCCTTTAAACTGCTTTCGAGTCCTGTTCATGGTTTGTCATCAGAGGCTCATCCAGTAATTTCATCATACAAACAATGAACAATGCAGGTGCAAATCAACGGTGTAGCCACCTCCAAAGCCCACCCTAAATTCAACCGGTCACACTGTGCACCAGCATCTAAACGAGTTGTCTTGCAGCCAATTCAAGCATGTCTCATAGTTACTGCAGTAGGTACAATTACAAATCTCATCTATCAGTGAATGTTTTGTGTCTTTAGTAATATTAAATGTTGCAAAATATTTTGCTCACAGAGTCTGAAAAATACCAGTTTGGCGCAAGCAAAGTATTTCTATTAAAATATCTATCCCAACTGTATTTCTCACACAAAGCATGCAGCAAACCTTAACCCAAAAACTGTCAATATCTGCCATTATTATTCAGCTACAAGTCAGGTATGTTCCCTCCACCCTTCAACACAGCAGCACACAGCCACAGGCATTCAGGCACCTTTAACCAGACTCAACCTGTGGCATGCAGAGGATTTTACGTGCCGCTGGTGGTCATTAGGGTAGGAGAGTTACCGAGCTGACTATCTATCCAGAACTAGAACCGAAGAAAGAAAGAAATCTAAACTAAAATCAAACAGATTGTGCCTTTCCCTGACACGCCATGCGTTTGAAAGTACAATTGGTGGCATTATGATGTGAATTGAAATTGTGCACATTTAGATTTAGAAAGATTGCTCAATCACCCCAAATCAAAGCCCTCAATTCCCCCGCTGTGGAAAAGCATCTGACAAACTCATCAGATCTAAATTGAATTAAAAAAAAAACATTCACCCAACCAGATTCCTACTGCTCCTGATGCCTATTCCTGTATGGACAGGAAATATGGACAGGACACCCACCAAATGAATGCATGAATAAGTGAATGAATGAGAGAAAGTGGAAAAAACAGGAAGGCGTGAAGCGCCACCTACCCGCACACACAGCTGAGAGAAGCAGACCCAGAGCCCAGCGGCACTTACGTCGTAACTTACATGGTGGCGGCGAGAGGCCGCTCCTATTGAGCGTTCCCCCCATTAGCACGATGTTCATCTCCTGAGCGGAGCACGCAAACACCTCCACGTAACGCTCCTTCATGCTGCGCTTGTGGCAGCGCTGGGCCGCCAGGAATGCCCGGTCGGCTGAACGCATCTGGATGAAAGCATCACCCGACGGACGACCCTGACCGAACACACAAACAAATGCATAAACTCATGCAAGAATGAAACAAGTACACATGACATGTTTCTGTTTTAAATTGTTGATCGATGTACTAAATATGTCTCATTGGGTTTTTTTTTTCAGTATCTTCAATTGTTTTTTAAGATGCAAGGGTTGGGAACAGAAAACTGGTTCTTATTCATAATAAGGATCTGATAATTATTCTTAAAATAAACTCACTCAAAACATAGGCTACTAGAATACGTGCTGCACTAGATTCCTGCACAGGTTATTCAAAGAAACAACATTACTGCTACTGAACCTACAGCACCAGACAGACAGTGTGAACATTTTATTTACAGAACAATTAAAGACTCTTTTGAGCCATTGAGTCAAAAACCAGTGGATTTAATTTCCTGAAACAAATGACTCTTATGGGTTCTTTGATTCAAAAACATACAGTGCAAACAGTTTCAATTGCCCTACAGTCCAATGCATGAACTATGAATTATGGTTCTTTTGATGAACCAACAGAAACAGCTATACAACTACAATCAGTGTAGTTACCGACTGGTGGTTCATATGAAAATGTGTAGTTAAATATGTAGCTTTCAGTAGTATTTTATAAAAATAAAATAACCACTTTTTCATTTGTTTATTATCGTTGTTTAATATATAGTAAATTCAATATAATTATAGGATTGCATTTTAAAAAGAGACTGTAAAAAAACACAATAATTGTTTTAAATAATTTTATCATGTGGCAATGAAATAATTCATTCAAAAGTTTAGGATCAAATAATATATATATATTTCATTGCGCATATACATATATATACATATATATACATATATATACATATATATATATATATATATACATATATATATATATATATATATATATATATATATATATATATATATATATATATATATATAAAATCAATATAATTTATAGTATAATATCATATAATATCATTAATATAATATAATATCATATAATATAATATGGATGTGTTGCATTGATCAAAAGTGACAATAAATATTGGTACATTGTTACAAAATTTATCAAAATGTAATCATGGTTTCCACAAAAATAGTAAGCAGATGAACTGTTTTCAACATTAATCATAATGGTAACACTTTACAATAAGGTTTCATAGTTAATGTATTAAATAAAATGAACTAACAATGAGCAATACATCTGTTACTGTATTTATTAATCTTTGTTGATGTTAGTTAATAAAAATACAGCTGTTCATTGTTTGTTCACAGTGCATTAACTAATGTTAACAAATACAACTTTTGATTTGAATAATGTATTAGTAAATGTTGAAAAAAATGAACAAATATTAATAAAGACTGAAGTATTGTTCATTCTAAGTTCATGTTAACTAAAGTAGTTAACTAATGAAATCTTATTGTAGTGTCACTGTAATAATAATAATAATAATAATATTAGTTGCTTGAGAAGCAAATCAGCATATTAGAATGATTTCTGAAGGATTGACACCTGAGACTTAAAGACATCACAGGAATAAATTACATTTGAAAATATATTAAAATAGAAAACAGTTATTTTTTCTATTGTGCTGCTGTTGCTACTGCATTACTGCAATTAAATGCAGCATTGGTGAGCATAAGGGACTTCTCTCAAAAGCATTAAAAAAAATCTTACTGACCCCAGACATTTGGGAGGTAGTATAAAAGAATCATTAATAGAAATAGAGGAATCCGAATCATTAAAATCTTTGTGTCTAGATGAAAGTTTAGTTCTAAGTTTAGTTCTCTTCAGCGTGCTTTCAACTATTGTATGAACCAAGGCATGACAGCAACACATTACAAAGGAATGAAGAAACACAAGTCCTGACAGAAGCTGCTGCACTGATTGATTAACGGATTGGTTGAGCCAAAGGGAGGAACCTCTCTGACAGAACACATTCTGAACTTACATAGGTGTGTTTATTATATTGGATTATCTCCATATGAATTCAAAGCCAGAGACGACAGTTAAGTACACAGTTCATAAGGACATAAGTGGGTCTGAGCGCTTACCTGCTGGTTAAGCACCATATGCACTCCATGTGGTTTGATGTCAGCAGTGTATTCCCCCAGGAAAACTAAAATGTCCTGGATGCTGGCATCGTACGGCAGACCCCTCAATCTCACGCAGTCCCGAACACCTGTCACTGCTGCCGTTTGGGGCACAAATGTGGGCGGTGGCACAATAGACAGGATGGGGGATGGGGCCACCGGAATCAACGGCGCAGATGAGTATCTGTTCAGTACCTGACACACAAATTCTGGAGTTAGAGTATATGACTGCAAATGAATATTATCAAGAAGATTTTTTGTTTTTAGAACTGAGTTCTAACTGGAGGTACTGACACTGTTTGCCATTATCCTTATATTGTAATATTATCTTTATATTGCAATAATTACATGCACAAGTTGTAATTGCTGGCTAACACGTTCGTTGTATCTGCTTAACTGAATACATGACGTTAACTAACTAACTCATAACATGCATTACATTACAGCTGTATATTACTGCCATGTGGACATATACACTCATCTCTGGCTGATAATAGAAGCATTTTCTGTAAAGCTGCTTTGAAACAATGTTTTGTGAAAAGAGCTATGCAAATAAACTTGAAACCATGCAAACACAATATTGGTGTGTCTATATCCTCAAATGCCCTAATATGAAGACAACTTGACCAATGTATGTTGGACCAGTTTTATAATTGTTGGAACTACTAGATCAAGCCTCAAACACCATGCACTTTTTGTTTGAGCAAGCCAAACCATAACTTTGGTTTCCTAGGTTTCTTGCTTTATATTTGATCGTTTAATGTTTTACCTGTTCTACTCTAAACCATCTGTACTTTGGTAGAGATAAACCTATAATCCCTTTAAACCCATATATTTTATCAATTTTCATACTTTTCCCCATAATCAGTTTATATGTCAAATAAGTTAAAGGGATAGTTCACCCAAAAATGAAATTTCTGTCATTAATTACTCGCCCTCATGTTGTTCCAAACCCGTAAGACCTTCGTTCATCTTCGGAACACAAATGAAGATATTTTTGATGAAATCAGAGAACTCTCTGACCACTTCATAGACAGCAATTTAATTAACACTTTTAAGGCCCAGAAAGGTGGTAAAGACATCGTTAAAATAGTCCATGTGACTCCAGTGGTTCAACCTCAATTTTTTGAAGCAACGAGAATACTTTTTGTGCAAAAAAATAACGGCTTAATTCAAGAATCTCTTCTCATCTGAGTCAGTCTACGCTGTTGACGTAGTGTAAACAGTGCAACACATGGACTATTTTAACGATGTCTTTACTACCTTCCTGGGCCTTGAAGTGGTAATTAAATTGCGGTCTATGTGGGGTTAGAGAGCTCTCGGATTTCATCAAAAATATCTTCATTTGTGTTCTGAAGATGAACGAAGGTCTTTCGGGTTCGGAACGACATGAGGGTGAGTAATTCATGACAGAATTTTTATTTTTGAGTGAACTAACCCTTTAAGTGAAAATCACAAGGTACCATGGTAAAGGATAGACAGCCCAAAACAAAGAAGAAAATAAATCTGCAACCATTTTGATAGAAAAACTACTTTAAAAAGGCTTAATCTTTATAAAACTAAATATATTTATTATGCATGTTAGATTTATTGCTGTAGTCTAATGATTATTTATTTGCATTGTCAAAAAGTAGCTATAAAACAATAAAAAATCAGCTTTGTATATTGTTATTAGACAGTTAAACACAAAAAAGTTTACAGTTGTAGCAGGTACACGGGCAGGACCAGTTGGCATTCGTTGTGTAATAGATTAAACACATTTGCTTTGTTTCCCTTTAAATTTGAATAGGTTTATCTATCTATAGTCTTTTGGTATCATTTGGTGATTCAATTGTAAACATTATGCTTATTAAATAACCAGCCAACTACTAATATAGGTTGTGATGGGATTCTCTTTTCCTGCTTTCTAACAGACACACCCTTGAGTATCAAAAACCCCTTACTCGTGATCAACACAGCTGAGATAGTCAAACACACAATGTCTGCTCAAACACAAGTTAAGTTGAGCTCAACTGCCTGCTATGGTTTAGTAGCCTTGGTTTGATCATGACAGCTAAAAATGAACAAGAAGGAATTCCAAGTAATACTACAAAATTAGTAACAATGACATTTTAAAGGGTTTCACCTGAAGAACGGAAGGACTCAGAGAGAGTTTTTTATGACAGCTTTGAAAAGCTAATCTTTTACAGATTACTGAGCTGAGTGTTTGTTCAGCTAGAGTACAAACTTGTACACACACTCAAAGTCCCCACGTTTTACTTACCCCCCCTCCCTGAGTCTGTCCAACAATCCAAACCAACTAAAACAGGAAGTGCTTCTCTCACCTGTTGCACCTCAGCCGCTGTGCTCTTGAACAGCTCTATGTATCTCTTGCCCAGGATGTCCTTGTGTTTCTTCAGTGCATTCTGAGCGTGCTCCTCGCAGGAGAACAGGACGAACGCATCCCCAGTGGGCCTGCCATCGGGAAAACGTACAAACAGAATGCCTTCGGTGCCGTCGGTCACGGGACACGCCGGGGAGAAGAACTGCAGCACCTGCTCTGCAGTGGCAGTGAACGGAAGTCCACGCATGCGTATGATAATCTGATTCTCCCTCGACAGAAAATTGGCCACTTCATTAGAGGTACCTGTAAGTCAGACATTCACCATTATTCGTCAGCCTCTCAATGTGAAGCTAAAAATACACAAAGCCAACTGAAACCAATGCAAATAACATTAAGAGATCACAAACTCAGATAAAATCATATACACAGTTTAGGATACAACTGCCCTCATACTAGTAGATAGATCTAGTGCAAGATTATCCACATACAGGGATGGGAAAGAAAAGCATTTCCTGTTCCAATTCCTGTTAACTATTCTAGTTCCTTCACTTTTTTTTTTAGTTCTTTTACGTAATAAATATTTGGAAAAATAAAATGCAATTTCAATAATAAATAAGTGTAAATCAGTTCTCATCAAAGTTGTGTTTACACAGACTTTTAATGACAGCAATGTATGTTTATGATTCACTTCCTTTGTCATTTGTCCTGGGATTAGACTACACTGTTTGCACTGTATGTTTTTGATTCACTAAAAAGAACCAACTCATTCCTTTGGGAATCAGACTACACTGCTCACACTGCTCTGTTTTTTTCTTTTCTTTTTTCTTTTTTTAATGGAACCGGTTCTGAATAAGAATAGATTAGTCACGGAATTTAATTAACTATGGAACCAGTTCTGAATAAGAATAAGAACTGGTTCTCAGTTCCCAACCCTATGCACATACAAGCCCAAAATACAAAATAATGTTTTTACCTCCTGCTATCTTTAGAAAATCTTCACCTGTTGCCTTGTAAACCTGCAATGCAAAATAAGGTCATGAGAATTTACATACTACTACAAAGGTGCATGTGACAGGACTTCACAGTCCATTACAGCACTAAATGTAACTTCATATACATAAACAGAGTTAAAATTATGTTTCAGTACTAATAGCTTTTATGAACGTGTGTGTACCTCAATGTATCTGGTGCCCATGTGATGCTTGTGTCTCAGCAGGGCCAAATCCCTGTGCTCTTCACTCTCAAACCGCACTAGTGCTTCTCCATTCCTCCTTCCCTGAGCATTCAGACACAATGCAGCACCTCCTCTACACACACACAGTCAATCATCAGACAGATTGGTATTATGCACACACTGAATAATGATAATCGATTAAACCAGAGTTGGCTGTGGGTTGTTTGCATACTTGGCGATGTTGAGACCCCTGAAGAAGCGGGCGATGTCCTGGTCTGAGGACTGCCATGGAAGACCCCGGGCTCTGATCACTGTGTTATCATCCACCCTCTCCATCTTACTGCTATACATACAGTTTAAACAGAAACTTATACAAGCAGCATAGCAAATTTATTTTTATTATATCAAGTGACCCTTCTTATAGGATTGAACAAGATGACATCTGACACTGTAAGCATTTCATCTGAAGTTTTATTTAAATAAATACTTAATGCATAATAAAAAAATAGGTACGTGGCTCTTACTGATCTTTCACATGTCCATTAGTGATTAAGAGTGGACACCGTTTAATTCACATCATTTACTTTTCAGGATTTATTCAATAATAATAAAATATGATATAATGCTAATATCCTCTATGAATTATATCCATCACAATTATAAGTGATGTAGCAGCAATTGTACTTTAATTTTTAATGTAACATTTTTACATGAATTTCCGATCTCAATTCTATAGTCATTTGATTGATTTGATAGAAATTGCACTCACAAACAGTAATCTTAATACTTTAGAGTTCTAACGAGAAAAATGTATATTCATTATAGAAAATCACATGACTTTACTGTAATATTTTGCACAAAAAAATTATAATTATATGGTGGATGGCAACAGTTGCTAATGGTCATTACCATTTTAAGGTGGAGTTTAGCAAAGGATCGATTGAACACAGTTGAAGACAAATGTTTTTTAGCTTAAATAAGAAACAGCTCTTACCAGGTGCCTGTCTCAAACTTGTCATTCACTTTTTCAGGTAAGGAGAATTTGTGGCCTATGACAAAGAATAATGCAGGTTCATAACAAAACACTTGAGATAACTATGTGTGCAGACAATAATATAGTAAGAATAGTTGTAAGGACTTACAGACAGGCTCCGAGATGAGTGCTAAAACAATATCTGACATCTGCTGAACTTTGTAAGCAGTGAAAGCATGAAGAGAAGAATCTACAACCACATTCAAGTCTGATCGCAACCGCAGTCAAGGAATACAGCATTTAGTGTTACTTCTGACACATTAAGTACTAGTCAATGACACAGTAAAAATGCAAGGAATGATTGAATTCAGTCTTTCAAAAAGAAACAGAGGGAGAGAATGACTTTCGATTAACCTTTCTTATTGGGCAGAAGGCTGTGCTATTGCATTGTGTGTGTGTGTGTGTGTGTGTGTAGTCATTAAGACGTTACAGCGTAGGTGTGGCAGGTTAAGCTTGTTGGCTAAACACTCCTGGCTTTCTCTTGCTGGCTCAATTGAACCCACACTATTGTTAGTCTATTTGCATTTCAAAACCTTGGGATCCTGCAGCCAACACCCTGTTGCCAATCTTTCTCTCACATAAACACTCAAATACAACTTCCTCGCACTGTCAGAGAATTATGAAGTAATGCGTGTATTAATCTACTCTTATCCACTTAAGACTTATAAAAATATACAAAAAGAGAGAATTTTAAAAAATTTTTAGGATACAGTCAGCCATGACCTGAAGTTCCAAGTCTTTCAATTCCCCTTCTGATGGGAATTTTTTCTTGAACTCTTTCCGCAGGTCAAAGAACGAGAAGAAACACTCAGGCAACAACATATTCTGAAAAACACAAAAGAAAGCGGTCAAGAAAACCCATTTGCACTCATAAATTGTTGGCTAAACTTTTTTACAATTACCACCCGCACACTTAAGTTGCAGTATTTAGAGTTTGATACCTTGCTGGAAGCCTCGGGATGCAGGACTTGACGCACATGCAGCTGTCCATCCGTACAGAGGTAGAAGGTATTCCCTGCACCTGCGTCCACTTCTGTACATAACTTCTGATTCAACTGCACACACAGACACCCTTTGAGTAAACAGCACTTTTTTGTGGCATTTAATACATACCCACGAGGCTGCTTGTGCAAATATCAACCCGCAAGCTGTTAAATAATGCGTTTAATAGTGTGTATAGATACGCAACCATTCATTGGAGTTTAAATGTTCTATAGGCAGACCCCCCCCCCCCCCTCAAGGATTTCTCTTTCAGAAAATTAAACTGTCCTTTGAAATGGTCCACTCTCAAATGCAAACACCCTTATGTATTTTGAAGCACCCAATTAAGTCTAAAAAAAAATTAAAATCAAGAACAGACTCATTTAAAGATAAACGCCAAGCTGTCAGGACAGATTATGTGAGAATGATCACCTGTTCGATGGCCTCCTCAAACGGATCGGCAGTTGTCAAGGCATCCTCTGTGAGTCCATTCACCTCCTGACACTCCTCAGAAAGATCAACATTATCTGGTTTGACTAGCAGTTCATTTACCTGGCCAGCCTAAATGCAGAAAGGAGAAAAATGCTCACTTCCAACATTTACATTTACATAGGCAAATAAATAGATGGATGTAAAAAGTAGATAGATAGATAGATACATAGATAGATAGATAGATAGATAGATAGATAGATAGATAGATAGATAGATAGATAGATCCTATTATCCTATTTCTAATTCTCTCTCACCTCCACCAGAATTACAACACACACGCAAACGCGCATACACACGCACACACCATCACGGGGAAATATGAAATTACCTTTTTAGCCGCTAAATCCACAACTTGCCAAACCAACTGTACAATTTCCTTCTCGTCTGATCCTAACTGGTCCCCACTTGCGCCAGATGTGGTGGTGAATAAAAGCACCAGATAATCGGGATTAACCGTCATTTTTAAGAAAGAAAAAAAAACTATTGTCACCACCCCGATAGCAAAAGCAAAGCCCTAGAGATCAACTCCAGGTGACAGAGAAGCGAATAACCCAGTGACCCCACACCTTACGGACAGATCAGTGCCGGGTTCGGACTCGCCTTGATGTGCCCCGTGGCCTTTTAATTGCGCGAGAATCGATGCAAACCAGTCCGAAACCCCTGGCTCTGCTCCGCAATGGCTGCTTGGCTCGCGCTGGTTTTGTGTTCGCCCTACCTGGCCACCGCCCACGTGACACAGGTAATAGATACCTGCCCAAGAGAAAGCCCTCCTACTGCTACTGAGAAACAAGGACGTGGCAGGGCATGCAGAAAACCCGCTCGCTCGTGCTACATGATGTGAGGGAATTCAGGATCTGTTTATTACCTGTTGACACTCTACTAATAAAATAACCCGGCGTTAACACCTGCTCACCTGCCATCAATCGCGAACAGGACGTAGGGCCTATGTGTAAAAAGGCCTTTCACAATCATTTGACATTTTTTCTACTAACTAAATATTAGCCTGACAAAACAAATCCATAAACACAAAATACATGAACCAAAGGGAACACCTCTATATTTAAGTAAATGTAATTGGCAGTTATCTTATATAAAGCAGTCATAACAGTGAGCGTACATCCTTTATTACCATATGCATTGCATTCCTTGTAATGAGAGAAGGAAAGATAGAAAAGCATATACACAATCCTCTCCATGCAACACAACTTTCCCAACACATTATTTTACACTCTCTTTATAAAGATGGAGAGTGGAAAAAGAGGCCACATTTGTTCAACAGTGAAAGTCAGGTATGTCTATTAAGTGCAACCGAAGCAAAACTGTAGGCATATTGGTTTAATGCCACATCCTTCTTTTGCGATAATCATATCTTTGCCAACTTCAGTGGATAACAAACCTCAGTCAGTGCTTTATGGCATAAACAGATCTGTGCACAACTCTTGCCCAACCAGCTCCAGCAGTACTGAGACGAGTGTTGTGCCATTAGGTGTTGCACCATGAAAATCACTGAAGGATTTCAATATTTGTATTAATTCAAAGTTTGTATGCTTTTATTATTACCATTTAGCAATGTTTTCTGGCTTTGTTAGCACCTGTTATTGGACTCTATCAGGTCCTTAGGAGAATGAAGATGCATATTTTGTAAAGAGGCTTTGCTATGTTATTATGAGATGGTGCAACTGTAAAAATTGTAAAGCAAAAATATTAAAATCATTGACATAATTTCATGTGGAAACAACTAATTATAATGTTTTTTTTATTTATTTTGTTCTCATTTTTACAATCTTCTGTAAATGCTATCTATATTGACTAGTGAAATTACTCTCTTGTTTAAATTGTATTTATTTATTTTATTTTATTGAACAATATCAATTTACAAACTCAAATAGGGAACAATAACATGCATGTGAAAATACACAAATAACATGTAATTAAATCTCAGCTATATCTATCATTTTGTGTATGCTTAAAAAGGTTCATAGGCTACTTATAAAAGAAACAATAGCATATCCAGTACAATAAACAAAAGCATCATGGGGGGTTGCAAAGGGGGAAAAATAAGCATGTACAAAATCTTCGATGGAAAGAGACATGACTTTATATAATTATAATTAATAATAGTTAAGAAAACCCCAATCCGATCCAGTAATTCATTTTAATAATTTTCTGTTGAAAAAAGTGTTGTAGGGTATGGTTTATCTGTTTTTTGAAAGTTATTATTAAACTTTTGTATAACCTATTACCATTAGGCTACAATAGGCTATGCCTATATGTGCACAATGAGATGGTTTATATACAATTATAAGATTATGCAATTATCGAAATCTAGAAGTCTAGCGCATGTAATATGCATTCATTAAAATCTAGTGATAGCCTACTACAAGACAACTGACAATGCCTTCAACTCCGGAAGTATTTTCCTTACCGGAAGTCCTAATGTGACCAAGAAAGATGGCGGGGGATTCTGCAATGGAGCTGCTCTTTTTAGACACGTTCAAGCATCAAAGTGCAGAGGTAAGCTTGCGGATTTTGCTGTCTTCGCTCGTGTCTTTTAACCGCATGTTGCAGAGACTATAACGTATAACAGACATACATTTTTTGTTGTGCGCGCGTTCTTAAAGTTTCCATTGTAATAACGCATTGTGCGCTGTAAACAGTTAGCTTGCTAATTAGCACAGTAATTCATACATATTCAATTACTTCAATATAGAATTCACATTTTCATAAAAACACGTGGTATTTTTAATTTAAAACAAATACGTGAACAGACTATAGATGTTGTATGGCAGAGCAAACCTGACGTTATTGTATTAGGTGCAAGTTGTTCCCCAGAGCAAACTCGTGGCTATATTGTTGTTGTTTTGGCAGCGTTTGTAACTTAGTTGCTATTAACGAGTAGCATACTGTGATAAATCAACGATTAGATGTATTTGATAATAACATGCTCATATATTATTGTAAACATAAAGTCGTTGCTTGTTCAGCAACGCTCACGGGCATGTTTATATGACAGCGCCGCATGTGCATGTAAACAATGATGTTGTCTGTAATGTATAGAACTTTACAGGGGTAGCCGGGGTAAAACGTGCCAGGAATCTGTCCTCAATAACAAGAAACCCCCTGTATTTAATATCATTTTGCTGGAGATTAATATATATATATATTTTTATTTATATATCGAGCTCTAATTTAGTCCCTGCCTTTTTTGTAAGGTCAAGTCACCATGAAATCAAAAAGGGTCATTAATTAAAAAATGATTAATTACACAGATAAATCATTGATAATAAATACTGCAATACAATTTTTTCCCCCTTGTAATCTTTAATCAAAATAACTTCCCCTCCCATCCCATTTGCAATGACATCTCTTCTCTGATGACGTGTTTACTTGCACACTGCAAACCACATACAGCGTTTGTCGGAAGCTTCTCCCCCCGAATCCGATGATGAAACATTAGAAGAACTAGTTATTCAGCCCCAAACTCCATCGCAAGGATGACAGTTTTTGGTTGGTGGACAACGTACAATATAGTACTATGCAAATGTATTATCTAGTGACGTAGAACCACTCACAGTGGGAGTCGATCAGTCGAATTACAGAGACTCGTTTAAGTAGTTTCAGAGTTGATTCTTTCCTTAGGGAGACAATAACTTTATTTATCGGGCACTTTCGACTTTACAACTTTGCAGAATGTTTACATTCACAAACAGCTATATTACACACATGAAAGGGAATATTCAAAAAACCATAATAGGGGCACTTTAAGATTTGACCATGGTCGTTTGAAAGTTTTGTTCTGTGTATGTTGTGATTCTGTATATGTACTGTTATATAACACTCTCGTAATTTTTAGAAAAATAATCTCTTGGAGTTAGGGCTGTCAAAATTGCTCAAAAATAATGTTCGAATATTCCCTCTAAAAAAAGCACGAATATTCAAACTATTCGAACATCTGGTTGCGCATTTTATCAATGACGCGCATTACGTCAATAACAGGACAAATGAATACAAAGAGACATAACTACTTGTATAGGTAGTCTATTTAAGTTTAAACATATTTGACAACGTATTACCTACACAAAAACAAGTAAATCAACTAATGGCTAAAGACCGCAGACCTCACTCGCTCTCGCCCTCGCGCTCTCTGCGCATAACGGTTTAAATGAACACACACACATTTTGAGAGCTGATCAAGAATTTTGTGCAAGCAATTTAAGGTCGCGACTCTTGTCCCAAATATAGCAGGCTTCATTCAGTGATTGAAACAAATATTAATATAAGTTTTACAGCATATTATTGAACGCTCCGAGCGCGCTGTGCTGTGGTAAACATGGAACTTTTCCTTGACATGAAACTGTAAATAATCAAACCAGTGGAAGCAGTGCATTTATCCTTTATTCATGCAATATCTATTCAGGCAGTACCTCAGTTCCATTGCTTGACAGAACTCCCTGAAGCCTGCCCCGTCCACGACACTGATCGGTCTCATGTCCTTACAAATGAACAAAATTAATTTCTCCGTTATGTCCTATTGTCGTGTTGCAGACAAGGAGCTTGTGGCGGGCGATGCAAAGTAAGGGTGGTCCAGTTTGCACATACAAATTAGTTGCTTATATTTACAAAACGAGCCTACAAAAGCATAAATAAGCCCGTTTAATAAAGAAAAGTTCACGAAACTAAGTGAAAACTCACTAAAGTGTTTAGTGAAATTAGGAAACATTTAGATATCATAAATTGAGTTGTATAAGTTAACGTTACATTTCTACATACATTTTCTTATCATGTCACAAGTAATATCAAGGTTTATTTTGATCTGTTTTACATGATTCTTTTGTAGTGTGGTTTTCATTGAAGTGTACTAAAATAAATATCGTCACCTGTGTACATCAGCCCACTTCTTCTCGACGCTTTTTCCTGATAGTTTATAGAACAATTACTCCGAGTCGCCATCTGTCGTTTCAAAGAAAAGCACAACGGCGAGCGCGTCAAGTATAAACACACCTCGTCCGTTTGGGGAGGAGCGCGCGCAGTCAGCGGGGGCTCGCGCTGCGGAGACAGGCCAAAGTACACAAGGCTTCAGGCTAGGGATGGGCATTTTTGTCAATTTCTCATTTCGATCATCGATACATCTCAAAAACGAGTACTCGAGTACTCGGGGGCGGGACATGTGCAGGGGGCGGGGCATGTCCGTCATTGAGATAATGAAAACTGTTATAAAAATGGTTGTTGACAAATACAAACGTGACATAAAAACAGGTATATGAAAACATGAACATATAAAACAAAAAATAACTGCTTGATTATGATGCATAAATGTCTTTGAAAAAGAAACATCTTTATAAAATGACCGTCTCAAATAACCAAGTCAGTAATATCGAGCATTGCCTTTGAGCTGAAACTGTGAAATAACACCACCCTGTAGAGCTTGCTAGCTGGTTAATAAACTCAACCAAACGCACCATATATCAATGTTAATATGAAGATTATTATGAACCTATTACGACATAAATCAACACAGACGGACGTGAATGCGCACGTGAACTTCAGCGTGCTAGATTTGACAGGCAAATCGTTTGAAACGGAACATTTTGAATGCGCTCCCTTAACAACGCTGATACACGGACAACGAAAGCACACAGAAACATTTTATTAAAATCCTTTTCTCATTATAATGGTTTGACAGATTGACTCTGCACATCATGCACTTAATTTTATTATTCATGATCGAAGCGTTTACAGACATCACTGCGTGTTTTTAAACTCATAACGAGAAACAACTTTAAATAAACTCTACTGTTAAAAAATATGAGAACAGTATAGCACTGCTGCATTACTAATGTCAATGATTCTGAGAAAAAAATAGCCTATCTGAAAAGAATATCTGTCTCTAAACCATGTCGAGCTCGAGCATTAATGCATTTGAGCTGAAACTGAAGAGAATGAACAGCCGGTATAACGGCAGCGCTTTTCTAGCTTATTAAGCTCAACCAAACGCTTTTTATATTAGATTAATCAGATAGACAACATAAAGGTAATCTTCTGCATCTGCAGAAAAAGGACGCGAATGCGCACATGAACTTCACGCGCTAGTCTGAGTGTTCTCGCTAGTTTCTCTGAGGATCAGCTGATACATGGGGAACTGAGCACAGATCATTTACAGCATTTTCCACGGTGTTCTCATTATAATGCTATGACAGATTGGTGCTGCACATCTTGCACTAACCATTTAATGATCAGTGATTCCAGACATCACTGCATTGCACGCCTCAGTTTCACTTTATTTCGCCGCGGTCAGGAGGCGTGCTGTATAACGCTAACCAATCAGACCTCCGGTACCGCGCAAAACGACGCAATAACCAATAAAAAATATTTTAAAAATAAAAAATAATACAATAAACCAATATTTTTTTTCAGGGCGATCATCGTTCTCATGATCGATGATCGCTGTCACGTGACCACTGTTGCCCATCCCTACTTCAGGCGCGCCAGCGCGCCCACTCGCATCCACGCCTCTACTACCGCGGGCGTTTTTTTCCCCCATTTTTTATTTGTTCGAATATTAATTTTCACCTTCGAAATTTGTTTTTTAAAAACTATTCGAATATATATTCGAATTTAGAATATTCGTTGACAGCCCTACTGGGAGTCCATATAATGCAAGTTTACACTTGAATTAAATGTCAACACATTGGAAAGCCTGATGTAAGCGCAAAAAGTGACGCAGAAGCAAAGCGTATGTCAATTTCTCACGCTTCACAACGTGCTGAAGTTTGCATCAAGTGTGAATATGGTTGGCTCTGGATTCAATGGTTTATATTATAGTTTAAAGTCCTAGTGAACCGGAAGTTGCAACTAATTTTATTTCCTTGCTGTGATGGATTTCCAAGTGAAACGGAATATTGAATAGAGGGCAGGGTTTTACTTCGGCGCTCCTCCTCTCCATCTCATGCTCATAGCAGACTAAAGGCCCTTTCACCTGGACGTGTAACAAAAAAGCGAAGCGGAAAAACGGATATTTCGTGTGCGAATAGTTTGCGTCAAAACCATTCACATCAGCCGCGACGCAAGTTTGCGACGTCTGTGACGTTTCAGAGCTCCAGCATTCCAAAACATTTGTGGCAACAGCTGAGAAAACACGGACACTTCCTTCTTTAAAAGACCGAAAAGAAGGTATTGGGTGCACCCAGTCTTAAAGAACAGAGAGTCTGAAGGGGACTATGCTAATCTTGTACATGAGCTAAAACTTTACCATGGCCGGTTCCGCACTTACTTTCAAATGTCCGTGGGACAATTTGAGGAGCTCCTCCAGAGACAGTAGCACCGCATCTGACGAGATAAACCACACACTTCAGGAACCGATCGATCCAGAGCAGCTGTGTTTCCAGCTATGTTTCCAGTTGAGTCACAATGTAAACATTTAAGTGCCACAGTCGTACTGACAGAAACACATTAACTTTCTAGTCGCGGACACTATTAGGTTAGAAAAAAATCTACGAGTTTTAACTCAAAAGGTTATGATATCATTGACTGTAGCCTACAGTGGGCAAACACAGCTGCAGCTGTACACAACTACAGTTGTAATCTCGTGAGAAATGCCATACCTGGCAAAGGTTAATGTTGATTGAATAGCTAATGACATCAACTGGACATTTCGTGACCTTTGTTTCCTTGTATGTGATTGTTTTAAGCCTTTTCTGTCGCTGCGAGTGTTAAAAAATCGACATCAAAAATAAATTAGGGATGGGCAACAGTGGTCGAGTAATCAAGTACTCGAACGTGACAGCGATCATCGGTCATGAGAACGATGATCGCCCTGACTTTAAAAAAATGTATAAGTCTCTTTTTTTATTGGTTATTGCGTCATTTTGCGCGGCACCGGAGGTCTGATTGGTTAGCGTTATACAGCACGCCTCCAGACCGCGGCGAAATAAAGTGAAACTGAGGCGTGCACTGCAGTGATGTCTGGAATCACATGTGATCATTGAATAGTTAGTGCAATATGCGCCAATCTGTCATAGCCTACATAGCATTATAATGAGAACACGATGGAAATAGAATGCTGTAAATTCTCTGTGCTTCCCCGTGTATCAGCTGTTAAAGGAAATCCACAGACAAACTATAGCGAGAACACTCAGACTAGCGCGTGAAGTTCATGTGCGCATTCGCGTCCTTTTCTGCAGATGCACGTTGTAAGATTACTTTTATGTTTTCTATATCTGATTAATCTAATATAAGAAGCGTTTGGTTGAGCTTAATAAGCTAGAAAAGCGCTGCCGTTATACCGGCTGTTCATTCTCTTCTGTTTCAGCTCAAATGAATTTTTTATGCATTTATACATTTATGCATCATAATCTAGCAGTTATTTTTTGCTTTATATGTTCATGTTTTCATATACCCGTTTTCATGTCACGATTGTATTTGTCAACAACCATTTTCATAACAGTATTTTCATTATCTCAATGACGGACATGCCCCGCCCCCTGCACATGCCCCGCCCCCGAGTACTCGAGTACTTGTTTTTGAGACCTATCGATGATCGAAATGAGAAATTGACAAAAATACCCATCCCTAAAATAAATTACATTTTGCCGCAGTACATTCGCGCTTGGAAGCACTCATTACACAAACAGCTGATCAAAAAATAAAACCATTGCACAAATTATTCGCTCGTCAAAATTGCGTCCAGTGTGAAAGGACCTTAACGGTTGGAGGGGAGTGGTTAAGGATGTTCAAACCCAAGCCGTCAAACTAACATAATCTGAGAAGGAACGCCATTCCAGACCGGAAGTTACTTTTCAAATTTTGATTAAAGATTACCACGGCAAACATTTTTCTGTGTATTATAGGGCTGTGCGATAAAACAATAACGATATGTATCCCGATAGACATGTAATCGATATCAATAAAAAATGCTTTCGATAAAATGTTCGATAATTTTTTTTCTTCATTGGAAGAAACCAGAGGTTGCGAAGCAAGTTTGGTTGCATGAACAAAGGCACTCACCCTCTGGTAACCAAGCAACGTAGGGAGTGACAGGCTAACAGCCAATCATGTCACTGTACCATGTCTGGTTGAGCCATATCGTTGTCTCGTGTTGGATTCATTCTTCAGTAAACAGAACCGGCGTGGAGTGATAAGTGGAAAATGAGTGCCACCGCAAGCGAGGAAATTGTTAATAAAACAGGAAAGCAAGTCGGCTCACCAGCATGGCAGTTTTTTGGCTTGTATAAGTCTGACTGTAGTCAGACCAATGTCGTCTGCAAGACTGTCGTCTAGAGCCGCGTTTCCACCGAAATTACCCGGAACTATTTGTACCAGGAACTTTTTTCCCAGGAACTTTTTCTCCCCCAGACCTGCTACAATCTGCGTTTCCACCGCGGTCTAAAGTACCGGGGAGATTAGGCAAATTAGTCCGGTGACGTGGGAATGCGCGCGACTGCTTCTCCCAGTCACCGACGGACAGTAATCACTTTTGCGCGATACTGTCTGCAACAATAACAAGTGTAGGTGATGCAAGCAGCGCTGCTTTTGCTGATTATGTACACACATTCCCAACACTGCTTATTTAAACGTGCACTTTCACCTGGTTTGACCATTTTAATGCAAAATGGGATGATGGGCAATCCAAAATCTGAATGTGTTGTAATAGCTCAATTCCAAAACAAAACATTTTCTATAAAAGGATAATGAGGTTTCAGTCATTCATGACAGATGTGTGAAAAGTTAATTGAATGAAAACAATAGACTGAATTAAGCGGTTGAAAGATTAGGTACTAGACTGCAAGTATTTTATTTTTTATCACAATAACATCTCTTAACATTCACAAAAAAAAAAAAAAATCACATGACTAGTATTACAATATGCTTCATTAAATGCATAATATTAGAGACTTCTTCCTCAAATTTGAAATGAAGCAGGACCACACTTATGGCTTCACTTAAGTTGTGGTTATAAGTTATTATACTACATTCACATAGTTATACATTTAAAAATATAATATTTGGGTTTTCTAGATATGTTTATGTGCATATTCAGAAAGACTTGCGAGCAGCAGCCCTTTTATTTGCTTCCTACACTATATGAATACAATTAGAATGTGGTTATATAGTTAGAATGTGGAAATTAAAGACACAGTGACATTTTACACATTTTACTTTATTTTAGACAGATTAGTTCTTACAAAATTAAAATAAAAGTGTGCAAAGACAAATAAATTACTAGAACAATAAAATGAAAATATAAAATGTGAAAACAACAATATAAAAAAAGTGTATTTTTCAGTAACCTGTCCAAGAGCTGTGCCAACACGTACAATATATAAAGTACAAATGTGGTAGAGCAAATGCTTCATTCAAGCGGCTGGTCATTGTGGCTACTTCTTGAACAACTGGACAAACTGTCCAAGAACAGACAGAAACCCGGTCTGAAAGTCCCTCTGCTGCCGTCTGCTTTCTTCCGCTTCTGACTGGTGGAATGCCAACTCTTGCCTCCTCATCTCTCCTCGGCCTGGCTCTCCAGTAACAGCTGCATATATTGGTCAGTTCTTGTCCATGCTGCAGGGTTAGCATCCTCCATGTCCCTCAGTGCATCAAGAAAGTCACAGTCCCTTTTCTCTAAGTAGAAAAATTGCACAGAAACGCATGGAAATTAATACACAAGGCAACCATGAAACAATAGAAACCATCAATTAATTATTTAAAGTGTTTTCACTACAAATAATGAACAATTGTTTGCCCAGCTTGAACAATGCCCAGTGTGCAATTTTTATCATGGGCAATTTAAGTTTACAATTAAAAACAACAAAACCATTAAGGATTACACATCAGTTTTTAAATATATACACATTTTTGTCAGCTTTAAAACGTACTGGTGACCGCGGGGGAAAACACGCTGGTCTCCGTTGCCTGCGATTCATCAGGGCCACTCGTTACACCTGGAAAAGCACGTTGAAAAAAGTTACTGCAACGTGTTTAAACACTGCAACGAGTTTAATAGATGATACCAAGATGATATATTTAACTTACCTTCAACCCACTCGGATTCCTGGATGGTTTCCAACAATGCACTAGCCGAGTCTTTCGTTACCGCTGCGCCAGAAAAGGACGGTCTGTGTCACAGCAACGCGTCCAGGCGGTCATACCACTTGTTGATACGCCGGTCGGAACCGCTCCGGTTGTTATGATCCTTTAATTTCTTGTAATCTTGTCTAATTTCTTCAACTTCTCTCTGCACTGTTTTCCAGTGTGACTGGAACCGAGTCGATATCTTCAGTTATACCTTTTCATTGCGGGTCGCCGTTTCCAGTTCCCGCTGGATGTCCTCCTCCGCATATATGCTCAATAAAGCCTGAACCTCGTCGTCGGTCCATCGGTCGAATTTTTTGTTGAACTCCATTGTTGCAAAAAAAATATTTACTGAACGCAAAACCCACGCAACCCACCTCGCAAAAGACTTGTAAATATGGCGGTGGAAAAAAAAATAGCTGCGAGAGCTCAACCAATCAGCATGTTCAGCGCCCAAGTCCCACCCCCGAAAGTTCGGGAACTTTTGAAAAGTCCCACCTCGCAAGCAGGGCCGTTTGGAGGGGGAAATACAGGGAGTGCAGAATTATTAGGCACGTTGATTTTCTGATCATATTTTTTTCCAGGCACATTTGACCAATTCCAAACCACAGTAATCCTAATAACTACTATTGATTTAGTATTTAATAATGTATAAGTGATATATAATTGTTCATGAAGGCTGGAAATGAAAATCACCTTATATTCAGGTGTGCAGAATTATTAGGCATGTTTTCTTTTACAGATAAATTGAGCCAAAAAAGAGATTTAACTCAGACTGAAAAGTCAAAAAGTATTAAATGCCCATGAGAAGGATGCAATACTAATGCAATACTAGACATTGCAGTTAAGGCGTGACCATTGGACAGTGAAATGCTCGTTGGGTCAGCAGGATCTGACAAAAACAGGTGGTGAAGAAAAGACACCTATTAACCGCAAAAGAATTAAGAATTAAGGTGAAGTATTAAGGGTGAAACCATCAGGAACCCTTTAGTCTCCAGCGCCACCATTTTCCAAAGCTGCAACCTACCTGGAGTCTCCAGAAGTGCAAGGTGTCAGGATCTCAGAGACTTCAGTTAGGTAAAGAATCCTAAAAAATGACCCCCACTAAATAAGAATCACAAGCTGAAGTGTTGTAAAATACATGAAGAAGGTTTTTTTATAGGCTTTATGGACAGATAGGTTGAGAGTGACTCTTGAAGGACCAGCACCACATCCTCTAGTACCACTGTTTGAAGAATTCATCTTCCAGAATCTGGCAGTACGTTTTGGGAGTTCATTTTTAGTCCATCTCTGCAAAACGGACTTCAGGATGGACTAAAATGAACTCCCAAAACGTACTGCCAGATTCTGGAAGATGAATTCTTCAAACAGTGGTACTAGAGGATGTGGTGCTGGTCCTTCAAGAGTCATTCTCAACCTATAAAACCTATAAAGCCTATAAAAAAGCAGGCTTCATGTATTTTACAACACTTCAGCTTGTGATTCTTATTTAGTGGGGGTCATTTTTTAGGATTCTTTACCTAACTGAAGTCTCTGAGATCCTGACACCTTGCACTTCTGGAGACTCCAGGTAGGTTGCAGCTCTGGAAAATGGTGGCGCTGGAGACTAAAGGGTTCCTGATGGTTTCACCCTTAATTCTTCACCTTAATTCTTAATTCTTTTGCGGTTAATAGGTGTCTTTTCTCCGCCACATGTTTTTGTCTGACCCTGCTGACCCAACGAGCATTTCACTGTCCAATGGTCACGCCTTAACTGCAATGTCTAGTATTGCATTAGTATTGCATCCTTCTCATGGGCATTTAATACTTTTTGACTTTTCAGTCTGAGTTAAATCTCTTTTTTGGCTCAATTTATCTGTAAAAGAAAACATGCCTAATAATTCTGCACACCTGAATATAAGGTGATTTTCATTTCCAGCCTTCATGAACAATTATATATCACTTATACATTATTAAATACTAAATCAATAGTAGTTATTAGGATTACTGTGGTTTGGAATTGGTCAAATGTGCCTGGAAAAAAAATATGATGAGAAAATCATCGTGCCTAATAATTCTGCACTCCCTGTATTTACCCGGAACTTCATTTAGACCCTGGTTCCTGCGGTCGAAACACACCGAGTTCCCCCCCAAAGTTCCTAGTTCCGGGGTAAAGTTCCTGCGGTGGAAACGCGGCTTAGGGCTGTAACGATTTGACCAAAAATAAAAACCTCGATTAATTGAACATCTGACCTCGATTATGATTAATGAACGATTATTTTGCTTGTTTTTTTGCCCTCATAAGGTTTTTGAGTAAGTTCCTGATAAGGTTTGTACTGTAAACATTTTCTACTTTTAAAGGTGGAATTTTTTTCCCCTAATGAAAAAGTGCATTTCTTTTTTTGATTTTAAAATACTTGAAGGAAACGGTTCACTTTCAGCAGTTATTGTCTATAGGGCAGATTTCTGTTTGTTGTACATCAGATACAGATAAATTAACACAGTAGGCCTACATTACATTTATCTAAATGCATCAATGAGAGAGTGATGGTGTGTGTGTGAATTACTCATACCGTCTCTATTCATTATTAAGCTGTGGTTTGTACTTACTGCAAAGGTATTAAAATGTATGCCTATAACGGTTGAGTTTCTAAGCTACTTTAGTGACTTTACTTTAGTCACAGGACAGCGTTTACACTGCGTTTCTGCTGCTCCTCTGCGCGCGATCTTCACGTGACGCAGGTGAAAGATCTGCCTTCAGGGCGCGCGCGCGTGTTGTCAGAGACGCGACACGGCTCTACTCTCTGTGTCACAGAAAGAAGCTGAGCACTGAACGGATACGTATTGTTGTTTTTGAATAGTGCACAATCGCTTTAAATGTTGAAACTGGCAAGCCTTAAAGGCATACTTTAACAAACTTTATGAGCACGAAAGTGAAAGCGGCTTCGGGGCTTGTGCGCACCGTGTGTGTGTGTGTGTGTGTGTGTGTGTGTCGGTGGCAGCGCGTATAGGCTATAAGAACAGCAATTAACTGACCTGTTGTATAAACTGTGTAAAACATACAGTTACTCTAGTGATTCTGGGCATCTATTTACACAGATAACTGCTCCTGCATCTCTGTGTGTGTCTGCAAACTGCACTTGATGTGACTGACGGGGCGGAGTCACGTGAAAACCAAAATAACCGACATGGGAAAAATACGTCGGTTAGAGGTTCTGAATGTCGGTTTCGGTTATTTTTCGATTAATCGTACAGTCCTACTGTCGTCCCCACCAAGACTGGTAATACCACAAACTTGTTTTACCAGCCTTTATACTTTCATCTGGCTCCGCAGCACGAGCCTCCGCTGACAGCGCGTGCGCCTCGTTCGTTTGGGGACGTGTTTATACTTAACATGCTCGCCGTTGTGCTATTCTTGACTTTGGTTGAATCCGAAATCGCCCCCTAAACCCTCAATCACTATTCCCTACTTTAGTCCACTGATACAGTTCACTTGAAGGAGTGAGTGAGGGAATTCGGACAGCCGCTGTGTGTACAGCGGCTGTACACTCGTTATTGCGGTGCAAAGTGGGATAGAGTGAGTGCACTCAATAACGTCCACTAATGGTTTCAGACACCACTACAAATGGCTGTCCCCTCAAATAGTGCCCTATGTAGGGTATAGGGGGCAATTTATAAAAAACTACATGGAGAGGTACTCTGCATCAGCGCCTTATGACAAAGCATCTAAACAGTAACAGTACCGTATACAAAGAAATAATAGAGGCACTGCACCTTAATGTTAAGAGATAATTGAAATATGAAATTTTAGACTTGTTTATATTTTAATTATTTGAGTGTTTTCCATGGTTGTGTTGATATTTCTGCCTTTATAACTGAGGGGATTATAATCAGAGGAAGGTTAAGTTTAAATTTTTTTTTTTAAATGTACAATATTTTTCTCCTGGTCCTTATTTTAAATAGGTCATAAAACATATCAATAATTATCGATATCGACCGATATGAAACCCTTATATTGTGATACAGTTTTCATTAACTTGCATGGATTAATTGTTCACCCTAAGACCTGTAATGTTTGCTAACAAAGTAAGTAAGTTTGATTTGGATTTCATGAGGACTTTAAAAAGTTTTCAATATTAGTATTTTTCCTAGACACACCGGTCAGTGCGATTAATACATTTACCCCAGTAGCACGCGATACGTTCGACAAGTGAGGCAGAGCTTGTTTGTGTGAGGTGAGAATTAGTTTTATGCTTGTGTTATCTAGGGCTGCACGATTGACTGAAATCAAACCAAAATCACGATTTGGCTTAGTGAGATTATGAAATCGCAGGCTTCAGTTTTTAAATAAATAAATATATGTGCAGGTGAAGCACCGCACTGGACAACGGACTCGGGTGAGCACTTCTTCAGGAGGAAAAGTAACCAGTGCGTGTGTTTAAGCCGATTGCGATGTATTTAGTTCAATAAAACACATGTAAGGGATGCTAGTGTTTATGATTTACCTTAGATATGAGCGAGAGCAAGCCTGCAAGTGTATTCGCGTATAGCGAGTGCAATTAGTAGGGGTGCTCTGATTGATCGGCAACCGATCTCGATCGGTCGATAATCGCTTTGGGATGATTGATCGGCGGTCTCCAAAGAGGCCGATCTCATGAACCGATCGCATGCTGACGACCCATAAAACCCAGTGCCTGCCGTGAGAGCTAGGATATGCAGCGACACCGTCTCATTCTCTTTCCAGCGCGGGTAAAATAATTATAATGCTGAAGGTGAGCTACAATTCATATTTCTATATTAAATAACTTACGCAGTCATTGACTCATTTGAAAACTTTCTGTGGGACGTAAGTTCACAAACAGCGCGCGTGAATCACCGTGTGCGCGCGCTCTCTCTCTCCCTTTCAAAATGCTCAAATGACTTCACATCAGTGCATCGCATCTGCACTAAAATCGAGCTGCACAGTTGGCACAGGATTTGCCACTTTGCACAATCGAGGCAGTGTCGCATCGTCACGAAAGTTTATCATTTGCTTTTATTTTTAAGTCTTGCCAGTGTTCAAACTGCTCAGCGCTCAGCACTCGTGCGCAGGGTCTGGAGACACACACACTCTCACAAAAAGCTTGCGAGTACAAATTGCGCTGAAATGGTCAGAAACACACAAACGTATGTACTAAATTACCGTCTTGAAGAGTATGCACGTAAACCCCGTCGTGACTCGCGAGTGAACGTTTGTAATGTGCAACTGCATGTAACTGTATCCGTGTTCGCTCTTAAAGTGACAGCTGTCGAATAAACTGCTGTTGTCTCTGAGTTTCTCTTTGTCTTGTGTTGTTTGATGAACCTTTATGACACTCACTGCTCTCGAATGACTAACTTTTGCAACCTTAAGTGTAAGGATTAATCTAATTTAATTTATTCAGGAAAGACCAATATTAATTTACATTTGATTTCTTATAAAAATGTCTTACCTCAATACTAATGTTAGACCTACCTGAAAATTTTTTTTTAAAAACAAAAATGCACTGCATGATCAAATATTTAGGTGAGATAATTATATACATTTATTATTTACATTTATTTGGGAAAGATGGCCTACAGTAGCCTTAAGTTATCTCATATTCTAAAATAAACACTTGGTGGTTCTTCAAGATCTTGACTCAGTTAATTTAGAGTTAGTTTCATTTCTACAAATGGTGCAAACTCTGCAAGATTATAGATAAAAGATTGCCATTCCCCTGCCATTCTGTGATCGGCAGTGATCGGCAATCGGCAGATCATGATCTTGGTGATCGGTAATCGGGGATCGGCCCCAAAAATGCTGATCGGAGCATCTCTAGCAATTAGGGTAGCGAAAGAATAGCAATCCACTGTTTCCTCTAAAGAGTCCATTTGCAAGCAGCAGAAAGCCAACTTCATGCGATGCACGTACAGTATACCCAAGTGTCGTTCACTCAGCTGCACATAATAGCACCAAATTAATAAAAAACTATATATTTACCGCGGCCTGTTTTCTATCATGCGCTGTGCACGTTTATGATGAGATGAACGCAAATGCACCAGGGTTCGATAGAATCAAGTTGAGTGTGAAACCAGACCAATGCTGCGAAAAGCCAAAGGCAACATGTGACCGACATCTTTCCAAACTTTTGCGTTTACGAACCTGTTGTCCAACAAAAGAGAACATTTAATCGAGTGTTTGAATAACCTACTTTTGAGATAGGATGTGCTTCACATCACAGAATGAGGCAGGAATTATATACTTTTATAAGTGATTTGCGGTGTAGAGAAGTGTACAGTACTTTTTTTTCTCTCTCTTATTGGATAATTAAGGTTTCCTGACAAAAAAAATTAAGACATTTTAGTCAGTGTTTTTTTTTAATCGTAATTTACTATTTTATAATAAAACCTTAGACCTTTCTAATGATTTTTTTTCTGTAAAATATACTAATAATAGTAATTGTTGTTATTATATTTAATCTTAAATGCACTGTTTTGTATTTTACAGCATTTTTTGCATTTTCAATGCCGTTTTATACATGTGCTATAGGGATGTGACGGTGAGGAAATTTTCCCACCGGTTAATTGATGTGTGACAACACCGGTAATACCGGTATCACCGGCGGAGGCTTTTAAATCTAAAGTAACATGCACACGAGCGCTCTGAACTGAAAACGCGCCAGTGCGCGCACACCGTGAATGACAGCTCGTCTGTAAATGCGCGCTCTGTGAGGCCATGGGCGCGTCTCAATCAGTTCCCTAGTTCAGTAGTCAGGGCACTGATCAAGCATTGATCAGTCTATGATTGAGATGCACGCCATGAATGCACACTGTTAGTTCGTCAGTAAAGCCTCGTTTATACTCGACGCGCCCGCACGAGCGCGAGGGTGCGCGCGGCAAAAATAAATCCGCGCAGCAGCTGAAGTAAACAATGCGCGCTCTGTGCGGCCGTGCACATTTTACTTTCGGTTTTTAATTAGCGCCAATTCGGCTGCGGGTTGCTTGAATTGTGGGTTCATTAGCCTATTATTTTTAATGAAAAACACAACAACAAAACAAGTGACAAACGCCCTTAAATAGGCGCTTTTACGTTTCGCTTTGAAACCAAATCTTCCGCGATCATCTCCGTCAGCTCCTCACTCTTAAATCTGATGAATGACTCCTGCCGCTGCCGAGACTCACGGTCGGATCCTGCTTTATTAAGCAGACACGTTCAGTTTTTATTTGTATTGTCTGTTCTCTAACTGAACTAAATTATTTTATTACTATAAAAAAAAAATCAAAAAGACGGTGGGCGGTGCCACGGTGGGCAAGTGATGTAACCGGTGTTGAGTCTGGACACCGGTAACACCGGCAACACCGACTATCGTAGCAAGCCTAATGTGCTACAATTGTTTGGCCTGTGCTACAAAACTTTCAACCTCTGTAGCACCAGTGCTACGTGCTAAAAAAGTTAACGTACAGCCCTGCCTTTAAGGACTATAACCTGACGTTATTGTATTAGGTGAAAGTTGTTCCCCAGAGCAACAGTCATTCACTGACGTGTCTTTTTTCTTAGTCAGCCTGGTTGTTTCTGTTATGTTTTTCCGATCATATCCATAAATTTACCCCAAGAGCAAGTGAAAACCCATAGTTGACAAAACGTACATTCATTATTCACCTCTCTAAAATAATGTCCTCACCTTGTGAGAGAACAGGCCTCATATGTTTTCAGCATAATATAATTATGTAACTCTAAAAAGATAAATTATAGTTCTGATTACTTGGCAATTGGATAGATTTTTATCCTATATCTAAAGTTTCTTTACATCAGGGGTTGGCAACCTATGGCACGGGTGCCAACACTGGCAGGTTGAGAAGTAATTGCATCATAATGGGTTGATAAATCATTGTTATTGCTAGCACGTGAGCAAAATCAAAAGGGGTGTATTTCATTCAGATAAAGTACCTTGCACCTGCATACAGCGCTACATTTTGAGGTAATCATTCCTCATAGTAACACAGCTTATTTTATTAAGTTAGTAGTAGTTCTAAATACTATTAAAGTGTGATAATTAAACTGCGCAAGTCAATAAAAGCGCGCTGCTCTGACAAACCATCATGCGCACACAAATTACTGACTGACCGTTTACAGCTTGCTCCACTGTACGGAGTTAATACTATACATTTAACCAAGTATATAGAGTCCTATTAAACATTCCACACACATCAAAATGACTGTGATGCATGAGGAAACTCTGTCAATGTGTACCTGGTCTCTTCATGTGTTTTCTCTGATCGGATACAGATCCAATCGTGGAAAGAGCAGGGGCAAACACCCTCCAAAAGAGAGGGCATTTTTTTGCATTCCAAATTAAACTGGACAAAATGCATCTGGTTGTTAAAGTCACATATGTACATTTTTACTCCTCCCATAAAGGTAAAAAAGAAATATGTGAGAGCATGTTATAACTGCTCCCGGTAGCCAGATATGACAGTGCTACTTAAACACGCACCGCTGTAGATGAGTAGCTGAGCATCTCTTCAGCAAGCCGACGTGCAAACTGCTGCAAATGAACAGACACAGAATAGAACACACAAGTCGTCTTCATTAAAAGTAGTGACACTAAATGATCTTACCAGGCAGTGCTGATGCTGCTCTTTCTCCAATTGCGGTCTTTAATCTTGAAATTAGTTTTAACAAAATGGATAGCTATCCAATCAGTGTTGTGGCACAGTGGTTAACTCGGAAACATATAATGGCTCTTCATATAATGGAGAGCCATTATATATAATGGCTGGGCGATATGGCCAAATGTTCATATCAGTCGATATCAATAATTATCACGATAAGTGTCTTTTTTCTTTCAAGTTTAAAGGCAGATTTTTGCTCCTAAGTGAAAGTTGTAGAAACCAGAACACATTTTTTGTCTCTTAGAAATGAACATTTGACCAGAGGTGTAAAGAGTACCTAAAAACCATACTTGAGTAAAAGTACACATACCTTACAGCGAAAATGACTCAATTACAAGTTACAAGTCACCAATTCCAATATGACTTGAGTAAAAGTTTTTAACAGTAAACTTTTTCAGAGTATCTGATTTTAACAGTACTTAAAGGTATAGTTCACCCAAAAATGAAAATTTGACATTTATCTGCTTACCCCCAGGCCATCCAAGGTGTAGGTGTCTTTGTTTCTTCAGTAGAACACAAATTGAGATTTTTAACTTCAACCGTTGCTGTGTGTCACTCATATAATGCTTGTCAATGGTGACTAAATCTATTAGGGTAAAAAAAACATGCACAGACAACTTCAAATTAGTCCATGTGGCTCGTGACGACACATTAATGTCTTAAGACACGAAACGATCAGTTTGTGCGATAAACCGAACAGTATTTATATCATTTTTTACCTCAAATACAACACCATGTCCAACAGCCCTGAAAGCGCAGTACTTCCGGGAAAGAAGGTCAATGTACACGATCTAGTGTAGAGACAT
Organism: Gobio gobio; assembly: GCF_949357685.1. Taxonomy (NCBI): domain Eukaryota; kingdom Metazoa; phylum Chordata; class Actinopteri; order Cypriniformes; family Gobionidae; genus Gobio; species Gobio gobio. Next base: position 29,370,605 of record NC_137108.1, read on the forward strand.
CACTTCCTGTGTGTGAGGTCTCTACACGATCTGGCGTAGTTTACGCAAACGCCAGAAGTGCTCTCGCCGCTCGTAAACAGTAAACAATGAGTGACGTATACGAGCGCGATGGCAGTTCTGCCGTTTGCGTAAACTACGCCAGATCGTCTGGTCTGATCGGCTGTTGGACATGGTGTTGTATTTGAGGTAAAAAAGGATATAAATACTGTTCGGTTTATCGCACAAACCGATCGTTTCGTGTCTTAAGACATTAATGTGTCGTCACGAGCCGCATGGATTAATTTGAAGTTGTCTGTGCATGTTTTTTTTTACCCTAATAGATTTAGTCACCGTTGACAAGCATTATATGAGTGACACACAGCAACGGTTGAAGTTAAAAATCTCTATTTGTGTTCTACTGAAGAAACAAAGACACCTACACCTTGGATGGCCTGGGAGTAAGCAGATAAATGTCAAATTTTCATTTTTGGGTGAACTATCCCTTTAAGTATTTTACTCACACTGAATGTAGGCTCAAAGATGCTCTAGTCCTCGACACCTAAGAGACATAGTGAAAATGAGAAACAACTGATTTGTAAGATTAGAAATCATGTTTAATATCTAAAATCAAAATAAAACCGCACACCTCAATATAGCAATAAATCAAGGTCGACACAACATCCTCTTAAACGTCTACAAACTCTCAAGTCTCAGTTAAGCTCAAGTGCATGAAGAGGCCATAAGTAAACCAATATCCTTGAAATAGGTCTTGTCAATATAGTGGATAAATAAAATAGTTCAATAAAATTTACTTGCACTGGACGTGCTGGTTTTGGCTTTATCACTGGCTTCAGTCATGTCCTCATCTCCTAAATCAAACACTTGCAATTCAGCAACTACCTGCTAAATAGGGCTGAACGATTTTGGAAAATAATCGAATCTAATCTTTAGGCACCTCACGATCCGATTCCGATTCTGGGAGTCACATAAAAGCATTTTGAGACACGCACAGCCACATGCCCGAGCACTCTTCACAAAGCACGGGGCAAGCATTTGAAACTGAAAGCCTTCTGAGTTTCCGATTTTTAATATATAAGCACACTGCATTCCAAACGACATAAATGAAGACTTCGAAGAGCATTTGTAAGGAAAATACCAGCAGGCGAGTACACGCACTGTAAACGTAACATCAAGCAAAGTGCACGTTTCTCACAGTGCATATCCTGTGCAATGAAGCCTGCGAATGTCATTGTAATTCGTTTTAACCTTTCCGAACTTTATGAAATATTTATTTTATGGTTTGAGTGGTGTGTGTGTGTGTGTGTGTGTGAGAGAGAAAGGAAATGGAAGTAAGCAGAATAAAGCACCATCGTGCACCTGCAGTTAAAATCCTAGCTCAGAATTGAACCAGAATCATTGAAGAGAGAATATTTTCTCCCACCTCTATTGTATTGTATGACCAACACAATATTAGATCGATTAAACACAAAATTTCCTTTCCTTTAGGCCAGGCCTGTAGGCGTGACGTGCCGAGTTGATGCTTCTACAGACTACTTTACTCTCGCGGGTCACCTGACCAGACTTTAATCGCAGCCTTTGCGGTAAAAAAATCGTGTTATATCATATCGCGATATTATCGCAAATGCAATTAATCGTTCAGCCCTACTGCTAATGCGCTCACATTCATGTAAAGTAGCCTTGTTGACAGGTTTGGGTGAGTAAAGGTAAAACGTACAAGATATAGTACCTTTAGTGCCTGTTTTCACACCTGAAAGTCCGCACCAAGGTCCGAACCGAAGTTCATGTTTTGATACATTTTATATATTCGGTTAGTTTTGGTTTGGTTTCACATTGCAATCATGTAAGCGCACTAAAGAACTTTACATGACACTTGCGTTCACTCGTCATCATCTATGTGGGCTGCATCTGGACATTGATTGGTTTGTAAACGGACGTGCGTCTGACGTCAGCGTCTTTGACAAGAATGAATGAACGGACGCATATCGTTGCCACTATTGAACAGTGCGCATTGCTTGACTATTTTCTTTTTGTTACGTTTAAAAGTGGACATTTCAAGCTTTATATACACATATTTCTCATTTTTGTGGGACGAGTAGCCTGCTGAGTTTCGGTTTATTAGAGACGCGCTCTAGTTCATGTGCAAAGCATGTGATCGCTCCCGCGATTATTGTCTGCTATAGACTATTTGCTTCTTATTTATTAAATCCAGGCAATTATCTGATTAAACGTTTATTACAATTAAGATACAATTTAAACAAAACGAAATTCACATTAAAGAAAGGCTTTCTAAGCAAAATCATCCAAAATTTCTTTCAAAATCATTTCTGACCTTCTGTCTTCTGACAGATTGCGCATCTTTTCACTTTTCATAATCAACGTATCCTAGATGAAATTTAAAAATAACATTAAAATATTTAAACATAAACAGGAACTTCCTGTAAATGGTCTGAAAGTACGAACCATACAGAAAATGCTTTCACGCTAGAAACGAACCGAACCTTTGTTCAGTTTGATCCAGACCGAGACTACCTCTTTTCGACCAAATTTTATCTGTTTGGTCCGGACCATGGTACGGGGGAGGTTTCACACCTGTAATTTTGATTCGGACCAAACTGAAAAGTCAGAAAATCCAGACCAAACAAGGTAGGTGTGAAAACGCCCTTAGATGGCGATATTGCTTCTTTATAGCAGAAACAAACCGCTGCAGAAAAAGTTAGGTGCCATGCATAATGTATTGTGTAATTGCATTACTCATCACAAATGTATTGGAGTAAAAAGTACATTTACTTGTAACGTTTACATTCAAAAATGTAGTCAAGTAGAGAGTAGGCATGTGCCGGTATCAAATTTTCATGTTGCGATTAATTGCTGAAGCTTTTATCACGGTATACGGTATTATCACGATATTTAAAAAAAGTTGCAAAAAAAGTGTTGTCATACTATAACAGGTTTAAAAACTTTATTATAACAAAAGAACCAAACATTTAAATACAATAAAGCAATACACAAAAATGTATAAAGTAAACAAATATTTGAAACAGATTAAAGTGCTAAAGAATTATAAAGAACAATAGGTAACACTTTACAATAATGTCTCGCCAGTTAATGCATTAACATTAACAAAGAGCGAATAGCTACATTTTTACAGAAGTTATTCTTCTTTGATAATGTTAGTTTAAAAAAGCAACTGTTAGTGTAAGCTCAGGTCCATTAAATAATAGTTACAACTTTTGATTTTAATAATGTGTTATTAAATGCTGAAATGTACATTTAACTAAGATTCATACATGCTTTAGAAGTATTTTTCATTGTCAGTTTGTTAATGAATGAACTAATGTTAAATAATGGAGCCATATTGTAAAGTGTGTGATTGAACAACAGTCAGAACATATTCAAACAATATCTAGGGCATGTAATTTAAAACTTAAAAAAAAAAAAAAAGTTTGAAAATGACTAAGTCTTTAAGTATTAGGTTATGTGATGACGAGCACCGGATTGTGATTACTGGGGAAACGGCTGTATTTCTGCTGTTCCATCAGCGCCCTCTGCTGTCTGAAAGTGAATGTGCACTTCAGTGCGTCTTCACGCCTTCCGCCATGTGCTCGGCTCATGAACGGTCTGTTTACATCAGTGCGCGTTCCTCTTTGACGCGTTGTTCATATTAAACGGTTGACGGGTAAAGTATTCTTAAAATACATTCTAAAAATCTGAATAATTCGTAATAAATAATTATTCACGGTATTTTGAAGTGCCCACGATAACAATATTGTGCATGTTCATTATTGCGGTATATCGTATTACCGTTTACCGGCACATGTCTAGTAGAGAGTAAAAGTTGCTCATAACTTTTATACTCACTACAACTACAAAGTAGCCAAAAAGATACTTAAGTACAGTAGCTAATTACATTTACTCAAATACTTTACACCACTGCATTTGACAGTGAATTGACATTAATAGTAGTTAGGATGCAGATATACATTTATATTCATTAACAAAAACAGTAACATATGTAAATAAAAAATTTAACAACCTAATTTTCATATGGTAAAATGTAAATTAATTTAACTGTTTTGAGTTTTATTAAAATCTGTTGTTTGAAGTATGACCAGAGTGGTTAAATGGTCCGTGTGGGTTGGCTTAAATGAGTTTCATTCTGCTTTTGCTGCATAAACATTATAGAACATTTATCGAACTCTTGATATCATTTTATTGAGGAAAATTATATTGCGATAATTATCATTATCGTTTTAACGCCCAGCCCTAGCTCTTCATGACAAAAAGGTTGCCGACCCCTGTTTTACATGCTTCTTACATTTCTCCTTGCTCCAGTGTTTTACGTAGTATCCTATTGGTAAAGGCTGGGAACAGGTCTCTTGTCCTGGAATTTGGTCTTGTTTGGGTGTGTATGTACGCTTGTGGTTGCGGAGTGCTTTTGTATTGTTGCAGTGATCTGCCACCCCACCGGTGTATTCCAACAGCTCTTTAGAAACAGGTTGGACAGGCCTGTTGCCCTATGACAGTTTGTTGAGGAAAGGGACTGTATATGCCGTTCTGCCATTTTCAATAAGAACTTAATTTCGAAGAATGCTTTTGTGTTTCTGAATACCTTGAACCCTAGGAATCTTTATTCCAAGTCTTAAACAGTTGAATAAGCCTGATTGTTTTTCTGATTGGCTGCTCAGTCAGGGTGTGTTTATGAGAAATCTAGCCTTTGCATCAGTCTATCTGTGATAACATTTATCCTTGTCATGATAAGCTTCTTAGCATTTTTCTCTGTCTGTTCTCTTACAAGTTGACAAATGTGGATGTTGTGCGGTTTCCTTACGGTGTCTTGATCACAGAAGTAAGAGTCATACCCCCTGGCATCAAAGCGCACAGCAACCTGCCTGACAGCAGAGCATTTGGGTGAGAAAACACACACACACACACACACGCACACACACCCACACACGCACACACACACTCTCACACTCAAAGAGTGTCTTATATAAAGCTACAGCAAACAATCATGTCTATAACGAATCAAGCAACTACTATTGAATCCCTCCCTCTACACATATTCACTATTTATTGTACCATCTGTGCCATCCACATTGAATGAAAGTGTTTTTACGTTAAGGATGGGTTAGGGTGGTTAACTGGTCGTCCAACCACCAACTAGTTGGTTAGCTTTTTATTTCTAGCCATTCATATTTTCTAACACAATATGATGAATTTCGATAGAAAACATCTTTTTCATGCAGACATTCTAACATCTATAAACCTGTCTCATCCCCTTTAAAGAACAAATGCTACATCTATTGAATGAACTGCCTTTAAGGAAAAAAATTCAATATAATTACTAACTTTAAGTCAATGACTTTATTATACACCACTGTTCAAAAGTTTGGGATGGGTATTTTTTTGTTTTCAAAAGTGTTTTCTTATGCTCACCAATTCTGCATTTATTTGATTAAAAATACAGTAAAAGTAAAAGGTGATTTAAAATATTTTTAATTGTAATTAATTTTAAAATGTAATTTTTTATTCCTGTGATGGCAAAACAAGAATTTTCAGCAGTCATTACTCCTTTCTTCAGTGTCACATGATCCTTCAGAAATACTTATAATATGCTGATTTGGTGCTCAAGGAACATTTCTTATTGTTTTCAATGTTGAAAGCTGCGTAATATTTTTGTGAAAACCATGATTACACTTTTCAGTATTCTTCAAAAGAACAGCATTTATTTGATACATTTTTATAACAATGTTACAATATTTACAGTCACCTTAGATCAATTGAATGCATCCTTGCTGCATAAAGATAATAATTTCTTTCAAACAAACAAAAAATATAATATTTTTCTTATATTAATATTTCTGCTTAATATTTTTGTGGAAAGCCTACGGATTCTTTGAGTAGAAAGTTAAAAAGAACAGTATTTATTTTGTAACATTGTTAATAACATTATTACTTTAATGTCAATTTTGATCAATTTAATGCAACCTTGATGAAGAAAAAAACCTTTTCACATTTAGGCAATCCACCAATTTGACAATCTTGTAAATATGTCGTTTTTAACATCCCTAATTTTCACTACATATATTATGACAGTTAACAGCGCTTCCACCATGTTTACAGTGTGTACAAACTGTCCCAGAGCATCTGTAGTGTACAATAGGACATGACCGAGTAATACTTTGGTATCCTCAGAAGTGAAATGGCTGGAGGACAGTTGAGGAAATTGGAAAAGGTTTCTGTGGTCGCTATTGTTCTTTCTTTAAAAACAGATCCACCACACCCCTTATTCTCCGACCACTCTCAGCTTTTCCCATGATCTCATCCTTCATCCTCCTTGTCTCCAAACCTGTTAAGAGAACAATGAGAGAAAAGGAACGTTCGTTGTGATAGGACAGACTATAAATATATATACAAAAAGTCTTATTCTATTCCTTTTAAATGATCATGTTGAATATGTAACAATAAAAAAAAAGTGATTTTATAAAATGATTCCTGCAGGCTAACTGATTTACAGGAAGTTTTATTAGAAAGTGGCTGCTGATGGCAAATAGGGGTTTCAGGTTTGGGTTTTGACGGTTACAATGCCCCTTCCTTTGTATCTTCAGGGAAACAGCCCCTCACGCATTCCAGTTGGACCTGTTCTTCAACAATGTGTCCAAACCCAACGCTCCAGTGTTTGACAGGCTGGGCAGGTACTGAATAAACTCACACATACACACCTGTGTAGGACAAGCTCAGCAAGAAATACAGTATGCCATCTCACAAATCTATACCTGAATAGATGCATGTACTTACTGTTTGCTTGTTCAATTCATTGATGTCTGTGTTTATTTCACACTAGCCTCGAGTACGATGAGAACAAATCAATAATCTTCAGGCCTAATGGAAAGGTAAGAGACCGTCTCATTACAGCCCAGCATCGTATTTCCATGTAAAAAACATGCATAAATCAATATGTTTGTGGTTTCTCCAAAATTGCTGACAGCAGATTTCCTCTGCTCAATAAATACTTCAAAAGCATTTTCCAGAGTCCACAATGTATTTGCACATGCCTCTGTAATGACTAAAGCTGTCAGCGCCTGCCCTCACATGGCTTGTAGGCAAATCAGCCTTCATTTGTGTTTTGGCCTGAGAGAGTCTTTTTGCTCCTCCCCTCTAGAGTCTCACACCGTGTCCAAATTTTCTTTTGTCTTTGTGTTATTGAAGATAAACACAGATGGGTTGGTCCTGCGTGGATGGTACACATGCCTGACGTTGGCAGTGTATGGCACAGCAGAGCGCCCTCACAGCCACGAGCGGGACTCTCCACCACCTCCTCCACCCCCTCCGCCTCAACAGCAGCAGCTGGGATCCAAGAGGACCATTAAGCTTGGTCAGCACAAATATTTTATACACAAATATAATGTCATTGCTTCGTGTGGAAAATTAAACGTCAATGTGTGTGAATCTCTAGCAGAGTGGGAGAATGAAGAGCAGTTTAACGGCAGCCCGCCCAGACCACAACCCAGAGGGCCACGGACCCCACCAGGACCCCCTCCTCCAGACGACGATGATGAGGAGGCGCTACCTGCACCTGGTCAATGTATGTCCATGTGGAAAAGATTATGAATATATACAGTGGCGATCAATGTGCTTCTGTTTTGAGTTTTCCTAATTTAATATTTTTTTTATAACACATGAGTGAAAAGTGGAATTAAAGGTTTTAATTTTCAGAGAATCTTATTTCTTCATTTTATGTCAATATTTCTCTGCTCAATATTTAAACCTGGTTTAAATGAAGAAATGGATTCCACTATATATTTTTTTAGCATTTTTACTCTTGCATTTTTGTTCTATTCTGACCCTTAAACTGAAAAAAGTAGTGCTGAGCACTGAACTTTGTTGTGTGTCTGTGCTTTAGGTCCAGTGAAGGTGGAGAGCACAGAACAGGGTGATGATTACCTGGAGCCTGTCTCACCTGAGCGAGGGTCTCTTCCTGCTGATGAGACCTACTCAGACGCAGAGCAGGAGGACGACGAGGGACCGGCTGATGATGAGGTGGATGAAGATGTGCCGTCTGAGGGAAGCGAGGGGGATGAAGATGATGAGGAAGATGAAGTGGGTGATGAGGTGACGGATGAAGATGCAGAAGGTGAGGAGTTGCACTGGAGTGAGGGTGAATAAACCAGGTGCTCAGTGGAAAAAATGACCCAGATATTTCACTTGCGAGGACAATGCTCCCTGATTGAAATTGTTACTTGCTAGATTTGCTAAGCTAGTGACATTGTAACAGATTTTCTGATTTCCATTTGCGCTTTTGGAAAGGCAACTTATGTGTGATGTGTTTGTTTTTTTTGTCTACAGGTGATGATGGATATGAGCAGATATCCAGTGATGAGGAAGATTTGGAGAGTGGGGCTTTCAAGCTGCCTGCCTTTGACCTGGACTACACACCTGAGGACCTCGCCTCACTACCGACTGTTCAGTACGATCCGTATGAGCGTGACCTCCGACCCCTCCAGCACTTCACCCCTCCGCACATCACGCGATATGAGGCGGAGATAAAACGCCTCAAAACGGTAGACGTCCAGGACTCGAGCTCCTCGTGGGCGGAGTCTGCCGCTAAACTCTCAGAGCTGTTAGAGGCCTGGGGGGAGGGGCAGGGGGCAGAGCGAGGGGCAGGATGGGTAACTGCATTAGAGGAAATCCCTGCCTTTCTAGTTAAAGGGTTGAGCTTCCTCTCGATAAAGGACCCTGATGTGCTGAGCGGAAAGTTGAAGCGGTTGGTCGACTGGAGCTGTGAAGCTCTTAATTTGGACTCTGCCCTGGCACAGCCCATAGCTCTGAACCTGCGCCAGCTCAAAGCAGGAACCAAACTGGCCTCTGCCCTGGCCGACTGTGGTGCCCAGGTTGTGCAGGATCTGCTGGAGAAAGGGATTGTTGGCAGCCTCCTTGGCTTGCTTTTTGCAGAGCATGTTTCCTCCACTCTGAAACTCTACGTGCTGCGCTCTCTCGACAGTATCATCAGTGAGCCCCAGGGCATTAAGGCGCTGCTCAGAGACCATCACCATGACAATGATGGAACAAGTGGCTACCAGCGTCTGCTGGATCTGTTTCTGTTGGACCAGACCGTACGTGTCGCAACGGCAGGTGCAGCTATTTTACATAAGGGACATTTTTATGAGGTTTTGACTGACCTGCAGAGGACAGCCAGCATTTGGGCTGAACGGCATGCCACGGGGGAGGTGGGGGAGCGAGAGGAGAGCGAGAGAGAAAGCACTGAGAGGGAAGGAGATGAGAGAGAGAGGGAAACCCAAGAGGTAGAGCGGGAAAGCCCAATGGACATCGATACCTTGCTGGAATCTGCCTCTTTGTCAGAAGGTGACCTAGAGAGACTGCAAGGTCTCCTGGAGGAACTGCTCCACCTGCTGGAGACAGCACCGCACTGTATGGTGCAGCCTCCTGGGAAAGCTTTCCCCACCAATGCACGGATTACTGGGCCACCAGAGCGAGATGATCCCTATCCAACACTGTACAGGTCAGTATCATGTGGCTAAAAAACTCATGATAATTGATATTAAAGCTACACTATTTACCTTTTTGTGTTTAAAATGTACAAAATGTTTATAATGATGAACGAGTACGTATGAATCCATCTTCCAAATGTGAATTTCTTACATCTTTGTGCCTGCTGATCACATTGTAACACTTATTTATACAGCAAAAAATACATTTTAAAAAGTTATAATATCGTGATATTGAGCCACTCGGAATCATAGCAAGGGACATTCCTTCACCGCGACAGCCCTACCAGTACCTGCATAACTCGTCATACGTAAACAGAGAAAAGTAGCTCTGGCTACAGTGTTATTCCACAAGACGCATGCAGTTTTGTTTATTAACCAAAAGTTACAATAGTGTTCCTTTAAGTTCAAATATATAGCATCTCTTTAATTATGTTTTATTTTTTACAGATACATGCATGCATGTCACCTTCTGGAATCCCTGGCAGTTGTTTTGTCATATCCGGCTACATGTGCTCACATCGGAGTCCTGCAGGCTGTCAGAGAGCTGATGCGTTTCCTGTCCCAGTCCCAACAGGGTCTCCTGTTCCTCCTAAGCCAGCACGAAACCATCAATTTGCTGCTTCGTCTCCTCACACCCCTTACTCATCTGACCCCACCCTCTCACTTGGCTCCACTGACACCCCTTTCAGAGGTTGAAGCTGAAGATGCTCCTGCAGTTGGAGAGGGGTCAATTGACGATGGTTTTTGGGTCTGGCTTATGCAAACTCTACATGCACTACAGGGTATTGCTGAGCTGAATGGGGCAGAGCTTGAAGATGGAGATAATCCAGATGTTTTGGCAACACTTCACAGCCTGTATCTCATTAGCTTTACCAGCACAGGCCGAAACGCGGTTGCGCACGCTTTCAGCTTGGATAATAACCTCAGCTGTCTGGTCAACCTGGTAGAGTTCCATGCCAAGGAGGGCCAAGGGTAAGAATATATGACATTGGTTGAAATAATGTCTGATTAATGATGACAAATAAAAATGTGATGCATGTTTTTTGACACCATATACAGAGGTTGTTAAGAAATTCAAATGGGGCATTTACAGAGAGGGCACTCCGTAGTCATTTTTTATTTAACATTAATATTTCTTGTTCTTTCTAACCTGCTGATTGTCTCTCACTCTCTTAGGGAAGGCAAAGCAAGGAAGTCTGTAACATATAACTATGCTTGTATGCTTGTACTGCTGGTGATTCAGACGTCAGGTGATCTCCGTATGATGGAGCACTATGCCTCTCCACTACTTAATGTTTGCAAAGCTGATGAAAACAATGCCAAGCTTCAAGGTTAGCCTTCTTTTGTTTTGCAGCACAAAAACACTTCAATGTCAGCCAAACCACCAGTTCCATGTTCTGTTAAGAAGAGTGTTTTTTCCCCCCAAGGCCTTAAAAGCCATTTTATAATATTTGTAAATGTAAGTACTTTCACATCTGACCTATATGATTAAATGTGTTTTTCAGAGCTGTCTAAGTGGATGGAGCCACTTGAAAAATTACATTATGATATCAGTGGCATTCCTACACTTATTGAGTACATAAAGCAGGTGAGCTTATCAACATCAGATTATAGAGAATGAGTTACAATATGCATGCCCATCTTATGTTAGGCATTGATCAAGGCATCAGAAAATACCGTAACTCCTTCACTCAAACACACAAATGCTATTTTCATATGATTGGGTCACACCATAATAAAGATGTCATGTATTATTAAATATGGTGTAGTAACTAAGGTTTGCTGTTTCTGTTGTCAGAATCTGGAGAACTTGATGACAGCAGATGGAGTGGGTCTTGTAAGTGCTCTCAGAGTGTTGTGCCACATTACTTGCCCTCCAACTACTGTGCCAGGTACTGTATTCCTTAATCTTAACTTTGCTTGTCTTAGCAAGATACTGAACAGATGAAGACATGACAAAAACTAATTAAATGTGTAAAAAATATCAGATGTGTGTGTTAGGCTTTGCAGTATAAATGCACCTAACATTGCTTACAAGTGCAGTATAAAAGCATTTAACAGGCCTTCCACTGTACATTTTTAGATGTATTCAGCAGCATATTATGCATTATCTAAATTGTTATAGAGAATTCTGGTATTGACTATTGAAATTGTCTAGTAAATCCCAATAAAATAATAGCTTATGTGTCCTGACATGGCTCCTTTTGTGTGTGCAGGTCAGCAGAAAGACTTGAAATGGAACCAGGCCATTATAGCCCTCTTCAGTGCAGAGGGCATGGACACGTTTATTAAAGTCCTCCAGAAGCTTACATCACTGCTGCTGCTGCCATGGCGACTGCATGGGCCAATGGGTCCCATAGCGCAGCGACTCATGATGCTGTCAGTGGCCTCCTGCTCGCTGAGACTCATCCGAGCCATGCTGACAGAGCTGCTGTGCGGGGGAACCTGTGAGTTCCGTGACGTGCGTGTGCCCTCCGTCTGTGTCGCCCTTCACAAGATCCTCTGCTCCACCCCGACAACCGGTCGCCTTGATGCAGAGGAGCTGCGTATCCAGGGAGACGTGACCGAGATAATGTTAACATTCACACATGCGGTTAGTGAACAGGAGACGGGATCAGAGGAGACCGTGGCTGGAAACAGCTGGTCTCTGATGCTGAAGGAAGTGTTGAACTCTATACTGACTGCTCCAGAGAACATCTACAGCAGCCTCAGTATGCTGTCAGAACTGCTTCCTCTGCCTCTGCCCATGCAGACCACACAGGTACTGAACACACATACACGGCTACAAGCACCTGTCACTGCTAGCTGCTGATTGTCCCACACACAGGAGCTCTGCTCCAAACACTAGTTAGCTGCCTAGCGACTTTTTTTTTTCTTTTAAAGGCAGCAAGTTTATGCTTCCATATCTATTGTGATCATTATTTAAAAGAATCTATGGAAAATAGTTTAATTAATTTAATCTCCTTCCATCTTCCTCTCTTAGGCACTATCAGTGCAAGACATCGGGGTTGCAATGAACACACGAAAGTTGTGGAGTGTGCACTTACACGCACAGGCTCGAGTATTACAGGAAGTGCTAAGGTGCGTGTGTGTCAGCAACTGTCCGCCTCTCCTCTCCATGCTCCGTCGTGTGTGTGTACAACTCTGCGATCTTGCTGCACCCACTGCGACTCTGGTAATGAGGACATTGCTGGAGCAGCTGCAGGAGGAAATGCAACAGTAAGACCACATTCATCACATTAAGGGCAGTTTGTTCATAGTTTGAGGATTTGTTTTAATGAGATATCAAGCCCCTGCTACTTCAGTTGTGGATGGATTAGTATAAATTCCAGACAGCTCAAATGGATTGTGTGTTGTGTGTTTAGGGAGGCAGCTGGCTCACGCTTGTTAAGGGTACTAGCCCTCCTCGACTCGCTGGCATCTCAACGGGCTTGCAAGGCGGCATTGTTGGCTCTGCTGAGTGGGTCTGCACGCATTGAGGGGCGGAATGATGGGAAAGTGGAGGACAAACTATCAGAGTTTCTTCCCTCTATGCTTGCCATGCTTGTCCTACCCACAGATGCCGGCCTGTCTGCACAGCAGAACGCTGAATTAACTGCTTCCATCTTTCAGTCACTCTGTGACCAGGATGTGTCGCTGGTCGTGAGTGGCTCGGGTGAAGCGTCAGTGTCCGAGGCAGAGCAGCTAGCTAACGCGCTGCCGACCAGAGACATGATGACATGCATATGTGATGGGATGTTGGAAGTTTTGGGAAATGCACACAGCAGCTACGCGCTCCAGCTCACATGTCTGCGAACCATGATGTTTCTCACAGAGCACGACTACGGTCTCTATCACCTCAAAAGGTGTCAGTCATTTCTCTCTACTTTAACTCTTAAAATATATATATTTTTTAACACAGTTGAATGTAATCTTTAGCAAATCTCATAAGGAATAACCATTTTTCATACTGTACATTATAATGTTGGGATGCCTACATTTTTAGATTAGATTGTCTTTTTATCGGTTATCAGCCATAACATGAAAATAATTATCGTGGCATCCCTAGACTTCTTTTCAGTAATATTAACATTTAAAATATTTGTGTGTGTGATATGTGTGCTTAATGTTCTTGTGTTTGTGTTCCAGCTCTCTGAAAAAACACAGCTTGGCCGTTTCCTCTCTGATCCGCAGGGAAATCACGTCCTTTAATAAAGAGTTATCTGAGCTTCTTTCAGCCCTTTTCGACTTTTTGAGACAGATTCTGAACAGTGAAACTATGGTAGGCAGACAACAGAATCAGTTCACATTTATTTGTGTGTGTATGCATCTATATATATATTCTTTTTGCTCTATAGGATGAAGACATAGACAGTCGATCTTTGGCGCTTAGTGTGAGCGACATGAAGCAGCTGCTGCAGTGGAAGGAGGACTCAGGGGAGCATCCGTTATCAGAACTGGAGAAACATATCACGGTAAATTTGGCAGCTTACGCTATACATCATAATTAAGCTGTGCCCTGTAGCATGCATAAAAGGAGACGCTTATATTAATCTTCTCCTACTCTATATAATTTCCCCATGTATGCAGAAGCTCTGTAAGGAGGATGAGTCTTTGGAAACTCTGCTTGAGAATGTTGCTGGACTGCGACAGATTATCGAAAGTTCTGGAGATGCCCCAACTAATGTAGAGCCTGAAACTGAGCCTATTTTACCTGCACCGGAGCCCCTTCAGACACAGTTCAATCACAGGTAATATGGACAGAGAGAGTAATTATGTGTGTGTGACAGGGTAATATCTAAAAATAAAACCATAAAAGATCGCTACATAAAATAAAATGGTTTCCAAGGCAATATTTCTCATTTTCATTTTGTTTAACTTGATAAAAATTAATTTAAAAAAACTATATAGACATATATATTTTTTTAAAACCACAACAAAATGTGTAAAACTTTTAAAACTAAAATTAAAATGAAAGCTAAAAATATATATATAAATTAGAAATATTAATAACTATGAACTATAGTATTTCAACGGTACTAAAATAAGTGTAGTGAGTCAACTACTAGGGTACTAAATGGGGATGGGTCACAATTGTCAATTAGTTGTCAGGCTCCAGACTAGTCGTGCATCTATGTATATTTTTTTCTACTTTTAGTAGCGTTTTAGTAGTTAATCTGTTTACATGGTAAAAACCCTTGAAAAGTTGCATGTTTACAATGGCACACTTTTTTGAGTGTCCTGAATGTTGTGATTTTTAGGTTAAAAATAGTTGTCAGAGCCGATAGCTTTGTGGGTAGCATTCTGACATGAACATCAGGCAACCCGAGTTCAATCCCAGTTTGTGGTCTTTTCTCAATCCCATCCCACTTTGCTTCCTGTCAGGTCGCTGTACTGTCCTGACCCAATAAAGGCAAAAAATGCAAAGTAAATTATCGCTTTTATTTTCTGTTGTGCATCTAGCTGTTTTTTAAACTAAAATGTGCCTTATTTAAACGCCCCCTCGAAATATGTCTATATGTGGTCAAGTGAACCTGAAAGCAGCCTAATTATACAGGCCACTTAATAAAAAAAAAGGTCAGGCAACCCACCAATTAGTTGATTTTGTACTTTTGTAGCTTTAAACATTCCTTGTGCTTAATGTTAATACTTGATCCAGATAAAATTCTGTATCATTGCATCCTGAAAATGTGTCTCCAACCATGTTACAATGTTTCTCTTTTTTCCCCTTGCTCACATGTTCTCTACCTTCAGGACAGTTTATGTTCTCTCAGATGTCCTGGACGAGCAGTTAAAGGCCCTGTGGTTCTCTCCATTCCAGTCAGATGAGTTGGAGACAGAAGTAGACATGGTGAGGAACATGTGTTTGAAGGAACAAATAATATATGTGTTCATAAAATATGTATTTAAACGATTTGATAGGTAAATAAACTTGTTATAAGGTAAAATGAATGAGGAAGTTTAATTGGAGTCAACTTTTGTGAATCTGAATCTTAAAGGGTTAGTTCACCCAAAAATGAAAATTCTGTCATTAATTACTCACCCTCATGTCGTTCCAAACCCGAAAAACCTTTGTTGATCGTCGAACACAAATTAAGATATTTTTGATGAAATCCAAGAGCTTTCTGACCCCTCCATAGACAACAACACAATGACCACCACATTCAAGTCCCAGAAAGGTAGTAAAGGTATCGTTAAAATAGTCCATGTGACTCCAGTGGTTCAACCTTAATGTTGTGAAGCAACGAGAATACTTTTTGTGTGCAATAAACAAAACAAAAAAAACTTTATTCAACAATCTCCTCCTACGCGATTCACGTAAGCACCACGTTGCAACTTAATTTAAGTTCCGAAGATGAACGAATGTCTTACTGGTTTGGAATGACATGAGGGTGAGTAATTAATGACAGAAATGTAATTTTTTGGGTGAACCCTTTAAGTTACTCTTAATTTTTATTAGTTCATGTGATCATTGTAAATGTATGTGCCACAGGTGAAAGTAGACCTAGTTGCTCTGGCCCAGCAGTGTTGTCCAGACTTAGACCTGAAGGCAGAGTTAGAACGATCGTTCCTCACTGAACCCACTTCCCCAGGACACAGCAAAACAACCAAAGGCTTCAGACTGGGCAAGCACAAACATGAGACCTTCATCACATCCAGGTACACACCATTCTAGTCAGAGATTACTATTTTACCTTGAATGTATAAACTCTATAAAGCTACAAATCATTTTCTTTGTTTGCAGTGGGAAGTCAGATTATGTGGAGCCTGCAAAACGAGCTCATATCATGGCAGCCCCTCGGGGTCGGGGCCGTGGTGCATTTGGCCAGCTCAATCGACCACATGACATTTTCCGCCAGCGCAAGCAGAACACCAGTCGGCCTCCTTCCATGCATGTAGATGATTTCCTTGCCGCAGAGTTCAAGGATGTTGGTCCGCCCACCGGCATGACCCTGCCAAAACGACCACCAAAGGGAGGAGGAGCCAAACCACCGACTAGAGGCTTGTTCACTGGAGGAACCAGAGGGAGAGGCTTCCAGAGTCACACACGCTTCTTCACTCCACCAGCCCCCAAGAGTGTTCTGCTCGCTGGTACACGCATATGTTTAATTCAGCACATATATATATACTCTGTACTCCTTTTTGCATGTGGCTGATTAAACCTGTGAAAAATAATTTCAAATAATTTGTGTGTTTTAGGAAACTATCCACGCCGCGAAGGTGGCCGTGGCTCCACTTGGAGCACTCCGGTGACAGCTGTCACTCACAGAGGGACTTACAGTGAACCTCGCGGAGGACAAAGCAACTTCACCCGACCGTTGCCCTCCAGACAGCCACCTACAGGTAGGCCCCCATCCTTTTTTTTAAATAATATAGAAACAATATAAAATAGCTATTTAATAACCATTAAACATGACACTGACAGCTTATAAGGTTCTTAGATAAACAAGACCAAATATATTGACCAAGCAGATTAGTTTGTATTTTACTTTTTTGGGATTTTCAGCATTTGCTGATGACAATGCCTGCTTGACTGATTGACTAGTAAAAGTCATTTTACTAGTTCCACTGTGTCACTTCTAAAATCTACCGACAGCCCTTGTGTTATGTGTAGAAAATAAACAGATACTGTAACACACATTTTCTGTTTGGAAATATTTCTACTTCATAATAATTTATATAATTTTACATAATATATTTATATAAACAATTTTAATTTATATTTCAATTATTTAATAAAGTACAATTTATTTAAAAATCTAAAATAACTAGGTTTGTTTATATTTATTATGTGGCTTAACTACATTTAACTACAAATAAAATATGAAATGTATTTATATATTTTAAGCCACTATTAAAAAAGCCCTATTTTAAATAATTATTTATATAATAAAATATTTATGCAATGTTTATTTTATATGTATTGTAGTATTTATGGTATATAATATATACTAATGATAATTCAATTACATATCTTCAGGCATTGGCTATTAAAATTGTATAGCTTAACTATATTTATAGAATATAAAAATGTATAATATTAATTTGATTTATATAATTTAAGCCACTATTAAAAAATATTGTTCAAGCCCTATTTTAAACTTAAGTGATGCATTTATAATTATTTATTTATTTATTTATATATATATATATATATATATATATATATATATATATATATATATATGGTATATATATATATATATATATATATATATATATATATATACCATATCTCAACCATATTTATAGTATTTAAATATGACAAAAATAATAAGAGTTGAGTTATATATATCTTTAAGCATTGACTGTTGGTGATAGTGCCACCTTCTGGCTGTTTCCCTTACTAGTGACTTCTTTATAATCATTAAAGTTGCAAACTAATGAATGAAATGTTTTAAATGGCTCTTTAGCTCACCCTACAGCTCTACCAAACAGATACTGACCCCCCTCTCCTAACTCTTCAGGTGCTTACCGATTGGCTCCTCGAGACAGAGCCAACAGAGGCAGAGGGACAGGCCTGTCCTGGTTGAGTGGTGGAGTTAATGTAGGAGGAGGTGGAATAAGTGGCGGTGGACGTGGTCAAGGGAAGTTCAGCAGTGGAGGAAGCGGAGGCGGACGGGGCCGACACGTCCGCTCATTTACTCGCTAAACGCTGCCTTGAGCAAAGCAGACTCAGCCGCCAGGCTCTAAAGGACCAATCAGGATGTGGATCTGCTGTTTCTGTTGCAACCACCGACTGATATTGTGTATATCATTGTCATGTTTTGTGTTTCTCTCATTTTTAAAACTGTTAAATATGATTAAATTCTTGTGAGGATATGTTTGAGTGTATTTTTATAGAACAATCCACAGTGTAATTTGTCAAAATTGTTTTAATATCAACAAATGTAGCAGAATGCATCTATGTTGCTCTTTTAAATTGGAAAACAAGCCTCTCATATTCTAAAAACATACCAAAAAAAAAAAAATTACACAATTTGGTTTAATCTTAGCACCTGGCCCGTCTCAGAGCACTCATTCAGTTTACAGAAGATGAGTTCCAAGAAGTGTGTTCCCTTTACTGTTCTATTGTGAAAATCAGCATCCTCAGATAACTGTCACCTCTCTATTCTTCCTTTTGATGCAGTCCAAAGCTAGGCTTCGTGGGCTTGGTTTTCTCTGCACCTCAGCAGGGGGCGGAGCTGCAGCTTCAGAGGGTGTGGCTGGCCTGAGCCCCTCCCTTTTTAAAAGTTCAAGAAGCTCTGCCTTCTCAAGCTCTGCCCTCTCTAGCTCTTGTCTGCGCGCTCTCTCTGCACCCAGTAAAATGCGGACGTCTGACATGACGCGGGACAGCTGGCCCTTTGCACAAACACACACCTGTCAGCAACTTACTGCACACACAAAAAGCCTGTCGATGTGAAAAGTATCGCACCTTAAGTTCGTCCACTTCACTCCTCAGCAAACTCTCCTTCTGCACCATGTGTCGTCTTTGGGAATCCAAACGAGATTCCATTTCATGCCTCACCTCTTCGACTTTGCAGTCTAATTCTGCCCTGTAATAAACACAGACGTTTTTCTAACCTTACAGCATTTACATGGTCACAATTCATATGACTTAAGCAGTATGTTTCTACCGGAGCATGTCCAGCTCAGCTCGTAGCTCTGATACACAGTTGTGTTGGACCTCTTCATTGTTTAGGATTGTGTATCCACAGCCGCTTGCGCAAACTCTACTGCTGTATTCGCACACACACAGATGAGCTTCCAGAGAGCGCCGCGACACCTGAACTGGGCAGCCTGAACGAATGCAGAGAAACATTGACAAAGACAGAAGAAACCCTGGCACATGGCAAATGTTCATGCACAGAGAAATATTGTTGGAAGAATCTAAGAGGCAGGGCTGATCAATAAGGACGGCCCTAGTGAAAATGATCTAGTTGGCTGACAAATGAGGATTT
Source organism: Gobio gobio (assembly GCF_949357685.1). Classification (NCBI taxonomy): domain Eukaryota; kingdom Metazoa; phylum Chordata; class Actinopteri; order Cypriniformes; family Gobionidae; genus Gobio; species Gobio gobio. Next base: position 29,390,034 of record NC_137108.1, read on the forward strand.
GTCAAAATTTGATGGTACTGCTACTGTAAGAATGGGTTGAAAACTACAAACCAATCAATATTTTTTTCCCATGCATGCCAACATTTTCCAGCCAAAGTGTTAATGAATTTATGACTGCCTTTGTGTTCTGTTTAATTATTGTGTATAATGTTACTGCCAATTCTCTTTGTGAAGGAAACTTAACATTTGATAAACATGAAATGTAAAATATTTTTTAAAATATTAAATACATTTAAAACTATACATTTAAAATGATAAATCTAAATATTTTATCTAAATGATACATTTATAACAATTTTAAATATACTCTACTGTTCAAAAGTTGGGGGTCAGTAAGATTTTTGCATGCTTTTGAAGGATGTCTCATGCTCACCAAGGTTGCATTGATTTGATCAAAAATACAGCATAAACAGTAATATTGTGAAACTTTGTTTTATTTTTAAATATATTTCTGTGATTATATGTGCTGATTTGGTGCTCAAGAAAAATGTTGAAAATAGCTGTGCGGCTTAAAATTTATGTAGAAACTGATTTTTTTCAGTATTCTTTGATGAATAGACAGTTCAGACGAATATTTATTTGAAATTGAAATCTTTTGTAACATTATAAATGCTTTTACTCTCACTTTTGATCAATTTTATGCATCCTTGCTGAATAAACAAATTCAACCAGAAATCTTTTTTTTTTTTTTTACTATCCCCAAACTTTTGAACGGTAGTATATGCAAGCAGTTTCCAAATGTTTATGAATTTATGACTGTCTTTGAGTTTGCTGTACAATAATAATTACTGTATGTCCAGCTATTATCTTTGTGAAGAAAAAAAATAAATGTGAATAATATTTTTTTAAATACGAAAAAATAAAAATTATTTGTTTCAAATCCTAATACAAAAACATAAATGAATACAAATTTGAAATGTATAATTTTTGGCAAGCCAATAAAAATATTGGCAGGGCAAGTGGGGGAAAAAAACCCTTATTGTTAAAGAAAAAGACACACAGAGTTTGTAAAACACACATGAAACACAGAACACCTACCACAACGGTAACACAAGTACTCGTCACCTGCATATTTAAATACATACATCCACACACAAACAGAAGGATTAGGGAATGCTGCATTAGGTTTACTGAAACTAATACATATCTATTATGTGCAAGAATCTACCTCTGTTAGCTCATTAACTACTCAATTGTATTAACCCTGAGATAAACGTTTCACCTCATTGGCTGCCTGAGGGGGTCCCTCATTAATAATTAAAGATGTGATTACTGAGCATTAGGCGCTCTATCTTGCGGTTACAACACTCATTCATCTGCGCTTTGTATAGTATGTATAAAAGAGGCAGTAGCCACCGGTCCCCTGCCAAAAAAAGTGTGAGTACAGGTACTAAGATATAGTTATAGGCTATATATAAATGCTTGTTTATGTGTACCTGCATTACTGCAGTTCAGCAAAGCGTAATCACACTGCTGCTCATGCCGATGAATAGACTCCAGGGCACATATGACCTCACAACCTTGTGGCCGGAACACACACCTCACCTGCAGCCTTGCTAAATCATTCCTCATGTATCTGTAACACACAACACACATGTATGTCATATGAATAGGTAATAGGCATGATTCAATAAAATGAATTAACATTAAAGTTATCGGAAGTGATTTTTTGCAAGTACAGGTGCTTAATACATCTGTGGTACCTGAATAGAGGGCGTAGATGTGTGATGTCTAAAGGCAAGCGGTCCTCAGGACAGCTGTTATGGTGGATGAGCCATCCGTGAATGCAGGTGCTGCAGAAGGCATGTTCACACGGAGCCTGCAGAGGATCTTCTAACACATCCCGACATACACAGCACAGCAGACCCTCGTTTACATAGCCTACAAAGCGTTCCAGATCGTAGCCCATCCTAGAGGAGACACACACGCACACAGTAAAATAATTATAATAACTAAAAAGCTGCCTCGTGGTTAAGACATGTTACATTAATATAATGGGGAAAATGCCTAATTTAATTTAATTTTAAAATCGAATAAAACACTGCAACCCTACAGAGGATTAGCAGCTCGGAGAATGGATCGATGGATGGATACAACAATACAGAAAATACAAATATTACATAATTTACACATAATCAAGGCACGCAATTTTTAAATAAAGTATTTAAAAACAGACATTTAGCAAAATAAAAAAAGGACTTTACAGCAAAATAAATGAAAAAGTTTTTGCTAAATAGGTTAAACCTTTGAAAACTGAAATGTAACAATAATATGTATTTTACATTGAAAAATTATAATATATATATATATATATATATATATATATATATATATATATATATATATATATATATATATATATATATATATATATATATATTATAATTTAAAAAAAATGTATTACATTACCTAAATAATTATAACAACATAAAGTTGTCTCATGGTTATAACAAGTTACATTAATATAATGGAAAAAAACGCTTAATTTGATTTCCTTTTTAAATCCAAATAATACAAAAAATACAAAGATTACAAATTTTGCATATCAATATTTATATATATATATATATATTTTTTTTTTTTTTTTTCTTATTTAACTTTTAAAAACAGACATTTAGCAAAATAAAAAAGGGACTTTACAGCAAAATAAATGAAAATGTTTTGCTAAATATGTTAAACCTTTGAAAACTGAAATGTAACAATAATATGTATTTTACATTGAAAAATTAAAATACATATATATATTATAATTTTTACAAAAATTATTACATTACCTAAATAATTATAACAACATAAAGTTGTCTCATGGTCAGGGTTCTTGCAGGTTTCAGAAAGTCAAATTTAAGACCTTTTTAAGACATTTTAAGACCATAAAGATTGAAATGTAAGACCTATACGACGCATTACCAAAATTATTTAAATCAAAGAAATAATAAAAAAAGCAATAAAGCAATGACATTAGTAACCCTCCACAGCCAACAACGTGCCAAATGCCCAAAACCTTAGGCCCAAAATGAAAATAGGCTAAAACAAACTTGCCCTCAAATAGAATAGATTACAAAACAGCATATTAATAGCCTAAGAGATTGAACAGAGGATGCACTAGGGAGATAGGATAAACTAGGGATGCACGATTTGGGGAAGATATCTAATTGCGATTAATCTGGTAAAAATGCAAAATCTTTTTTTTCTTTTTTACAAATGAAAAGTGTATGCATTTTATGTATTAATGTTTATATATTAACGAGACTAATAATAATGATTATATTCAATAAATACAAATATTTAACTAAATTTTAAATATTACTATTACAATAACATTTTAATTATTAAAAAAAAATAGAGTATTTAAGAATAAATATAACAATATAATAATAATACTAATAAAAAAACATTTATATTTTACAGAAAACTTATTTTACAAAAAAAACCTGCTGGGTTACCTGTTAATATGCAGACAGCCTATGACTAAAAATCATTATAACGGTCTAAAGATTTATTGTATATAAATAAAGAAATTCTCTGCTTTTTATCTGTGATATAAATTTCTTAAAGTCTATGTATTTAATATGAAATATGAGCCTCTTATGCATCCACTGTGGGGGGAAAACTGTACATTGGAGAAAAACATATGGGTTGTCATATAAATTTATTTAGAGAGAAGTATTATTTTTCATATTTGTTACCCAAACTTTCATTCAAACTGGAAGCCAGAAGGCGCCCTCGAGCAGAAACTCCACATTTGCCTTAGAGAAGTAATCATTAGCCCTAACGTGAAGCTAGCGATGTAGGATAAACTGAAGATAGAAACGCTTTGACTGATGAAACGAAGACAATAAACACGACTGCATCAACATATGGTGTATTTGAGTTCTTCAAGCCTTCACTATTTTCATAATAATAAGGTATGCAGTGCTAATTGAGTGCAGTCTTTATCACTGTTTAGATTAATATAAAACAATGCATGTCTGCCTCATTCTGTCCAGAAAAATACAACGTTATTAAATGTAGACATATTTTGCGGGCAGGTAATTGCATTTATCACGGGATTTGTAGTTTTATCACCGAGTACGTGTACCAACACCCCCAGAAAGAACTACAACACACCGAACGAACGCTCTGAGGGCGGCGCAGCAAAGACTCTGGAGCTCCACTTTGAGCTCCGCTTTCGCGATTCGATACTTTTTTGCTACAGTGTAACATTAATAACTTTCTGCAGCCAGCATTTCTGGAAATGAACGAGGATAACACTTTTTTTTAAGACCTAACTAAATTAAATTTAAGACCTCGGGTGAAAATCTGGCCGTTTTTCAGACGTTTTAAGGCCTTAAATTAAAAGAAATTAATTTTAGACATTTTAAGACTTTTTAAGACCCCGCGGGAACCCTGCATGGTTATAACAAGTTACATTAATATAATGGAAAACAACGCTTAATTTGATTTCCTTTTTAAATCCAAATAATAAAAAAAAAATACAAAGATGACATATTTTGCATATTTATATATATATATATATATATATATATATATATATATATATATATATATATATATATATATTTTTTTTTTTTTTTTTTTTTTTTTTATTATTATTTAACTTTTAAAAACAGAAATGTAGCAAAACATTTACTTTATTTTTATTTTGTAAAATTTTCTTAAACCTTAGTGCAAAAATGTAAGAAAAAGCTTTATTGTTCATTAAAATAAACAATAGATTTGTGGTAAATGTCGTAAATCTTTGAAAACGGAAAGTTAACAATATTTATTTTGCATTAAAAAATGTAAGACGTTTAAATATTTACTGTATGTGTACACTAAAACATACAGGCTATTAATGTACGCTTAACAGCATAACAAATTAAAATATTTTAAATATATATATAAATATATAAATGACATTACCTGACAGAGTCTGTGGTCTCTTCTCTCCCCCTCTCCTCTCAGGTGTGGTTGTTGAAGATGGTCTGGTCAGTTGCCATAGAAACAGCCAGGTGGCAGCTGTTGTAGGACTGAAACATGAGTGGGTGGGGTTACGAGTGTAGAAATTCACAAGGGATCTGAGATCAGTGTGCCATCTTCATTTATGCTAAATATTAGGAAATAGACCCTTTAATGTGTATAAAATTGTGTGGAATGCAATTTATGAGGCACCTTTGCTAAGCAACCTGTACAACAGACCATCTAATGTCCAACAAATTTGCAAGAACTCAACACACACCGGTCGAGATCCCTTAGACTCAGAGAAACCCTCTGGGAAACTCTTGTTCTGTGATCAAATGAAACTAAAGCACCTGGCAACCCCACACACAAATACACAGAGGGCCACACCAGCACCAGATACACATAAAAAAAAAAAACATATTTGACAACACAAATATCCTACACATCCAAAGGGATATTTCTGGTGTCTTTGAATAGTAAACTTAAAAAAACAAAAACAACAACTCATAAATAAATTGCCTATTTGAGATTAAATGCAAGATGTTTTTCCCCCCTCATTGACATCCTGTACACATTCCTCAAAAACAACCGCCTAAACATAACAGGTGACCTTTACAAGTGTTCCCGCACCTGTCTGGCCATGTGAGGCTTGTGGCTCGAGCATTTAACGCTAAATTATTGCTTTTGTAAAATGCGGAGCTCCAGTTAAATGCATAATCCATTACAGATTGACAGGTAATACTACAATAATCATGAATTCTTTTATGAAGGAGAGGAAGTTTGTCTGTGCTGCTGTGTTTATGTCTGGGCACTCTCACTGTCTAAAAGAGCTCTGTTCTTCATGGCTGTGCTGGGATTACACAGGATTACGCTTTCCCACTCTCTGATTGGATTATTTTCTACATGGCTAGCTACTAGCCTTACTTTTAGAAATGCAGCGGTATATAAAACATTGACACAACACAAGCAGATGTGCATCTGTGCACATGCAAGAGTCAAAACAGTAAAATCAGCACCATATATAAAAATGACTAAAGTCAATGTTCCTGTACATTTTGACTAATGAATTTACATGACTTTTCCAGTCATTCATCATTTCAAATGTGTTTTTATTTTAATACTTTACTCGCAAAGAACAATTACTAGATATTGAGCATAACAAATATATATATATGCTATAGACACTATACTTTTTAAGATTTAGTTTTCCATATAATTTCCAGGACTGGAAATAATAATTGCCTGACATATTAGAGTATACTGCTTGCAAGTAGAATATGTATCTCTACAGTTAATATGAATCTAAAGCATGAATGATAGCAAATTAATGTAAGACAAGGATCTAAGTCTGATTTAATTTTGGACTGAATCAAAGACATACAAAACAGTAAACAGTTGTTAAGTAATGTGAAAGATATAACTGTTTGCATGGTCATGATTGTTGTATAATGTACATGAATTAAAACAAAACAAGTAAGGGTTAATAATGTGTAAATTGCACTGAGTAGCCTACTTGCCTGGTTGGTAAGTGATGCTTGACAGGGATCAGATTTTTCAGACGTCTTCTGTATTTGCTTCATTTACCTCTGATGGATTAATTATTATTATTTATTTTTTTTGCAGACAATATTTACTGTCAGGTTTCTTTGACACTGTTCTCTTGACTGTTGATTTTTGCTCCTCATAAGCTCCTTCTCTCCACCCTCTTTATGTGACGTAGCGTGTCGACCAATCGCGGGGAAGAGACGTCACTTCCGCGGGAGACTCGCTCGCGCTTTATGTTTTAACGAGGGAATTTTTGAAAATAAGAAAAGTGGTTGACAGACAGGGAATAAACACAATAGGTAAGCATTGGCCGTACTATCTATCTACTATTAGTATATTAAATCGAAGTACATTTGACAAGTTGAAAAGTAAACACACACCGCTGTTTAACTAACTTTGTTTACCCTGGTTTCGCTAACGACAGCAACTGACGCTTGCTAACGTTACATATCCTGTGCCGCTGTGCGAATAGGGAATAGGGATAGTTCACCGAAATTATGTCATTCATTCAATTATGTCATTGTTTATCACATTCCTGTCATCCGATCCCAAACCTGTATGACATTGTTTCTGAAACGGTTATTTTTAATGAAGATTAAGATGATTCACTTGTTAAGATTCACCCCAGTTTAGTCCGATTCTTGAAAGAATGACTCTTATGAGCCGATTCTTTTGAGTGAATCAAAACACTCACCCATTGAACCGCGATTTATTTACTTTCGTGAGGTCGGACTTTATGAATGAACTAAGAACCGTTGTTATATGTTATGTTATTATATTTTATGTTATGTTATATTTAAGGTTGACTTAAAGACTTAAATCAGTGTATTTTATACAAATTATATATATTTTTTAATCTATAGTTATTATTGGATTACATTTCTGCCACTAATAAAATGTCTGTGTAACTGTTAACACACATATTATAATTATATGAATAAATAAATTAAAATCATTTCTGTTGTTATCTCAGTTCTGTTGAAATCTAAAATGATATAAGTATTGAGAACAAAAATGTAAAAACTGCATTTATTTTGTTTTTCAAATAATTTCTTCCTCAAAAGTACTAAAACAATTATGATAAAATTGCAGAAGAAAGTAAACTATCCCTTTAATTTGAAGTTTGAGGTTTTATCACTGCGTGGTGCTTCAGCTAAAGTGGTATGTGTGTTTTCATTGACAGAATGCGTAGATCTGGAGCTCCAAGTCAGATCCGTGGCAATGCTGCTAAGATACCCAGGTTTATGCCACCGGGGCCAGCCAGGAATGATGGACCACCTTTGTTGGGTCCCCAGCCAGAACCATCTCTACCGTCGCCACCACCCACACCTGCTTTGGGAAATGTGCTGCTCAATAAGGTTGAATGAATAAGTCAAAACAAGAGAATGATTAAAAAATGGAAATTATGATTATTTTTATGCAATGTTTCTGCTTATGTAATGTATATGTGACTGATAATATCTTAAAGTCCCCCTGTAGTCAATCATTTTATCCCATAGTCAACTTGATCACCAAAATTACATTTTTAAAAGTTTTTCCTGTGAAGATTTTTTATTCATGCCTTAAATAGCTTGAATGTAATTCTACACCCTTGCTTTAGTATATGGGGAACTATGAATATGCAAATGAGCCCCGCCTCTGCTCACTCATACAGGCTTGTCTAGTCAAGGTATCAGAATGGTATGCGTTTTATGTATCGCTCTCTACAGCGTCGGACACATAACGGTAATTAATATGATTAGCCTTTGGCTTGACTACATCAAACAGCTAATAATGTGTTGCTAAAGTTACACAAGCCATGTTCCAGTTCGCCACCCCGGAGGAGTGTTGTCAAAAGTACTGTCTTCTGTATTAAGTTGGTACTGAAATTTTGAAAAAATGTGATAGCACATTTCCATCTAGCATTTTGAGCGCTGTTGAACGGATTCTTAAACCCCTCTGATTGGACGTTGTGTTCACATGCGCAACATGTATGTCTGTGATTGTCTTCAATGATCAACACTTCCAAAACATGTTGTAAATAGACATCGTAATATATCATATACATAATTCACCCGCTATATTGCAAAATGTACCTGATTTTTCATATAAACAGAAGAATATACTGGGAAAATTTTCCTTCTTATGAGACTTCCCTGCTTCCCAGCATAGTAATGGTATGGCAAAACCCACCCACACATCGATGTGATTGGTTCCAAGGTAGTTTGTGACATACGAAACACTGGCGATATCCAACCATCGGACAGTCTTTTTTTCAAGGCAGTTTTATGGAGAAAATCAGCAATGGTGTTGACTTATGAATCTGCACATGGTTTGTCTTAAAGCATATTAAAAACACCACATGGGCATATAAACAACTTGATTTTCACCACAGAGGGTCTTTAATGTGCTGCTATTCATATCGTCTATTTACTGTAGTTTCTTTGTGTGTGTTATTACAACAAGGCTTTTGATCTGTATCATGACAATAATGCAGTTATGTATTACATTATGGTTGAAAAGGTGCAGTAGGTGCATTTTGCTTCTTCATTGTTAGGGTTTGTTTTCCTTTGCAGGTCCAGAGGTGTTTGAGTAGTAAAGATTCTCCAGCTGTGTCTAATGCTCCATTGGGCAGTAAGGCTTTAGCCAGAGTCCTGAGTGCTGTTCCTCAGGGGGAATGTAAGGAAAACAGCCTCAGGTCTTCACCTGACTGTCTTGAACCTGAACAATCAGCAGATGAAGACAGCTGCTCAATACAGCCAAACACGCAGGCAAACTGCACAACTGCTGGTAAGATACAGATCATAGTGTGTGTGTGTGTGTGTGTGTGTGTGTGTGTGTGTGTGTGTGTGTGTGTGTGTGTGTGTGTGTGTGTGTGTGTGTGTGTGTGTGTGTGTGTGTGTGTGTGTGTGTGTGTGTGTGTGTGTGTGTGTGTGTGTGTGTGTGTGTGTGTGTGTGAGTGATTGAAAGGATTAAATATATATTATAAATATCTATTGTTCAATGAATGTTAAACAGATTTTGCAGATTTGGTCTGGTTTAGGGTATAATACAATTATAATTTTTTCATCTGGTAATGTAACTATAACAATATGAAATGCATTACTTATTACTATATTTTAAACTTGGACTCCAAGAACAAAACCCTTTTTAAATAGTTTAAATCGACACATGCAGCACATCTATATAAAAAAAGAAATTGATGAGCGACTGACCAAGCAAAATTGAGTATTCCAGAGAGCCGCGTGATAATAACAGCAAAGCCTTTATATGCGTCAGTTTCGTATGAGCCTTTATCATGTTGATATTTTATAATATCTCACCAGTTGCTAGAAGGTAGTGGTCGAACACTATAAAACTCCGACCAAGAAAGAGGAAATGCATTTGGTCACTTATTAAAGCTTAAACCAAAACTAGTACAGTACGGCATGTCTATTCCCCTCCTCTAACTTCGGCTTTGAGCGAAACTAACCAATCCGTGCTCACGGTCCGCTTGATTGACAGGCGCTATGTGTGCGTGCCGCGCACAGCTTGAATGCAGAGCTTTCCTGCATTCAGTCTGTAAGCTGTAGTACATTTGTGTCTGCCTGGGAAATATAGCAACTGGTGTCTTGAAAGCGGTCCTCTCTCACACAAACACTGTCTGCACATAACTGTTTCCCAGTTGTTCTGGTGCGAGCACATTATGCGTCAGTTTAATGTTTCCCTTTGCCGTTTCAGTAGTCGCGCGGACTCGCTCTACACTCTCACAACAGACTTGACGCGGTTAAAATATAACAACACGCTCAAAAACCCGCCTTCAGTCGTTTCCCGCTAATAACGCAATACATGTCGCTGTTTTCAGCGGCATAAGAGAGCTCCGCTGTGTTTCTAGTCTAATATAGTCGGGTGTGTTATGTAGGTCAGGCCAGGCTTAAGCAGCTTTACTGAACCTGCGTCAGCTTAAGCTAAAAGGAATTCCAGCAAAGCCCTCCCCGGGTAGGCGTGGGCCTAATCGAGGCTGGCCTAGTTAAGCCTGATTCTTTTTCTTACGTCTGTGTGCTTGAGAGCCAGTTTGTGCATGTGTGTGTATTGTTTAACCGAGACGAGCAGTGCAGCAGCCTGCTCACACAAGTGAGTAGAGAAAGACAGACACACACAGCACTGGGAAAAGAGGAGAAGGAGATCAAACCTGGAGCATTGAGACCAGCCTAAAAGCAGGATGTCTACCTTATTCATGACAAACAGCATGGTCGGCAAGGCCCGCTCTTCCAACTTCACCCTATCTGAGAAACTGGATCTTCTGCGGCTGGTCCAGCCTCACATACGCATTCTGGAGGAGCACACCAACAAGCATGCCGTGATTGTGGATAAAAACCGGTGCTGGGACAGCATAGCAGAACGCTATAATAGTTTAGGAGGCGAAAGGCCCCCCAGAACGGCACAGGGTCTTCGGACCCTCTATAAGCGACTTAAAGAAAGTGCCAAGCAGGAAGTTCTGCATCGAAGCCATGCCCAGCCCGAGTACCGGGGCCGCATCTCGGAGCCAACCAAGCGCATCATGGAAATGATACCTCAGCTGTTTCACGTAGGGGACAAAGAGCAAAGCGCACTCCACAGGTGAGATGGAGCATACAGATACGCACACGCACACACTCACACACACACAAGAAAAAAACAAAAACTCACACATTATCAGGTGCATCTATATTTCAAAACATCATTATCACACAATGGATCATTTAAACCAATAATAAGTTACTTTGGCTGCTGTTAATGGTCACACTCAGCCAATTAGAGTTTACCAATATTAGAATCAGAAATAGCTTTATTGCCAAGTATGCTTACACATACAAGGAATTTGTCTTGGTGACTGAAGCTTCCAGTGCACTGACAGAATGATAAGTGATTAATATTAATATTGTATTTATGATTTGATTGTATCGTGATTTTATATTAATATTGGGTTATTAATACACTTTATTTTACAGTGTCCTTGTTACATGTACTTACCATAGTAATAACAGTAAACGAGTATAATTACATGCAACCCTAAACCAAACCCTAACCCTATAGTAAGTGCATGTAGCTACTGAATATTACTCAGTCCTTAAATATATAATTACACTGTAACAATGACACCTTAAAATAAAGTGTAACCTAATATTGTTAGACTCATTTAGAGACATCTTTTAGTTTGTCTTATGCGACCAAAGCACACATTGCAGTCACACACTCGCTGTCCTTTCATTCTGTCCTGTGCCAGAGGTAAGCTGCAGCACTGAGGGGCTTTGGATGCGCATTTCCGATGCTGCGTTAATGCCAGGTTTGCCACCGTGTGCCAGAGGAGTTACTTTCCACTGACATCTCCATGTCTTCTCTATCTTAGGCTTTCTGTTGTTGACAAAACAACAGGTCTGCCTTTTGTCACCACAAATCCAATACAGCTGAGAGTTGTGGATGAACATAATCTGATTCTTTTGAATTGGCTAGTTGAATTAGATGGTTGATATGTTATTGGATTAAAACTGAGAATCTTTACCGAGATGTACAAATGAGAATTGATCTCATTGACTCATTGAATGTGAGTCAGCACATTTTTATGAATAATGTTCAAAATAAAATTTTCTGAATTTTTTTTTTAATGAATCATGTGTATGTGTCTGTGCTAGGCTTCAGTTCAAGAGGAATTCTCCAGTTGAGCAGCCGGGCAGCAGCCTGTCCCTCCCAGCGTTGTCGGACTATCCGCATGTTGCGGTTGTGAGGGTGGAGACGGAGGATGTGAAACCGCCTCCTGATATCCACTTGATTACATCCCACGGTTCACCCATCACCATCGCCACACCAAGCAGTCAGGCCCACCATGGACAGAACGAGAGGGACAGTGAAGTAATGGAAGAGGAGGAAGACGAGGAGGAGGAGGAATTAGCTTCCCACGTGTACGCGGCCTCTCTCTCTCCGTGCCCCTCCTCCGTACACCTGCCGCCCTCACCGTCGGCACTCGGCGCCAGGAGGAGTGCATATCAGAGGGGGAGGGCGGTGTTCAAAAATTCCATTTTTGAGGCAGAAGCTTTGACAATGATGCGAGAGGAGCATGAGCTGCTTCTGGCCAATCACAGAAAGCTTGGACTATATCTCGAGGAGAAGAGGGAGGGACTTAAGAGAAAGCAACAGTTGGAGGAGGAGCTTCTCCGGTCAAGGGTCAAAGTGGAGAAATTGAGGGCGGCCAGACTACGCCAAGGATTGCCATTGGTGTGACATGTACGGTGTCAGATCTGCAAGTGTATCACAAAGGGAACTTGTTAATATGAAGTCGAAATGAGCAAACTTGTTTGTATAGTTAATTTCTTGTTTGTACAGTTTTTGTATTCAAGCGACATTTGTACGAGGATTGTTTCTGATGTTTGTTGTAGGAATTAAAGTTTTTAATGTGTGAATGCCCTGATTGAAGAATTGTTTTTTTTATTTTGTACGGATTCGCTAATAAATTCATAATTGTTTTAATCTCTGTTTAAGCCCGTCCTTTCATATTTTCTTTGTCACTCAGGAAGTGTTACATAGCAACAGCAATGACCGAGAACCTTCTCAGTTGAGTTGTTTGTAAAGACGTAATTTGTGTGTTTATTTACTGTATAATGCAATGTAAAGTCAGTATGAAATCGAAATTGCTATTTTTCTCATATTGTGGCGTATATTAGAATGAAACCACTTCAGAAACGAGAGAAAATGCAGGGTGGGACTTGATAAGATCATTGGATCGCTGTCTTTTGAATGTAAAGAAACATGAATGTTAAGAAAACGATGTGCACAGACAGAGATATCCTGTAATAAAATTGCAATATAACATTTTTTTTTTTAAATATTTTGATTTCATGCTGACTTTAGACTGTGAAATTCTTGCAACTGAAAATTTGAATTATTTTTATGCCACTGTTTTTTCACCTGACTTTGTTATCAGTACAACATTGTCTATGATGTAGGCTATTGCTTTGTCATGGTATTAGTGCTGATCCTTTTTTTGTTTATTTTAAAGCACGTTACTATAGTGTAATGTGGTGCAAGGCGTCATCCAGGAAACATAAGCGATGGGAAGGCGACGCTGTGCTAGTTGCCAGGGGGCGGACTGTTGTGCTCAAAGACATGGAGGGGCGGGACATTGGACGAGGTAAGCCTATCACAGCACATTCTAGCACAGCTTTTGGATTTGATTTTGTACATAAATGCATATTTTAATTTAGGAATGCACAAAATATTGTTTAGTCAATATTGGAGGGTTTTTTTGGTCTATCAGTTGATATTGTATATTTGTGCATGTTATGCTCATTTCCCCTCTTCATTTAATGCTTTCAAGTTAAAAAAAGATAATAATTTAGTCATTTTTAGCACATCTCTGAATATCCATTTTCTCATTATGCATACAAAAATGTTACTATTTGCCATTTATCGGTTATTGGTCATATGATATCATGATAATTATTTAGTCTGTGTAGATGTGTGTTTTGAATCAGTGTTTTTCTGTTAGGTTCAGGCTACAAGGCATCAGAGCTGGAGAGCTTGTGTGAGGGTCAGACTCTTATGGTGGGAGGGAAACAAATCGAAGTCATGGGAGTCATAGCCGATGAGGACTACGCCAAAGGCCGTTGTTTCCAAGATGCTGCTGTTGAGATTCCTGCAGAAAAGGTCTTGAAGGCTCCTGTATATCGACCAGTGTCCAAATCATTTACCAAACCAGCGCTCAAGGAAGGTGCACTTATGGAATCTGAACCTGACAAACCAATCTGTAAACCCAGACATGACCCTAACACACCAGGTACAGCACATGCTCAACTAATACAGCATTTGTCTATTTTAGAATTATAATTAAAAATGTCCTTTTTTGATTGATAAATTGAATATTATTATTTTTTTTAATCTGTCACACTGCAAGTCTATTTAAAATAAATTATTGAAGACAAAAATGTGAATAAAAATGGTTCCACCCATGGTTTCACAGCCAAGGCTAAAGGCCCAGACTAAACTGCATGTTTGAGCTGTCTCAAGATAGACACCAGTAATGTTTTTTTTTCTAAGTGATTCTTATAAAAGCTACTTAAAGGGATAGTTCACCTAAAAATGAAAATTCTGTCATCATTTACTCCCCCTCAAGTTGTTCCAAACCTGTATGAGTTACTTTGTTCTGCTGAACACAAAAGAAGATATTCTGAAGAATGTTTGTAACCAAGCAGATAGAGCAACAATTGACTACCATAGTATTTTTTTCCCTACTATGATAGTCAATGGTTGCTATATCTGCTTGGTTACAAACATTCTTCAGAATATCTTCTTTTGTGTTCAGCAGAACAAAGTAACTCATACAGGTTTGGAACAACTTGAGGGGGAGTAAACGATGACAGAATTAAAATTTTTGGGTGAACTATCCCTTTAAATGTCCTAATTAAACTAAGGCCTAATCCCGGCTTAATCCAAGCCCTGTCTGTGAAACCAGGCCCCAGTTGCATTACTTAGCATATACATTTGCCCTTAAAGATTATGGCCTGGTTTCACAGACAGGGCTTAGATTAAGCCGGGATTAGGCCTTAGTTCAGTTAGAACATTTAAGTAGCTTTTAGAAGCGTGCCATAGAAAAAAAAACATTACTGGTGTGCATCTTGAGACAAAACAATGACGCTGACATATTTTAAGATATGTCAGTGCAAGTTGCTTTCAGTTAAAACAGCTCAATAATGCTCTATTTTAGTCTGAGACTAGCCTTAGCTGATGGAATATGAATTTAACTATTACATTTTAATCTAAAGTCTTGGTGGTCTTAAAAAAAAAAAAATCCATATTTGTCCTGCTTTCTGCCTAGGCGCCCTTGTGATGCCACGACCGACAACTGATCACCAGTGGCTGTATAATAAATCTGGTTCTCCACTGGTGGATGTGGTCATTGACCCCCATTTGACCAGTCATCTTCGGCCACATCAGATAGAGGGCGTGGTCTTCCTTTATGAGTGCTTAATGGGAATGAGGTAAACAAGAGTTTATCTGTTGTTGCAATGTTCTTACATATGCACTTCTTTGCTTATGCATGTTTTTTGCACATGTATGTTTGTATGTTGCAGACTTGCTGGCCGCTATGGGGCTATTCTGGCAGATGAGATGGGACTGGGGAAGACGCTGCAGTGTATTTGTGTTCTGTGGACACTACTGAAACAAGGCCCCTATGGTGGGCGGCCTGTACTGAAGAGGGCACTTGTGGTTTGTCCAGGAAGTTTGGTCAAGAACTGGGCTGCTGAGTTCAAAAAGTGGCTGGGCAGAGAGAGAATTAGTGTTTACACTGTGGACCAGGTGTGTATGTGTGGCTGTTTGTGTCAGTTAGACAGATGACTATAAGAGGATTAAAAGTGTATGTTGTCTCTGTAGGAGCACCGCGTGGATGACTTTGCCTCTTCTCCTCTTTGCTCCGTCATGGTGATCAGTTATGAGATGTTGCTGCGCACTGTGGACCGATTGAAAGAGCTGGATTTTGGAGTGGTCATCTGTGACGAGGGTCATCGACTTAAAAACAGCAACATCAAAACGGCCAGTGCTCTCACAGCCCTCTCATGTGACCGCCGTCTTATATTAACAGGTTTCCTATTTCAAACAAACACATACACTTTTATAAACAAGTGTAGTAGTATAACATCATCATGTAATTGTTAAAAAGTTATGTAATTATTAATTTAACAGGAACTCCAGTGCAGAATGACCTGCAGGAGTTTTATTCCATCATTGAGTTTGTAAATCCAGGAATTCTGGGAACATCTGCGGCCTACAGGAAGATTTATGAAGAGCCCATTCTCAGATCTCGCCAGCCCACCTGCACTGAGGTAAAACGATAATTATGTATAATTATGACCGATATAAAAATTTTATATATATATATATATATATGGACAAAGTTATAAAACGCAACACTTTTGTTTTTGCCCCCATTTTTCATGAGCTGAACTCAAAGATCTAAGACTTTTTCTATGTACACAAAAGGCCTATTTCTCTCAAATATTGTTCACAAATCTGTCTAAATCTGTGTTAGTGAGCACTTCTTCTTTCCCGAGATAATCCATCCGCCTCGCAGGTGTGGCATATCAAGATGCTGATTAGACTACATGGGGCCGTGCATTATCATGCTACAACATGAGGTGATGGTCGTGGATGAATGGCAAAACAATGAGCCTCAGGATCTCGTCACGGTATCTCATTCAAAATGGCATCAATAAAATGCACCTGTTTTCGTTGTCCATAACATACGCCTGCCCATACCATAACCCCACCGCCACCATGGGCCACTCGATCCACAACGCTGATATCAGCAAACTGCTCACCCACACAACGCCATACACGCAGTCTGCCATCTACCCTGTACAGTGAAAACCGGGATTCATCCGTGAAGAGAACACCTCTCTAAAGTGCCAGACGCCATCAAATGTGAGCATTTGCCCACTCAAGTCGGTTACGACAACGAACTGCAGTCAGGTCGAGACCCCGATGAGGACGACGAGCATGTAGACGAGCTTCCCTGAGACTGTTTCTGACAGTTTGGGGAGAAATTCTTTGGTTATGCAAACCGATTGTTGCAGCAGCTGTCCGGGTGGCTGGTCTCAGACGATCTTGGAGGTGAAGATGCTTGATCTGGAGGTCCTGGGCTGGTGTGGTTACACATGGTCTGTGGTTGTAAGACTGGATGTAAGGTTGGATGTACAGCCAAATTCTCTGACACGCCTTTGGTGACGTGCTTATGGTAGAGAAATTAACATTCAATTCACGGGCAACAGCTCTGGTGGACATTCCTGAAGTCAGCATCTGTGGCATTGTGCTGTGTGATAAAACTGCACATTTTAGAGTGGCCTTTTATTTGTGGCCAGCCTAAGGCACACCTGTGCAATAATCATGCTGTCTAATCAGCATCTTGGTATACTAAACCTGTGAGGTGGATGGATTATCTCGCCAAAGGAGAAGTGCTCACTAACACAGATTTAGACAGATTTGTGAACAATATTTGAGAGAAATAGGCCTTTTGTGTACATAGAAAAAGTCTTAGATCTTTGAGTTCAGCTCATGAAAAATGGGGGCAAAAACAAAAGTGTTGCGTTTATAATTTTGTTCAGTGTGTGTGTGTGAGTATATGTATATATATATATATATATATATATATATATATATATATATATATATATATATATATATGAATATACTGTTTAGAAATCACAAAAATACTAAAATTAAATAATACAAATACAAAATTATAATATACAGTGTGAAAATAGTTTTTTTTTGGTGAATATTTGCTAAATATCACATTTAACAGTGTTATTAAATTAGAATTTTTTAAGATTTACTTTAAGTCAGTTTTAGGTGATGGCAAAGATAATGTGAACATAAAATAAAGGAAATTAGCATTTATAATTTAGATATCCATCACTGACTGTACGATACTAACAGATAAAAAGGCTCTTCAACATTCTTGAGCTATTCTCCAGACAGTATTCATCATCAGCTGGTGTGGTATGTTGTGCATTGAATTGTGTTTTAGGAAGAGCGACGTATTGGAGAGGAACGTGCCGCTGAGCTCTTTCGTCTAACAGGTGTGTTTACATTACGACGCACTCAGGAGATCATTAATCAGTATTTATCTGAACGGATTGAGTGGACCGTATTCTGCAAACCTACTGAGCTGCAACTGCGTCTGTATGGAGTCCTTCTGGCCACACGGCCCATCAGAGCCTGTCTCTCTGGTGCCAGCACACACACTTACACACACAGCCCTCACCTCGCATGCATCAACGCCCTCAAGAAACTCTGCAACCACCCCGGGCTGCTTTACAACACTCTACAGGTACAATAGGTGCTGGTATTTTGCCCTGCACGTTTTTAATCTAAATATTTCTGCTTTTTAATTGTGCTTTGTGGTATTTGCTTCAGGAAAAGACAGGTGAGATGTATGGGGACGGAATGAAGGAACTCTTTCCTGAAGGATATTCCACAGGTGCCTTCAGCACTGCAGACTCTGGAAAACTTCTAGTGTTAACAGACCTGCTGTCGGCGATACAGCATGTCAATCGAACAGACAGGTACCACATATACCACTGCTGTCATACTTCATTAGACATCATCTCATTTTAAAGCTTTACTCCTGGGTTTTCATATCAAGAAATTATTAGAACAAGTCTGATGTTTATGTTAAATGATGTACACTCAACATGAACACTTCCTATCAGTCATATCAGTGGCTTTGTAAAAGTTAGATTTTGAGGTTACATTACCAACAGTGTCTTGCAATTCAACCAGGTTGCTACTACTAAGTTTACCTTATATAACATTTTTGAAGATAAGAAAATGCTTTATTAATCTCCACAGGGTAATTTCCTTGTAACAGAAGCAATATATGCTTAAAGGGGTCATAACACACACAGTTTCTGCCAATCTCATGTTAATCTTGAGTACCTATAGAGTAGTATTGCATCCTTCATATTTCCGAAGAGTCTTTAGTTTTGTCATATTTATAAAAGACCGATATGCTGTACAGATTCTTTCCGAAAACAGCTGAACTCATGAAGGCATGCAGTGGGCGCCGGGCGGAGCTAAAGAGTCACTCATGACGCACACACACACACAATACATCATGGCATTATCCCTCGATAACTTTAGATTCACTATACGTTCGTTTTGTTTACATTATATTCACTTACACGCCAATTGCCAACAAAACAGACATTTGATGCAGTTTCACTCACCGTCTGCGGTTTCGACTCATGACCGGCGGGAACAAACTAACACACTTGCAGAACTCCGTTACTGCTCCGGGAAAACAAACTATATCCACTGTTTCCTTAACGCTGGGTTATTTGGGAACCTAAACAAGGTTATCTTCCCCTCACAACCATAAAAACACTTCTTTAGTGACATTGTTGATTTTGTGGTCTAAATGACAGTTGTCTATGGCTCCCGTAACCCGAATGAATCACATTAATGTGTGCGCGCGCTCAGCCGGGAGAAGTGCCCATACAAGGAATTCCACCCTTTTTGACATAATACATGGCCAAACTCGAAAAAAAAAACTTTCTGAAACTTTCTTGAAACTTCGAATCCTGAAGGATTGTATTTGGAATAGGAATTTTGGCCATGTTTAGCATGAGAATCCAACTCTTTAACAGTGTAAATAAGTCAGAATGCATGAAATAGCATTAGACCCGTCCCGAAAAAGTAGAATTGAATGAAATAAACATTACATATAGTATGTTTTTTACGTGCTCAAGCACTTTACAAATAAAAAAAAACCTATAAAAGTACATCTAAACAAATATTATATTTTTGAGCACTTTATAAAAACATATAAAGTACATTTAAACAATTATATTGTGTGATATTTTATTAGAATTTATTTTAGAATTTTGAGTGCTCCGAGCACTTTACACACAACATAAAAGGAAAACAATTATTATTTACAAATATCATATTATATTATAAAGAAAACCCTGTTTGACACCACCAACATTTCCATTTTATTGATGTGTGTAGTACACTCATGTGCATTTTTGTCTAACTGTCTTTCTCTACTTAGGGTTGTTTTGGTGTCCAACTACACACAGACTCTTGACTTGCTGCAGGATGTCTGTGATCAAATAGGCTATAAATGGTGTCGGCTTGATGGACAGACACCTCTAGCCCAGAG
Source organism: Gobio gobio (assembly GCF_949357685.1). NCBI lineage: Eukaryota > Metazoa > Chordata > Actinopteri > Cypriniformes > Gobionidae > Gobio > Gobio gobio. The sequence continues at coordinate 29,410,174 of NC_137108.1, forward strand.
ACAACGAATTGTTGATTCCTTCAACAGCCCGCACTCATCCAACTTCCTGTTGCTTCTCAGCTCCAAGGCTGGAGGGGTGGGCCTAAACCTCATTGGTGCCTCTCATCTTGTTTTATATGATTTAGACTGGAACCCTGCCAATGATATACAGGTCAGTGGACTTCCACATTACACTTAGCCATGTAACACTGCAAAGCAACAAAAAAATCACTATAATACAGCATTATACATAAACAGATATCATGCAATGCAGTGTTTTGAGATCAGTTAGAAACACTACAATTAGACTACACTTGTTGTAAATCCACATGCAGACCACTAGGTGGCAGTGAATACAAGAAAACCTTAAGCCTATTTTGTAGATCATTACATTTTCTCTCAATTCCTTATGTGTGAATGCTCTGCATCTTTCACGGGGCATTCATTTTGTCTGTTGCCATGACAAATGCTTTCTGAGAGCTTAACACTTGTTTTATAAGACTCAATCATCTAATTATTATTGATATTCATCTGTCAGGCCATGGCACGTGTGTGGCGAGATGGACAGAAGAAAACAGTTCACACCTACAGATTTCTAACAACAGGTAACCACAACATTTGTAAATTACCCAGAAAATGATTATCATCAGCCTGTCTGTCGTTTGATAAATTTAGCTGTTTGTTATGACTATGCACTATCAAGAAGTACTTGACCAGAAACATCTCACAGGCTTTCATCAAACATTAACCCACACAAATATCACATAATGAGACACTCTCTTATTTATAGAAGGCTTTCAGATTGATGATTAATGGATGGAAAAAGTATTTGCCATGTGCATGTGTCTCTTGTAGGGTCCATTGAAGAGAAGATTTATCAGAGGCAGGTGAGTAAACAGGGGCTTTCTGGGACAGTGGTGGACCTGACCAAAAAAGCTGAGCATATTAGCTTTTCTGCTGAGGAGCTACGGGACCTTTTCAGTTTTGACCCTAATACAACCTGCCTCACACATGACCTACTGGACTGCCAGTGCACTGGAGATGGAAATACACCAGGTAAATAAATGCAAACAAATCAAATCAATTAAACACAATTAAATAATGGAGGAACTAGATGATTCTCCTACAGTTACACATTAGGGCTTTCAATCATCTTCATCATGGCACCTGTTAGTGGGTGGGATACATTAGGCAGCAAGTGAACATTTTGTCCTCAAAGTTGATATGTTGGAAGCAGGCAAGCGGACAAACTGCTCTTCAGTGCGCTAGCTACTCTCTGCTGTCTCAGACAACGACATCTTTGTCCTGTGTCGGCCATCGTAGCTTCTCTATGTGCTTCGAAAGGGAGGGGTGAGCCGTTGCAATTCGCAACCTCACCGCTAGATGCCGCTAAAATTTACACAGTGCACATTTAAATTACCTTTCTTCCCCATTCTGATGGTCAGTTTGAACTTCAGCAGATTGTCTTGACCGTTATGTTGATGGAAGTTAGCCTATTTTCGGGCGCTTCATAATATCATTGCGCCGCTGCACCCATGGTACGGCAGCAAAGTTCCTTGATTTTTACGCAGGAATGAGAGTATAGTTCCTAGCCATATCGGCCAATAAAAACAAAACCTTTCATTTTCCGTCGGTCTTAGTACACAATGTAACTATGGAAGAGTCAAGTTTTAAATAGGAAAAATAGCAAAAGTCTTTGGTCATTTTTGAGGGAGATGCTAACGGTCTAATCAGATTCAATGATCTATGCTAAGCTATGCTAAAAGTTCTACCGCCAGATCTGGAGATGGATTCGAAAACGGTAAAACTCAACTGTTTAATTCTAGGGGAGTTGGAAAATGAGCCTATTTTCAAAAATAGTGGTGTGTTCCTTTAACACTTTGAATTAGAAGCCCTTTTTAATTCATTTGCATTTATTTGTGCCAGGTTTTGTGAAGGAGATAAACGAAGAGACCGGAAGGGTATGTCAGCTGGGTCGCCATGCCGATAGCACAGTGTCCCTTCCCCAACGAGTCAGCATGTCCGAGCTCATGCACTGGAGGCACTTTTCTGGATCTGTTCAAACATATGATGATGTTTACCTAAATCATGCCCGTAACCACATCACATATGCCTTTCAAAGCACCACTTCTAAATCCCAAACAACAGTCTAAACTCTTCCTCTTCCCAAAGACACTTGCATACACACCCACTGCCCTCACGTTGTGTAAATATCTCTATATTAGTATATTTGAACAATAAAATCTTTCTACATCGTTCTTATATTTCGGTTGTCTGCATGAGCAAGTGTGTTTGTGTCCATTTAGGGAACCTGCTGATATATTAATAACATAATCAGAAATGGCACCAGAGCATCTGTCAGACAAATATATTGTCACATTATGGTCTGGTTTGATTAACAGGGCTTAGGTTAAGCCAGGATTAATTAGTACATTTAAGTAGCTTTTGTATACATGCCTTAGAAAAAAAAAACATTACTGGTGTGCATCTTGAGACAAAACAATGGCACTGACATATTTTAAGATATGTCAGTGCAAGTTGCTTTCAGTTAAGACAGCTCAAACATGCATTTTAGTCTAGGATTAGGCTTAAGCCTTGTCTGTAAAAATTGTGATTCTTTTAAAGATCCTGTGTCCAGTATAATTCTGACTGAGAACATCCAGCTCCCACACTTAATTTATCCTAAATGTAATCATTTGTATTAGTTTTTAATCACTGGTTTAATTTGTTCTTTGGTGTTTATGAATATACAGGTCACCCTAGTTTTTGCAATGTGGATGGTTTATATCAAATGTTTCCCAAACCAGGCTTGTTCCATCTCAATTAGGAGAACCTTTGAACATGATGCTGTGCTGAATTACGTTGTTACACATTTAATGGAGCTTCCAGCTAAATCTGTCCATTGTCACCATTAGTAACAGAAACCCAGAAATGACCGAGCCATCACGAAAGCAGCGAGGCACAACAGTCACCAGCAGGAGATGAGCTAGTCAGCTCTGTGACTCATTAACCAAACTGATCTGGGTTCACGTTTGCTGGCGTTGTAGTTTATTGACGATGTTTCAGGGTTTAAATGGGGCTGTGGTAAATCATTCTGCTATGATATAGCGTGTGAGTCAGTTGTTGTCTTTCCGTGTGCGCCTATAGAGAGTGTGTTGAACATGGCGTGTTAGTCAGACACTTGTGTATAAGCAGCCTCTTGAGATCCTGACACTGGCCAGGCTGTGATGATGAGATCCCAGCAACTGTTACCAGAGTAACAATACAATGTGTATTCGGTCTGTAGGGACGTGTCTATTGTGCATGTTCCTCAGCCAAGCCTTTACCGTCAGTTGTACAGATCGTTCCTGCACTATCGTCCCACGGGAAAGAACCGTCACAGAACAAAGTGAAGACGTGTGCTCAGATCAGTTAGGTTAATGAGGGCGTAATGGTGCATTTGCAGTGCATACTGTATGTTACAAAGCTTTTTACTTATGCTAGGAGAAAAGCTTCTGAAAGACAGACAATTCATATGAATGCAATAGCATATGTAATTATGAAAGACAAAAATACAAACCGACCTTAGCCTCTGGGGATTTTTACTTCAAAACAAGAAACACCCCTTGCAGAATATGCAAGATGTTCATAATATTAACAAAATAAGAGGTTAAATTGCATGTTATTTTTTTATTTAGGTACTTTCCTGAAGAATCGGTTTCACATAACGGATGTTGATATAGAGTTCACAAAAAAATGCTGGGTTAAAAACAACCCAAGTTGGGTTGAAATGGACCCAGCAATTGGGTTGTTTTAACCCAGCGGTTGGGTTAAATGTTTGCTTAAAACAACCCAATTGCTGGGTTTGTCCATTTTCAACCCAACTTGGGTTGATTTTAACCCAGCATTTTTTAGAGTGAAACTAATAACTGAATTTGCATAAATGAACCAGTTCAAAACCCTTGAATCTTAATATATTGTATATTGTTACCTGGATGATCAACGACTGTTTTTTGTTTTGTTTTGTTTTTTTGTGATAGTTGTTCATGAGTCCCTTGTTTGAGCAGCAAATCCTCCAGATTCCAACACTGTAAACCCAAATAAGTTGGCAAAACTCAAAGAAATTGAGGCAATCTGTTGCCTCAAATTTTGTAAGGTAATAAATGTAAAGTTTTAGTTTTTTTTTATTTTTAAAAGTGGAAACTTGATTAGCTTTAACGAGCTAATTCAATAAATGCCACCTTGCTAATTTATTACACAATGCTTTGGTAGCATAGCATAGCACTTGTTGAATGATGACCGCAATATAAACATGTATCTGTTCACAAACTAAATTCATGCTCCACTCGTCACTATGCTAGTTTAGAAGAGTTTATGTTTTAAGAGTTACCATAACCCTTAAAACATAACAGAAACTCTTCCTAACTAGCATAACAAAACATTAAACACTACTAAATCACCCACGTAATGTTAATCTTGCACACAAAAACATAATATAACACTTCATTTTAGCATTTACTCTCCCTTTTGAGTGTCATGGCAAAGCATACTGGGAAATATAAATCCCAGCCCAGTTTCAGTTAAATTTAAGTTTGTCTAAATGAAAAGAAACAAGTTCATAAAACTCAAAACAATGAAACAATTCATATTACTTAAAATGTGTCAGTTTTGAGAACTCAAATGAAAAAGAAAGTTCTAAATACTCGGTTAATTTGATTGAACTAATTTGTTTAATTTGAGTTGGCTCTACTCAAACCAATTCATTATTTTGAGCGTTGGGGTTTACGGTGTAACATTCTTTGGTTTTCTAGCATCTTCTGCATATTTAAACCCTTTTCAACAGTGACTGTATGATTTTGAGATTTATGTTCTCACACTAAGGACAATTGAGGAACTCATTCACAACTATTAAGTAAAGGTGAAAATATTCACTTGATGTTCAACTGAAATTTGTTTTTATTTTGTTTAAAGTTGCCCGCTACATGAGATATTACGTTCCACCGAAGGCAAGATAAGTGCAATTTACCCCGATCATTCAATTAAAAGTTTACACCCCCCAATTATTAAATATTTACAATATTACAAACTGTAAAATTGTTGTTTTTAACATTGATAATAATAAATGTTTCTTGAGCTGCAAATATGCATATTAGAATGGTTTCTGAAGGATCATGTGACACAGTAGACTGAGCTCTATATCAACTTGGATGCTTTAAGGTAGTTAACACTTGACACACTGTCTAATCGGTTTCTTTGTGGTGTTTGCTCTCTAAGACTAAATTAACTCATCCCTTTTCATCCCTCCTTTTCTGACGCATGACCCAGTTTCTGCAATTATTGCATTGGAATCAACGGTCAGCTCAGGTCTCAGTCTTCACTGACCCCACGTCTATAGCAGCCCTTTAACACACACGAGTTGCACTAACCAATTTACATTATTTTTTTGCATACGTTGCTCCAGACTGATAAGCTTTCATATTTATCACATCAGAAAGCATCTCTGATCTCTGATGGCCTATTTCTGATCCGCTCTTAGAGAAGTGAATGAATGAAGGAAATAATCCGGCACTCTACTGCAATTTCTCTTATCCGTCCAATCCCTTTGTCTATATCAATTCTGAATATAGAAACAGTCCTCATAATCCAGCAATTACATTAATAACTCATTATAATCTGTCATCTGTGGCTCTTTGAGCAGCAGAGTGAATGTAATCTGCATCTCGGTACGTGTTTATGTGCACGTTTGCGCATACGTGAAAAAGAGAGCATGAGCATTTGGTGTTGTACGCCACATATTGACCTGCTGAGAATTTGGTCTTGGTTTGGTTCGGTCACATTGGTGTCTTGTGGGTTGGTGTTTGCATTGAAGTCTTGACAGAATTAAAATGACCGAGGTATTTGTTTCAGATTGTGATTTGCATTCTGCATTCAATTCCGTACAAGTCTAGAGCTTAATATAAAATATATAGTATATTTAGAGTATAGTAACTGCTGTACCAGACAGAGTTTGTCTGTGTCTGTACTGAATACGATTAATCGTCCTTATAGGATCTACTATCCTGATAGGTGTCCTGATTTGACCTGGCCTTAACTGGTTTACTGTGCTAACCAACATACTAATCAAGGTTGCATAATGTCACTGAACTTAACAATGCCACCCGCAGTCCGTTTTGTTAAGTTGGTTTTTGTATGCAGCACTTCGTTCAGACATGCAAGTACATAATCTGTTATAGATGTACAGGTTTCAAACTTTTGATGGCAAGGACCCTCAAGTATGATCATCCTTTTGCATCCCTTCCTGAAATATGAAGGTAGCGATGTATTTTCATACGGTGTAAGAATATATTAAAGGGATAGTTCACCCAAAACTGAAAATTCTGTCATCATTTACTCACACTCAAATTGTTCAAAACCTGTATGAATTTCTTTGTTCTACTGAACACAAAGGGAGATATCTGGAAGATTGTTTGTTACCAAGCAGATGTTGGCAGCCATACCATAGTGGGGAAAAAATACTATGATAGTCAATGGCTGCTGAGATCTGCTTGGACGTTCTTCCTGATATCTTCCTCTGTGTTTAGCAGAACAAAGAAATTCATACAGATTTGGAACAACTTGAGCGTGAGTAAATGATGAAGAATTTTCATTCTGGGTGAACTATACCTTTAATATATTCTTACACAGTATGAAAATACATCACTACCTTCGAAAATGTATTGGATTAATCTAAGAATATCGCAAATTAACTGAATCAATACAGCAGTAGCCAATCAAATGCTGTAAATGATTGTGCTTAACGTTAAATCAATATCTTAAGTTTACACTTTGGAAGTCCAAAACACACCCACACATTTCCCTAAATCTGTTTTTCTCTCCAATTTTGGCGGGTTTCCTAGCATCCCTTTAGGACTAGAATCACGTCTCTAGAGATGAAACACCGCATTTCACACCCACCGGGCGGTATAAGGAAAGACCCGCTGCAGCTCACTGGGAGGGAGAAGTGACGTCAAGGAAATCCTCACTGGCTCTGCTGCTGAGACCTTAATATAACCATGAACTGCACTGAGGGCTCAAAGCACATTACTGCGCAAAACAGAGACGTACAGGATTACCCGAGCAAAAAGCACCAATCCTCATTCAGGTGTGCTTAATTGAAGACAACGAAGCCGAGCGCAATTAGATCTTGCTGAGCAAGTTTCTGCTCCATGGGACTGGATCTATTATTGGAGCACAATTTTACACCGTCCGTTCATTCTTTGCTTTAATCAGACTCAAAGAGACAACCGTCGTTTAACCAATCGAGGGTTTGTCGCCGAATTGCACACATGACCCTGCTGGCGAGCATGCGGCGCCAAAGCGTTCGCGTTCAGCATCACCTGCACCGGTGGAGCATCTGCGGGACGGACGGCGGGCAGCTGCTGAGCGATGCTTTCGCGCACCCCGACATCGGTATGTCCCGGTCCAGTTCCTGCTCGTCCGCCTCCTCGGACTCCGCTCTCTCAACCGAGTCTGCGACTCCAGCATCGGTCGGACCCTTTACTGTTGTCCTGCTTGGAGACAACGGCGTCGGGAAGTCCGCGCTCGCCAGTATATTCGCTGGGGCGTCAGACAGCATGGGGAGCGAATGCGAGTTGTATGGAGGTATGTTGACTTTTTTTTGTATACTCCTATTCACAGATATTCTAACTAGCCTATAGCAAATAATCACAAAGTGTTCACTGATACCTTTCCACTTGCGTTCTTGAAGCGATAGGTCACCCAAAATTGAAAATGTTGCCATAATTTGCTCACCCTCAAGTTGTTCCTAAGCTGTGTGAAAATCTTCTGCTGAACACAAAAGAATGTTTTGTTGTTGTAAGAACAATGCAAGTCAATGGAGGATCAATCAACTGTTTGGTTACCGATATTCTTCAAAATATAATTTTGGGGTGAACTAACCCCTTTAAGCCTATAGCAGCTCTATTTTTAAAGTTCATAAATTATTATTTTTTTCTATCATAATCCTACAATTTAATGTTTAAGAAACATTTACGGATCATATTTTCAGAATTACAAAATCTCAAGAGTTGTGTAACCCCATCAGATCCTAAAACGTCGTCAATATAGGCTATAATAATTAATAGGCCTATACTTTATTAAAGTAAGTCAGAGTATAAGTATCTGTGTATTTGCCATGACCAGTATTCATAACCTTGTTTTAACTCTTTTTTTTTTTTTTTTTTTTTCCTTTTTTAATGTTGTTATAGGTGAAGTATTTGAGCAGACAATTACAGTAGACGGTGAGAGGGCCGCCGTTACCCTACTCGACATGTGGGATTCACAGGTAACACTTTTAGTTTGTCAGCAATTTATATTAATGTGCTTTTTTATAAGTAATTAGAGATTCTGAGACTTTCTAATTTTTGTGTTCATCAGGATGAGGGCAGCTGGACGCAGGAGCGATGTTTGCAGGCAGGAGATGCTTTCATTATAGTTTATGCCATAACAGATCGTTCAAGCTTCCTTCGCGCATCAGAGCTTCGTATCCAGGTCCGGCGTGAACGTGAGGCTGACCGCACTCCAATCATCCTGGCCGGAAATAAATGTGACCTCGTCCGATGCCGAGAAGTGTCCGTTAGTGGTCAGTATAGTAAACCTCTTAAATGCCTTATCTTAAATAAAGTTACTTCAGTATCTTTAAAACCAATAGCTTTAAACCCCTCAGTGCTCTCTTTGCTTTAGTTTATATCACTGAGAATTTTCATTTTATACTTTATTTCTACTCTTATTTTTCAGAGGGTCGTGCGTCGGCTGCTGTCTTTGACTGTAAGTTCATTGAGACGTCTGCGGCAATGCAACACAACGTCTGGCCACTGTTTGAAGGCATCATCCGCCAGCTCCGTCTACGAAGAAACAGCGTGGAGACCCTCACCAGACGCTGCTCTCTTCAAAATCGTCGGGAGAGTCTCCCAAAGAAAGCGAAGCGTTTCATTAACAGAATGGTTGCTAAGAAGAACAAGCAAGCAGCCTTCAAACTGAAGTCTAAATCATGTCATGACCTGATGAGTCTGTAGTGTGTGACCTGGAATGGCTCTGAATGTTTGAATTGTATTCTATGAAGTTTTGGTGCAACGTATCTGATCAAGTGCTTGTTTTACTGTAAGTGATTTTAAGAAAACCATGTGTCTATATTAGACTGTACTGTAAGCAACAATTACAGGCTTCTCGCTCCCTCTGTGAAGGACAGAATGCTCTAGTGTTACCTATCATCCTTTTTTCAAAATCCATGAAGTAGGCCTACATGTTTTTGTGGGAACCCCAAAAAGTCAAAACCAATCCTTTTCATTTTTTTAATGATCTTCCTAATTGGTTTGCTTTTGAATTGTAAAAACTCTGTTGTACCTTATGTGTGTGAAAACATGTTTTTTTTTTTTTTCAACTTTTGCTCAGTTTGAGCGTTTAGCATCCAGAATAAATAAAATATTTTGTTTTATATGATACATCTGAAATACTTTAGTTCTTTTGAAAGTGCACACATGATCCAGAAAGGCTGAAAACACATTAAAGGGATAGTTCACCCAAAAACGAAAATGTTATGTTTTTCTGCTTACCCCCAGGGCATCCAAGATGTAGGTGTCTTTGTTTCTTCAGTAGAACACAAATGAAGATTTTTAACTCCAACCGTTGCAGTGTGATGGTCGTATAATGCATGTGAGTGGGGTCGAATTCTATTAGAGTAAAAAAAACATGCACAGACAACTTCAATTTAAACCCCGCGGCTTGTGACGACACTTTGATGTCTTAAGACCCGAAACGATCGGCTTCTGCGAGAAAACAAACGGTATTTTTGCTATTATTTCACCTATTATCAGACGAATGTCATCAGCTCTCCAGACTGCCATAACTTCCTGCGAATAAGGTCAAAATACCGGCGCGATCATAGAAATATATACTCATTCGACCAATCCGCGCAGCCCCTAATGAGGCTTCTATGTATATATCTATGACCGCGCCAGTATTTTGACCTTATTCACAGGAAGTTATGGTGGTCTGGAGAACTGATGACATTCGTCTGATAATAGGTGAAATAATAGCATAAATACTGCTCGGTTTCTCGCAGAAACCGATTGTTTCTTGTCTTAAGACATCAATGTGTCGCCACGAGCCGCAGGGTTTAATTTGAAGTTGTCTGTGCATGTTTTTTTACTCTAATAGAATTGGACCCCATTCACATGCATTATACGACCATCACACTGAAACAGTTGGAGTTAAAAATCTTCATTTGTGTTCTACTGAAGAAACAAAGACACCTACATATTGGATGCCTTGGAGGTAAGCAGAAAAACATCAAATTTTCGTTTTTGGGTGAACTATCCCTTTAACCTTGACGAAAACATACACCAGCTGTTACTGTGGTTTAAATATGGAGGCATATTTTTATGATACAGATGCAAATTTCTCTAAAAATACATTAGGGGTTGGCTTAAGGGCTGTTAACATAACACATTTTTTAACTAAAACAGAAAACTTTTTATGCGCTTTGGCCATTAATATACACAACAACAGCTTTTTGGGGGCTTAAACCAACTTTTGAAACAGGTTTCATAGTGCAAGTATTTAAAAACGATGTTTCCTTGTAAACTACAAAAAAGGTGACGTCATGCGCATGTATAATGTGTTCAGTTTATAGTGTTTCTTTTCAAAGTGACATCGCCAACTACTGGCCTGACATGCATAATAGACCCTTTTCACAGACTGTGATGACGCGTTTTAACAGTCATCAATATCGTAAATCCTGCAAAGTTTTTTGTATTTTAATTTTTTTTTCTGTACATTTATAACACTAATACTTTGTATTATATTACTTTTGCATCGAATTACAAAAAACAAGTTACCGCTGCTGTGAGGATGCTTCTAATACTGCGTCTATGGGAATGATGGTAAAAAATTAAAGGGTTAGTTCACCCAAAAATGAAAATAATGTCATTTATTACTCACCCTCATGCCGTTCCACAACCGTAAAAGACTTCCGTTCATCTTCGGAACACAAATTAAGATATTTTTGTTGAAATCTGAAGGCTCAGTGAGGCCTCCATAGGGAACAAAGCAATTTACACTCTCAAGATCCATTAATGTAGTAAAAACATATTTAAATCGGTCCATGTGAATACAGTGGTTCAATATTAATATTATAAAGTGACAATAATATTTTTGGTGTGCCAAAAATAATCATCGAATCAACGTGGATTCAGTGGGGCGCCAAAGTCACGTGATTTCAGCAGTTTGGCGGTTTGACACGCGATCCGAATCATGATTCGATACGCTCCGAAGCTTCATGAAGCAGTGTTTTGAAATCGGTTATCACGGAGGTCTAACGGGTGTGGAATGGCATGAGGGTGAGTAATAAATGACATTATTTTCATTTTTGGGTGAACTAACCCTTTAACATCTTTCTCTCTTCACTACCATTATCAGTCTCACTCTATTTTATTAACCTCTTTTTGAAAGTTGTGAAATCACTATTGTGCCGTTTTTCTTTTGCTCTTTGAGCAAATGGGACACAAAAAAATATATATATTTAATGTATACTCTCATTCACTGCTATTAAAGTTAACCCAACTATGACGACTTCCGCTCTGAGAAACCCGAAAATGTGAAAAGGGTCTATACAGCGTTTTTAGAATGGAATCATGGAATGGGGATCGTTTTGACATTGTCGTGTGTTTGTGAAAAACGTTTTTAGGTCATCATTGTCGTTTAAACGTACCCTAAATGATCATTTTAAAGTGAATGTTTTGTTTTTTTCAAGTAGGGTCCAAAAAGTTTGAATAGCCCTATACATTGAAATTCTGTGATTTAATATCTCTTAATAATAATAATAATAATAAAAACATTTTTTTAAGGATTTTGACAAATTTAACACCAAGATACTATTTGCAGTTATAGGTCACCAATCAAGTAGGCAAAATTGTGACAATAGATATTGTTTACAATGAAAAATAATTCTAAAGCATTTATTAATCTTAGTTCAATTTAGTAATACATTAATAAAATCAAAAGTTGTATAGGCTATGTTAAAATGATTTAACGGACCTGAGCTAATGGTGAACAGTATTTGTATGAACATTTACAATACTGTAGCGAATGTCTTCCTAATTGTTAGCTAATGCAAGTGACTTTATTGTAAAGTGATACATAAAGATAATTCTTTATATATAAAAACAATTCACAGATTATGTGTATAACAGCATGGTCTTTTTATCACTATACTAGTGAATAAATGTGTATTACCGGAACACATTTAGTCCTGTTATTCAGAAACACTCCCTTTCAAAGGTGAGAAGGACAAATTTATGACACATTCAACTGTGATCACTGCTGTGTGAATATTAGTGAATGATTATGAATGTAGCGTATGTGTCAAAACTGTGTAAGACGGAAGCTAGGCAGCTGTGTTTTTTTTATTTATGTGTACTTGCTGTACACACCTTGAGTGAGACAGGCTAGCAGATTGTCAGGTATTGCTCATTTTGAGGCCAGATCTGCTATGAGGCAGCAGGTGGACTCAATGAAATGTTATAGCAAACTTGTATCACCAACAATGTTGCAATGTTATTAAAAAAATGTAGTTCACATCATCAGCGACACAGGTTTTAGTATCGATGCCTGCAGTAAATATCTTCATTCCTAAACCTTTACCCTCGTCCATCTCTCCATTTTGCTGATATGGCTGTATAATTAGTCAATGGAAAAGCATGGGAACTTCTTGAGTAACTACCACTCAAGGTGCCTTTAGCCATAGACATTTACATTTAAAGAATCACTTTTACAGGAAGTCGTTACAATAGATTTTCGAGAAGTTAATGCTGTACAATATTTGATTGCTTTAATTTATATTATATAATAAAAAGTGTGCTGTCGCTCTTACCAGAAATAATTAATCAGAATGTTTCAAATGATTCTTTAAAACATCAAATGATTCTTTCTTTCTTTTGTGGAATAGAAATTCCAATTTCAATTGTTTTCATCAATACAATGAACATTAATGGGGCACAAAACAACAAAGGACTTTATGACTTTCACGGTAATAAAAATTACCATGACTTTTAAAAAAATATCTTCTTTTATGTTTCACAGAAGAAAGAAAGCCATCGGTTTGGAACGACATGGGGGGTGAGTAAATTAAGTTTTTATTTTTAGGTGAACCATCCCTTTAAGTGCCATTGATGAATATTATCCGAAGTTCTTGCAAATGTGTTCATTTTCAGTATCGGAAGAACTGAGACTCATGGAGAACAACCAAGCCAGCGTCAAAAGATCAAGGGCCAAAGATTGCAGGCCTGTCTTACTCAAGATTGCGAGCACACAGCTGTGTGAAGGTGACCTTTACGCTCTCTCTGAATGTACAGTGATTTTCATGTCTCACACAGCTTGTTCTCAGAAATGTTCTCTTTTTGTTCAAGCTTGTCCTCAGAATTTTGTTTTGTGCCCTTTGTCTTAATCATCTTGCAAAGAAAATATTACAGTAAGGCTGATTATAGAGGAAGTCACATGGATGAGATTGTGGATGAATGTGTGTTGTGTGTCCTTTTAAGTTGGCATGAAGTTGGATAGTCTTTTCTTCCCTATTGTGACTTTTAGGGCGGGACTTATTTTTATCCAACGGGAATTGATTGGATGGTTGTGGTTTGCCATTGCTGTGATCTCATGTGAGTTAACATGTCATCAGAGAAGAAAAGTGAAAGATTATGAAGGCACATGGTTTAAAAAAAAAAAATAACAACGTGTATGGATAAATCATTTATATATTCCTTAAAAATATAAAAGCTTCATGGTGACTCTAATTAAAAGGCTTGATGTTTACTCATTAACATCCACCGATCCAGTATACTTTTCGCCAAATGGAGCCATAAAATATACCTTACATTTACAGTCCACTCCCCTTCATGGTGAATCAGTAGATAATGATTAGCTTCAATAAAGTAGTTAAACTTTGACTTGAGCAGGAAGCTTGTCAAGACTGAAACCTCAGTCTTTTGAGGAAAGGAGCTCTGCTGACAGGTCTGTGTGTCTTATCCTTTCTTTGCTTTCTTCTTAGTTGTCTTTCAGTTCTGATTTTTAAAAATGTATCTTAGTTTACAATACATAATTTGCATTGTGATGCCTTGACAGACTGGGATCTTGTCTGACTTTGCTCAGTGCTTTCAGAAGGGTGTTGACCAGCTTATGTGGTAGGGCATTTAAAGATTTCGAAACCTGCTGTAGCATTGTAGTATTGCATTCTGGGTGCGGACGTATTTATGAGCATATTTGCTAGAGGAACAAGTGGGCCTGATATTTTTTGATCTCATACTGTTAGAATGTCATCAGAGGTCACAAGCCTTGGCTGGAAGGCAAGGCCTCTTGTTCTCATACCTGGATACTAAAAGCGTTACTGTCGTTTATATCTGTCTAACCTCACTTTAATGGATAAATGCATTTTTATATGTTATTTGAATCGCCGGGTTTTGGTTTCAAAAACTTTCTGTTTGAAATTTTAAAGAATTTGCTTTACTTTCATTCTTACAGCTGCTACTTTGAGCTGGTGTTTATAACATAGAGAACGAGGATTGATTTCAGCTTGTGCACCAGAATGTCCTGATTCCTTAAGTACGTAGACACACAGATATAAGGAGACAATCGTTTATCTGTTTAGTGCTGACTGAGTTTTAAGCAGAAGTAGCTTATCAGAGGTCACTTAACTTCAATGTCACCTTGTGTCACATCTGTCTCAAGGCGTGTCTGTCTTTCACAATAGATCCGACAGATACGAGAGAAATAAAAATCCAGTATCAGTAAAGCACTAAACCATACCTCTTATTTCAGTACAACATTTCAGAACAGCCGACACATCTTATACTCTTGGAAAGACTCAAACTGACTCAATAAGATTTATCTAGAGATGTTTATCTGTTCACACACATTGTGTGTGAACAGATAAACATCTCTAGATAATTCTGTTTATTGATTATCTAGATTAATATGGTCGAGCTGAAATATGGAGCCATGCCTGTACGCAGCTTCCTGTATTAATGATCTGCAACTTACTTCTTTTATTCTATTTCCTTCTATCAACTCAACATTTTCAGTTTCAGTGAACTTAACATTTTAAGGCAACCAGGTTACTTTCTTTTTTCAAAAAATCAACAAATATTTTCTTTACAGTATGAATGATGTCACTTTGATATGTTAAATTGAGAAACCAATCATGTTCTTTGCTTTTACAAAGCAACATCTTCAAAAAGTTATCATATAATATAAGAATCAATTGATAATCTATTGTTTCTTTGTAACTGAGAAATAACCCTGAAATTTCAGGGTACAATACATGGTTTCACCATGCATTTAGGAAATCAGACAAAGAAAGAAAAATATGTGAAAAAGACTAAATTAAAATAAAATATTGAAACACCGTATAACATAATTCTTTTGGCCCGTTCCTCTTCTCAGATGAGTGTATCCACATGTACATCATTATTTAATGGTTAATTTGTTTAAAAGGCATTGTAATATGACTGTCAGTACAGACATTGTAAAATGTAATAAACTGTGATGCAGCAGTGACACACGCGCACATAGTCAGTGCTGTCTGGCACAGGACGCCCCCCGCACAAGAATGCCAAGTGACCTTTAAATAACCTTTTTATGGGCTGTGATTCATGAAAAACACACACACACTGCACCACATGACAAGAGTCATGATGTCACCATCAAATCTACTATTTGTATGGATTTTTGAGACCCACGGAGGGACTGATAAAATATACACAAATTAGTTTCGTAATAGAGGGAAACAAATATAAAAAAAGGAAATTCCTGTACACACACATAGAAAAAAAATATTTTATATGGTGAAATATTTGTAATGTTTTAAAATATTACTCAGGACTTCTAGTTGAATAGTACTTTTCGCTGATAATCATTGACTGAAGTTTAACATTAAAGAAGCAGACGGTGTCTTCAAAATATGCTTTAATATTGCTCAGTTTGCACAGCCATCATGTCAGGGAATAGCCATCTAATAAAGTTATTTGACAAACAAATGTCACCGCTATGAATTAGAATTGCTTCTGTAGTAAGGTGATTTTAATTAAAGGCAATGTTTTCCTATCTTTTCCATCAGGTTTTGTTGGTCGGGAAGATGAGAGGTGCACGTTTGCTATGCTTGACCCTTCTCATCAGCATTGTAAGTGTGTGTGCGAGTAGGATTTTAACTTGGTGACCTTGTAGTCACCTTACAGTCTTTTATTCTGTCCATAAATGAGTAACTGTGCTGAAGTCCATTTTTCTGGCCACACTCCATTAATCAAAGACTTCACACACAGACATAATCTGGATTCATTCAGCCAGTGGAAAGTTAAATGATTTGTTTTACATAAATAATCCACAAAATGAGCAAATACTCCGACCTTCACTCACATTACAGATACATTTGATGGATTATTTACTGCTTATGTTGCAGAAAGACAATATAGTAATTAAACAGCTTTATTCGGTTATTTATTAAGAAGTGTGGTCAGATGTAGGGTGTTTTGCAAGGAAATCCCATTCTCAGAAACAATACAGGCTGCTAATGTTGCTCATGACTGTCTAGATTGATAACTGACATCATATGGTGCGGTTGACAATTAGGCATAACATCATGACCACCTTCCTAATATTGTGTTGGCCCCCCTTTTGCTGCCAAAACAGCGCTGACCCGTCGAGGCACAGACTCCACTAGACCCCTGAATGTGCGCTGTGATATCTGGCACCAAGATGTTAGCAGCAGATCCTTTAAGTCCTGTAAGTTGTGAGGTGGGGCCTCCATGGATCAGACTTGTTTGTTCAGCACATCCCACAGATGCTCAAGTGGATTGAGATTCTATCAGAACCAGCATTGACTTCTTGAGCAATCTGAGCTACAGTAGCTCGTCTGTTTGATCGGACACACGGACCAGCCTTCGCTTTTTACATGCATCAATGAGCCTTGGGCCGCCCATGACCCTGTCGCTGGTTCATCAGTGTTCCTTCCTTGGACCACTTTTGATAGATACTGACCACTGCAGACCGGGAACACCCCACAAGAGCTGCAGTTTTGTAGATGCTCTGACCCAGTCGTCTAGCCATCACAATTTGGCCCTTGTAAAACTCGCTCAAATCCTTACGCTTGCCCATTTTTCCTGCTTCCAACACATCAACTTTGAGGACAAAATGTTCACTTTCTGGCTAATATATCCCACCCACTAACAGGTGCCATGATGAAGAGATAATCAGTGTTATTCACTTCACCTTTCATAATGTTATGCCTGATCGGTGTATATTGGTGATTTTGTCAATTAGTCTAAAGGGTGCTCTTTTTCATACGGCTTCATAATTCTCACTCAGAACTTTATTTCCTCTCTCAGGCTCATGGGATAGGTATGGAGGACAAAAAGGGGCCATTAGGACATAAAGTTTTAGATGTGCCAGAGGCTACACCTGTGCCTTATGCCATTTACCAGGTACTGTAGGCTCCATTCTTGTGTTTGAACGGTTAGTTGTCTCTACAAGATGCACATTTCCATTCGAAAATGCATGGGTAGATGTATGGTCAGTAATATGTTTGAATGTTTTCATTGGAAATATTCTAGAAATCTGTTCTTTGTTCAGTTTACATCTGCATCGGAAGATGTCTCTTCATACCATTTAAGTGGAGAGACCGAAGGAAAGATCAATATCTCTTCAGACGGCTGGCTATTTCTGGATCAACCTCTGGAATGGAGCCCTGAGAAAAAACACCATCTAGATGTAATATATTATTGTTGTATGATGTATTACACATAACATGCAAGCACTTGGGTCTTTGAAAAGACACAAAATTCTTACGTTGTTTGTTTCTAGTATGCACATAACACATTGTTGATGTATAACACAAACACAGTCATGTATTATTTTTAGAAAAATGGTTTTGGGTTCAAATAAATGTATAAGGAAAGTCTATATTTTAGGTCCTTAAACTGGATACCATTTATTTTCACAATGTTTAATCCCTGTATTATCCCTTCACTAGTTCACTTTAAATGGTTGTGGAGTGAACATTTATTTTTAAAAGCACAATATTCCTTTCTAGGTCATAAAACCACATAATAATTATATACAATTATTTCATATATTAAATAGAATATATATATAGATACAAATGTTTTAAAGCTTTAAATTGTATAGCACATCACACCAAGACAGTTCCGAAAAAATATGTCGACATACATATATTAATTATAAAACAAAAAATTCTAAATATGTGTGTTTCTCTTCAGATTGAAGCACTTTCAGCAGATGGTGAAACTGTCGATGGGCCTTACGTAGTTGTTTTGCAAGTTGTGGATGTCAACAACAATCCGCCTGTCTTTAGTGAGAATCAGTACAGTGGCAGTGTTAGAGAGCATTCGCCTGCAGGTGAGAGAAACACACACATTATCATTGGATGCTGAAACTTGCTGATTCTCTAAACTGTTCAAATGAAACACTTTCCATGAACTCACTTTTTCACTGTACTTTTAATCTTGTGTGCTTGCAGGATTTGCATTCATGCAGGTGTTCGCATCAGATGCAGATGATCCCGACACAGTAAATGCTCAACTGACATTCAGCATTGTGAACCAAATCCCCAATCCCGGAAACACGTTTTACTTTGACATAAACCCAGACAGTGGAGAAATCTTTGTAACAGACCATGGTACAGCAACACATCTGGAAAAAAAAATACATGGAAAACTTAAATGTGCATGTTATTTTTACTGAGTGATTTTTGTTGCGTTTCATTATATTGCTGTTGTATTGCAGGAGCAGAGTTTCTGAAGGCCAGGCCCGCCTTAACATACAGCCGCGGGGAGATCCGTGGCAGTCCTGATGTCCTGAAGAAGAAGTTTGAGGACTACTGTATTCCAAAGAACAACATACCACTAGAGAACAACCCCTTTTACACATGCGTCGAGCGTGTTGGTGAGAACACACACAATGATCATGCTATTTAACAGATTTGTGCTCACAGCATTATTTGAAAAAGCAGTTTTAAGAGACTCATTTAATAGCATTTCACAATGAATAACACAGAACTTTCAGAAGTATATAAATGGACCAAATGAAACCAGTATTTGGGTCTCTCTCCACTGTTTGATCCTCTGTGAGCGAATGAGAGCATGCGGGAGGACAGAACCCCTGATGGCACACATACATCACAGAGATGTCAATTGATGTCTGCAAGATGTATTTTTTTCATCTGCAATATGTCTTTAAGACGTTTCCTGTCAGATGTTAAATAGACATTTAGAAAATGTCTTTAAGACGTTTATTATTTAAATGTGTGTAAAACTGCTTTTTCTAAGATGTTTATCAGATGTTTGTACACAACAGATGTTTTCCAGATTAAAGGGATGGTTCACCCAAAAATGAAAATTAGCCCATGATTTACTCACCCTCAAGTCATCCGAGGTGTATATGACATTCTTCTTTCAGACGGATAAAATCTGAGTTATATTAAAAATGTTCTGGCTAATCCAAGCATTATAATAGCAGTAATAGTTGCTCTGTTTTTGAAGTCCATAAAAAATACATCTGTCCGTCAAATAACGTGCTCCACACGGCTCCAGGGTGTTAATAAAGGCCTTCTGAAGCGAATCGATGCGTTTGTGTAAGAAAAATATCCATATTTAAAAAAAATTTAAAAATTTTTCTATGGCTCTGAATCAACCGTCCCCGCGCCATCACTTCCGGCGAATAAGGTCAAAATACATGCAAAATACCGGCGCGATCATAGATATATACATAGATTCCTCATTAGTACCTGCACAGATCGGTCGAATGAGGCATCTACGTATATATATCTTTGATAGCGCCAGTATTTTGACCTTATTCGCCGGAAGTTATGGCGCTGGGAAAACTAGATGACATTCGTCTGATAACAGGTAAAAAATTAACAAATACTGTTTGTTAAATTAACAAATATCGTTTCGTGTCTTAAGACATCAATGTGTCGCCGCGAGCCGCATGTTTTAATAAGGATTCGTATGTTTATGTGTTTTTACTCTCATTTCTCTCATACTCTAAAATATCCCCATTGACATGCATTATACGACTATCACACTGCAACGGTTGGAGTTAAAAATCTTCATTTGTGTTCTACTGAAGAAAGTAATTTTTGGGTGAACTATCCCTTTAAGCGCTCTTTAGCAGACATCTTAGAGACGTACCTGCTATCTGGGGCATGTCATGAACAGAGCTGATTACAGTACTCTCACATACACACTCAGATTAAACTGGTGTGTTAATGATGAGAACTTCTGTGATTACATTCGCTCTGGTGTGTGGAACGTGCCATGTGCTGTAAATAAGAACGCAGTCATTAACTGAGCTCAAGCGGTTCAGCCCCTCATCAGTGCAGATTACAACAGTCTCAGATATGAGGCAGGATTTGACCCAGATTACTTGACCATTCAGGATCCACATTCCCAGCTCAAATCATGCTACTAACAGAAATGTGCAGGTCTGTCACTTCATGTCATGCTGCGGAATAATATTTTATTGACTGAAACTCTCTACTTCAGTGAGCGGTTCACTTTAAAATTATCCCATGATTTACTCACCCTCAAGCCATCCTATGACTTTCTTCTTTCTGATGAACACAATCAGAGTTAAATGAATAAATATCCTGACGCTTCCAAGCTTTATAATGGCAGTGAACGGGATCCATTGAGTTTGAAGCTCAAAAAAGCACATCCATCCATAATAAACGTCCACACAGCTCTGGGGGGTTAATAAAGGCCTTCTGAAGCTAATCAATGGGGTTTTGTAAGGAAAATATCCACATTTAAAACTTTATTAAGAAAAATATCTAGCTTCCGCAAGACCGCCTTCCGTATTCAACTTACCTAGAAAGTGTAACACCTCTCGCAGTTCAAAGCGCTTACTCTACGTTCTTGTGATACGTTATCATGTTTCCGATGGTGGAAAAGAGGCTTAAACAGTGAAAAGTCCCATTGCTGCTACACTAAATACCACCCCTTTTGTAATGCCACTCAGCCAATCAAATTCGATGACAGTTGAATAATCAGTGTTTATTTTTGTTTGAGCAGAAAGAAGACAAGTGAATCTTGTCCTGGATCCAGACTATGTACTGATTGTTCGTGCAGAAGATTTGGGAGATCCAAACGCTTGGAGCAGCACGGCACGAGTCAACATAGCTATCATTCAAAACCTCTGGGTCAACCCTGGAACAATCACACTTAGAGAAAATTTAGAGGAGGAATACCCTCTGTATCTTGCCACAGTAAGTCTGGATCTAAAAACAATGTTATGTTACGGTAGGCAGTGCCTATACTTTACATTTTTTTATTCATATAATTTTATTCTATTGTAGTGTATACACAATGTTTACATTGAAATTAATACGATTTTTTTAATAGGTGCGCAGCAATGATCCCACCGCACTATACAGGCTGGTACAGAAAGAAAGACTTTCCTTCCCCTTCACCATCAATCGAGATGGAGAGATCTATGCTACAGCTCCTCTGGACAGAGAAGAGAAAAATATGGTAAATAGAAAGGCATGAGAAATTTAACCAAAGAGAGAAATAGTAAATGCCAGTTTGTAGACTACATCGGGGCAGGGGTCTAACCTATTTCACTCCATGTTACTTATTGAATAAAACCGAGTGTTGCATTTTAAGCCTGACCTTTAATAACAATTCTGTGTGTTTTAGTACATATTGGTGGCCATGGCAGAAGACGAACAGGGCGTTGCATTGGAAAACCCCTTGGAGATTTTTGTGCAGGTGGAGGATGTGAATGATAACGCTCCTATGTGTGCTGAAGCTGTGTTTGAAGTGCAGGAGAATGAGCCAATAGGTAATAATGAGAGAGCGTTGTAACACGCATTGCATCAGAAACTGCCCAAATGCATTCAGAGGTGTCCAAAAGCCGGACACCACTAGTGAAAAGGCTTCTATTTAGTATTTTAGTGTTCTCAGACTGGATTATCTTTTTCCTTCATTGACATTTTTAATGATATGCATGTCTTTAGGTAATCTGATTGGTGTTCTGCCTGCTCATGATAGTGATCAGGAGAACACAATAAACTCGCTTCTAACCTACACACTCCTGAGCCAGAAGCCTACCAAGCCATCTGACAAAATGTTTACCATCGACAACGTAAATGGTGAAATCAAAGTAGCCAATCAAAACTTTCAAAGGAAAATGGTGTCTCGGTATGAGCTCGCCTTTACTGTGACCGATGGAGGTAAATGCAAACTCAAATGAAACTAAAAATGAACATTTATGAAGAAGAATGTGCATCCTAACTTTTGCCCTTATTTGTAGTTTACACTACGGAATGTACTGCAGTCATCAATGTCATCGACATCAATAATGAAATCCCTGTCTTCGAGAAAAAAAATGTATATATTTTATTTCACTCCTTAAATTATAGTCCTTCTTCCTGTAGATGATTGAATATTAAATCTCTGCTGTAATTTACTATTCCCTTGTTGATACTTTCCTCTGTTGCAGTATGGGACCTACAGTGTTCCTGAACTGGCTGAAGTGGGCACCACTTTGCTCACCATCAAAGCCACAGATGCAGATGACCCAGGAACAGGAAGCTCTAGGGTGGAGTATCATATCTCTGCTGGAGACCCACATAACCACATCTCCATTGAGGTCGATGAAGCCACAGGAGCGGGCAGAGTCTACATCGCTAGGGTAACAAGATGACTCATATTGCAAAAACGTTGCACATTTCTGCTTTCTGTCCCCTTTATATTTCTTT
Source organism: Gobio gobio (assembly GCF_949357685.1). Taxonomy (NCBI): domain Eukaryota; kingdom Metazoa; phylum Chordata; class Actinopteri; order Cypriniformes; family Gobionidae; genus Gobio; species Gobio gobio. Next base: position 29,432,933 of record NC_137108.1, read on the forward strand.
TGTTTTCATATTCTCGATCTTCAGCCACTGGATTACGAGCTCCAGAGTATCTACAACCTTCAGATTGATGCCCGTAATCCAGAGCCCCTGATCAAAGGAGTGGAATATGATGAAAATGCCACAGCAGTCGTTGTCATTCAGCTGGTGGATGTGGACGAGCCTCCGAAATTTGAAGTGGACACTCTTAATGTCAATGTCCCAGAAAACATCACAATTGGAACCGTAATAATGAAAGCTGAAGCCAAGGATCCAGAGGGGAGGACTATCAAGTAATGCTTTGCATTGTGTCTCCTACATAATCAGATCATTTATGAGATAAGATTGTTTGTTAGCAGTGCTTTGATTATACTACTTCGAGAGAGTTCGGTTTGAGCAATTATGTGTTTTGTGAACACAAGAGATCACATATAATTCCAAGCCTATTGGTGGAACAATAAAAAAAAAAAAGATAATTCTGTCTACGCTGGTAAAATGTAATGCAAACTTACCTTGATTACTAAGAACTGGTTATAGAATAGAACATTGCTTTTGAATTTAAAGAATTAACTCCTGGTCTTTTGCTCTAGATTAAGAAAGCACATTAGCTGAACCAAAATTTAAAGCTTGATTTGTGTGTGTGTGTGTGTGTGTGTGTGTGTGTGTGTGTGTGTGTGTGTGTGTGTGTGTGTGTGCTAAAGAAGTGAATTTTATGATATAATTATTGTCAGGTTTATTGGTGGTTTGATATTCAATGGAGGTACAAATGTCAGAGACCACTAGTGAAAATTATATTTAGCATTTTTTTATTTATGTATTATACATTTTTGATTTATTAGCATGGCAATTTAAGTTAAAGCAAGTTGGTGATCATGTTCTCCAGCATGTCTTGAGGTTACAAAAAAGCATCTTGGAAGCAAGAACATCTCCTTTTGTTCACATGATTCACAACTTTGCATATTTAAAGGATAGTTCACCCCAGAATGAAGATTCTGTTAATTACTCGTGTCGCCCTCATGTCGTTCCAAACCTGTAAGATTTTCGTTCATCTTCATAACACAAATGAAGATCTTTTTTGATGAGGTGAGTAATTAATGATAGAATTGTATTGTTTGGGTGAACTATCCCTTTAAATAGTGGCCTAGAAATAGTCCTAATTTATTTCGTTTATTTACTTAAAATCTTAAAATCTCACATTTTTAAAGTGGTTTGAGACTTTTCACCTTCACTATATATGTTATTTAAAACAGCTGTCTGGGAGCCGTAACTCGTGTTTGATAGCTCTTGTTAGTAATAATTAGTATTTTAAATGCATTTAATGTAATTCCTGCTTTTCAATGTTCTGTTTGACAGGCTGAAGATAGAAGGAGATGAACATAATTGGTTCGAGCTGGACGCTGACTCTGGTGAACTGAAGACTAAAGCTGCTCTGGACAGAGAGACGGTGGAGCAGATCACTCTCACAGTCATCGCTTATGAGACAGGTGAGAAGAACACAGCAGAGCTCCGATGCATTGCCAGTGTCATTTGGTAAATATTACAATCTATTTCTGTTCCTTTCAGAGGGAGACAAGCAGGAGGCTGAGATGAAGGTGAATATTCATCTGCTGGATGTGAACGACAACTACCCTAAACTTCAGTGGAAACAGAACTACATCTGCGTGCAAGACATGACCCCCTTGATACTCACTGCTGTAGATAAGGATGCAGACCCCTATGGAGAGCCTTTCACCTTTTCCATTAACCGCAAGTCACCAAACTTTGAGATCAAACCTGTGGATGGTGAGCAGATCTTTAGATTAGCCTTTAAAAACAACAGGCTTATGCACTTTTCACACTACGCTTAACCCAGTTTATCGTATTTCTAAACCCTGCTTTTAACCCTGGGTTAAGGGATGTTACACACTTGTGATTTAGAAGCGGGTTAAAAGCACCATGTTTTACCAGGGGTTATGAAACCCTGGTCTGGAGCAGGTTACTGCTATGCTTAGCAACAGACAGCCAATCACATGCCTCATATTGACCTGCTTCGTACAGTCACAGAAACACAGCGTGTTGTATAAACAGTGGCCTATATTTCAGCATTTGAGTGGAAAAATATCAAATGGTGACAGAAAATGCGACAACTGAAGAAGAAACCATTTAACCGAAAAGTCGATTCACTATGAACTTGAAAGTTCAGTCAGCAATATATAACATGAGGATGCGCAACTGCGCAACTGGTCGCCTACTGCGTTCATCAAATCAATGACACTGACACAGCAAATATGCAAATAAGAACGTTAACCTAGGGTTTAGGAATGTAGTTTAAAACAGAAGTTTATGAATACCCAGGATTAATTGTTAACCCAGAGTAATTTAGGAGCAATGTGAAACGTGAAGCAAGATAACCCAGGGTTCAGAAGGACCCAGCATTCACAATTTCAAGTGTGCAAAGCCCCTCTGTATGACGTCTGCATTTAATTTATTTACTGCTGGAACTGTGTAAACATGTTTGGGTATCTGCAGGAACCTCAGCGAAGCTGATCCTGAAGAAAAAGCCCTCAAGTGATCAGGACGTCAGTATTCCCATCAACATCAAAGACAATGCTGGGATGGGTATCACTCAGAAGTTTGATGGTAAACAATTTTTTTCTCTGTATTTCATATATAACATTCAACTCACTCATAGGCTGGCTCGTACTTTAGCATGGTATAACATCTAAGCTGAGATTTCTTCTTTTTCTTAGTGCGTATATGTAACTGCACTAAATTGGGCTACTGTTACATGGAGCCACAAGCTCACGGCTGGAAGCCAGGCATGGGCAGCACCATCGGCATACTGGCAGGAATATTCGGCTTCATCAGTAAGACTGATATGTTGGAACTCATTTTGCTATGTTTATATTTAAACATAAAAAGAAGCCAATTGAGTTTGAATTTTTTTTTTTTTTCAGTTCTGTTCCTGGTCATTGTTATTTACCGGATCAAGAAGAAGGATCAGAGGAGAGCAGCAGATGGTGTAGAAACTAAAGCAATGCTATAGAGCATAAAGCAATGCCATGTTGAGATAACATGCCAACTATAACATTATTCACACAACCCAGGCAATCTGACATCCATGACCCTCAACACACACACCCTTATTTTGTAAAGTGGTTTATTATAATTAAATATGCATGTTCAAGGTTTGCATCATCTGACAGTTTTAACAGTAACTTATTTGCCATGTGACCTGGCAGTTTTATTAATTATTTTATATTTAAAAGCTCTAAATATTTGACCTAAATTTAGATTTTTTCCCCCCCCATATATAAATATATATATATATATTATTCCCCTAGTGTTTAAAGGGAACACAACAGCAGGTGTTTTCTGGGAATTTGTGGTATATTTTTGGGACAGTAGAGTACTTTGAGACATGAGTATATGTTGTCATATTTCATATGGATTAAACCTATAAAAACCGAACTCTTATATTTATTCCCCATTATCCAAGAATCAATTAAAATGTGTTAAAATCTTTCCATTTGATAGATATATTTGTTTTTGACTTTTCTTCTTAAGAAGGTCAAAGGTCAGGTTCTGCAGTGTAATTCCATTATTGAAGAAGGTATAACAATCACAGAATGGCAACATTTTTGCTTGTTGACTGAAAAAAACGAAATTGTTCATTCTGTAAATAAAGTAATACTTTGACCCAAATAGGCTACTGTTTTTATTTCTTATAGTGAAATTGATATATTTTTGATATAAATGTTGTCCTACATTTAAACATGTTAAAATGTAAATTATATCGAAAGCAATAGTAATAATATAAAACCAAAAATGTAAAAGATAATGCAAGATATAGCTATTAAGCGTAAAGGATATTTTTTCTTCAAGAGTAATAATAGTAATAAGTAAAGTCTTAGCTTCTAAGATCAAATCTTATATAATTCTTATGTAATTATGTAATTCTTATGTAAATCTCCTGTGTTTCTATACAGTTTTATAATACACTGCAGGTCTTGAAAGAGACAGATGTTACTGTCTAGAAGAGAATATGACATACCAGAAACAAATCAAACAAACCAGAGATGCCTAAAACTCACTCTCGTAAATCCTCGGTCTGTATCACTAGTCTGCATCTCTTCATGCTGATCTATTACTTTCATGTGTCTGTCTCTTAGCAATGTTCCATAACAAACACACAAAAACAAAAGAAAATTAACTCACTGAGAATTTTGGGTGAGGGGTCGGACTCGGAGGAGTTTGTCACGCAGTAATAGTAAAAAACATGATTATACCTTATGTTTGATATTAGCCAGAGCTCATCCGGTCAGGGTTCTGTGTCCATTTTTGGACTCATACACACACAGAGCTACTTGTCTTTCTGCATTCTGGTGTCATGGGTGACAAGTGAGTGGAGAGTTGTGTGTTTACATTATCAACTTGGGGAATTGGGAAAACACAGTATGATTCAAATCTAAATAAAAATCATGTTTTAAGCTTTAGGACTCGATACAAAGAGTGTTAAAAGTGCAGATAATCTCTACTTCAATCATGTGAAAGTGAAAACCTGTATTTTTAATCCCCAGCAAGTCAAAATAATTCTAACATTTAGAGCTTTATTTATAAACATGAGTCCAGACACTAGGAAAAACAGAAGTTTTTGGATTTTATTACCTAAATGGACATATTAAATGGGCTCAGATTAAAGGGCCTTATCAAGGGGTCTTTGCAATACTTGATTTTGATTGGTCACTGGCTGCATCATTGGTTTTCCATGGCAACATTGGTCTGCTCATTCTGAACAGGCAACTTTCCTTGTGTCTCTCATATCACACGAAGAGCTCAGTTGACTCGTGCTTTATCGATACATTCAAACGTATAGTAACTGGCGCATTAGTTAACATCTTGTGAACATTACCTCAGAGGAAGTTGTTGTGGTGCTCAGCTTGTTGAAAGGCTATTTTTTGTGGAAGCTTTAAGATAATATACAGGCAAGATAAAATAATTTATGTTTTACTCATACACTGTACATTTTTTTTTACATGCTATCTACTTAAAAAAAGGTAACGATCAAATGTCTTTCAAATGTCAAACATAACTGAACATTAAACATCAACAGATGTTTCCCTTCACTCAAAAACACATAAAATAACACTTAATTTCAATATTTACTCTCCATTTCCAGCCATATGCAAAGCATGCTGGGAACTAACAATCACCCACAATGGTGTTTCTAAATAAAACAGCATAATTGAACTAATTCTCTTAAAATAAATTGGTAGCCTTCTTTCCTTAATTGTATCAGCTTAATCAGTTCCTCAATTCAAGCCTCAAAAAAACTGCTTAAGTTAAACAGATAAGAAAAAAAGATGTCCCTGAACATTTATTTAACCATAAGTAATTATGTTTTATTAAACAAATCTGTTATTATTTTAATCTTTGATCTGTTAGTTGGCAGTGTGAATAGTTAATAATTAGCTAACTAGCAAAAGAGTCAGGTTTAAATCCCTGTGTTACAATGGGTTGTGTTCAGCTCTGAATGTGTTTCTGCATTTGCCCTATGTGGCATGTTGTCACATTCATTAAATAAAGAGAAAAGTATATATTGTATTAATGAAACAAGACCACATATTTGTACCAGACATGTGATGTGAAATTGATGTGGAGAGAATAAAAATTCTCTGAATCCCAAGTGGATTTACACAAACAGATAGCCATAAAGGGTTAGGTTGTGCCCTGCACTCCACTACAGTCTGTTAACAGTCGCTGACAGTGAAATTAAATTCAAGTTCAATTTAGGACATAACAACTTAGATTAATCTCGCTCTGTTTCACTGCGCCATTCAGTTTGGTTGTTGTCAATCTAGACTGCACTCAGAATTTAGATCTCCACTCTTTCACTGGCTTGGCCACTAGCCACCACAGCCAAGGATGATCAGATGGACTGACAGATGAGCAGCATTTCTCTCTTGACCTTGCTCGTGGCTGAAAAATGGATGGACGGATGGATGAATGATTGAGTGGTGGATAGATCTAGTTCCTGGTCATTTTTGCCTAGCCATCTGATCATCATCTCAACTTCTGACTCTGTCCCTCCCACATAACACGTGTTGTCAACAGCCAAAATCATAGGAACCGATTCCTGTTCTTACAACACACATGCATCTTTTAGGCAGTTTGGATGGTCCTCTGCCAAAAAGTAAACTAAACAACTGTTATGAGAAGCAGAGCCAAATTGAGAATGCTTTAAAATCATAACAGTGTCAACAGACCCTCCCATCTGTAGCTCAGCACTAACTCAGCAGTAATACAGACCACCCCATCTGCACATATTCATTCACAGGCTTACCGAGCGCTCAATGTGCACACGCTTCCCTCTTCATCTGTTCAGTACCACACAACCATCTACGAGCACTATGCAGTTAATCACGGTATTAAATGCGTTATATTCCCAGGTGAGTATGAATAGACTGGTAAATCCTGTATGAGAAAAACTAATGAAAGCAAGTGCCCCTTTTTTCAATAAGGCAACTAATCTCTGAAATTAAATATTGTGAATGACAGCAGCCCTGTCAAATGGAATTGTTTTCTAACAGTTTAAAAGATGTTAATAATATAAAAAATATATATTGCAAGCATTTTCATTGTTCATTAAATAGATAGTAGCATGCCAACAGTTTAACTACACATCTTAAATGTTAAATGAATTAGGCCATAGAGAATTCTGGAAGGTTGTGAAGGACAAGCACAGGATTATGATCATCACTTGAATGTTTAGTCTAAAAATGATGCCGTTTATGTGATGCATACGCATTGATTTTAATTGGTGGTCTGATCTTTTTGTTTTCAACTCATAGTCAAGATTTTTATGTTTATCTTTCAACAGGTCCAGCTAACTGATAATAACAGGAACATAACTGTGTGAGGTAGAAAAATATGACCTATAACATTTGTAATGACATAACTGGATTACAAACAAATCAAATGGTGTTCAATCGCCAATTCAAATGGATTAAGCTAATAAGTGAAGCCGTGTGTGTATGCGTGTGTTTTATTTCCGTTGAAATGTAGAAAGCTCATATTTAAATCTAAACAGGGCCTTCATGGTTTCACAGACAGGGCTTGTCAGTGCAAGTTGCGTTCAGTTAAAACAGCTCAAACATGCATTTTAGTCTGGGACTAGGTTTGAGCCTTGTCTGTGAAACCAGGGGTAAGTGTATTTAAATAAATGTCCAATCCAAATGAGTTTAGGATTGAGAGAATGAGTCAGTGGAACTGATGAGTTTCTCTGGATGTTAAGTGAGGATGATATCTGATGTCGTGAAAATGAATCATCATGCTTATTGTAGCACTCCAGACAATCTCAGCTCTGTCCTAGAAAAAAGTGAATAAATATGAAATAATATGAAACCTGCTGCTACAACACTACTTGTAGCAAAATACAACATAATTCAATTAAATAATACCCAGGAAAGAAATCTATATCCATTCTATGTTTGAATCTACGGGTGGTCTTGGCCATGGACATCTCCCTTTGATATCCCACAATCCTGTGCGTTCCATTCTGTGACAGTTGAACTTGAGCTAGAAAAAAGAAAAAAGTGTCCCAAGTTGCGTTTGCTGGTCCGTTTGTGTGTAAATGTACGTTTTTGACCAATATTTTTTTTCCACTTCTGGGGCCTATACCATGAAGCCGGTTTAGCTGGCTAGCCAGATATGTTTAAGCTTAGCTTGTGCCAATCCTGGGTTTTAGGTACCTTTAATGTGGTTTGGCTTTTAGGCAGTGTTCATCTCCATAGTAACTTATGCTCCAAGGCTAACCTGCTCCAGGGCAGGTTATGTTCTGGGTAAGACATCTCAAACTGAAATTGGACCAATCAGCTGTGAGCAAAGTGACACGCCTCTGATGCAATAAAGTCACTCCCCCTGTTTCTACTCCAAATGAAAAGTCACTAGATAGCAAATGGTTTTTAAAGACTAAAGTGTCTGGCTTTTAACAATGCTTATTTATAGTAATAATAATTTTGAATGAGTTAGATATAATTTATGTAATTGTTATATCCTTAATCAATTACACGTGTATCATTTTAGTTAATCAATTAAGGCACTTAGTTAAAATGAATATAAATAGCCTATATAAAGGTCATACAAAGCTTTAAAATCAATAAATAAAGCTATAAAAATTACTACATGTGAGCTTAAATGTTCAATTCTCTCTCTATATATCAACTAAACTAACTTCAGAACTTTTACTTGCATTGACCTTTAAGATTTTTCTTAAAGTTGTCCTCTTTCATAGACAGCTGATTTTTTTTTTTCTGTGTAAATTTGTTTATATTCCTAATATTTTTCAATCATGTAATATTCTGCAGAAGAGAGAAATGAATCTCAGTTTCACTGATCCACAGCATGTGATTGGCTGTTCACTACAGATGTCACAGCAAAACTCCTTAACTCAGGATCAAAGCCCGAGTTGACAGAGAAAGCTGATGATCAGCATCATGGGACCAACAAAGCCTGAAGAGATTGGTTTGGTTTTGTCAACTCGAAACTAATCCTGTAACCTTGAGTTTGTTAAACTACTATCATGATACAGGCCCCTGATGTCTAGCGAGAAATGATGTAGTAATTAAATATTTGTTTAGTTCTCACCAAAGCTCTCTATTTGCTGTAGATCATTAAACTGTTACTTACCTTAAAGGGGCTATATGCAACTTTTTCCCCAAAATAAACGTAACAATAGCCTTTTTATTTGACCATTTATGATTCAAACATCTCCTGATGAGCATACTGACACCTTGTTGTTCGCTCACAGTGGGTGCACCTATAAGCCTGTATCCTATTTTTCCTATTTTCTGGCGGGTCGTTTTTTCCCGGCTGTCTGCGGATGTGACGTCACCAACGCTGCGAGAGCGAGCAGAAAATGAGAGCAGTTCTGTTTTTTGGCCACAGGTGTCAGTCGCGAGTTTAAATTTCAGAAAAACGCATATAGCCCCTTTAAGTCTGTCCTAAATCAGTTTCGTGAGGTGCCTTCATGCACAAACGCTGTCTTACAAGTCATATGCTTGCTTACAAGCATACCCTCTATTGTGTTTCAAACTATAGTGTAGGATATTTCACGTTGGTTTTGATACTTCATTGGTTTACCAGCCATTTGCGATTGTTGGCTATTGGCGCCCTCAGGTGGAGAATTTGACAATATGCAAATAGCACGATTAAAACCTCTTTTTCCAAACTGCCTAAAAGATGCATGTCACTTGTGTTGTAAGAACAGGAATCAACTCCGATTTTCTTGTTTCTATGATTTTGGCTGTTGACAACACGTGTTATGTGGGAGAGAAGTCAGAAGTTGAGATGATCATCAGATGGCTTTAGGAAAAAAATGACCAGGAACAAGATCTATCCACCACTCAATAGCATGACTGAACCTTTTGTAAACACACAATTAATTCCTTCGATTTCTAATTTTACAGGAATCAAGACTTCGTCTGTAAACTTTTTGGATATCTTTGTGGAGTTTTGTAAATGTAGACACCTCTTCCGGACTGAAATGAAAAATAAGATCTCTGTTTTACCCCATTTGGGCCAATGACTCCTTGTTGGATAAAGCGATGGAGCAGGGATCCCCTGTAACATTGTATAACAGTGATAATGTGTAGAGTAATATGTGTATAGTGGCATATTAATAAACCACTGTTCAAAAGTTTGGGATCAGTAGGCCTAAGTTTTTTTTCCCAGACAGTAAAGACTTTTATATTGATACAAAAGATTTCCTTTTCAAATAAATGCTGTTCTTTTGAACCTTCTATTCATCAAACAATCCTGAAATAAAATCCTAAGCAGCATAAGGTTTTCAACATTGATAAGAAATCAGCATTTTAAAATGACTTCTGAAGGATCATGTGACACTCAAGACTTGAGTAATGGCTGTTGAAAATTCAGAAGCCTTGGTATGTATTTGGGTTATGCCCATAAAATTGGCTACACAACTTAAAAACTGCAGATATGCATGTCCTAGAACCCTCTCTTGACATTTAACGTTTCAGAATTGCCATGTCATGACAGAGCCTTATGATAGACTGACCTACTTACCGTTTGCCAAACCAGAGACTGTGATCCGACACCAGGGGGACTTGACCCCTGTCCCTGAACTAACTGCTCTGTTTGAGCAGCATTCCAAAAAGACACAAAGTTCAATCCTTCATACTAAATAAAAGCGCATTCCTAAAATGAAATGCAACTTCTTGCAACAAAAGTCACCTTGATCTGTTTGCGTCTCCTGGACTGTTCAGCTTAGAAACTGAAACCTTAATACCAAAAACACAAGTGTGACAATAATAGGTTACAGCATTTTTAATTAAAAAAAAAAAAGCAAGAGTACTCGCACAAGCCATACCCATGCACCAGCACATAATAATATATTGTTAAATTGTGACATGCTGCAAAATATTGTTAAATATACTGAACATTTCAAAATTAAGCTGCAGCATACATTTACTTCAAGTATTAAGAATTTCCATTATAAAGTAGTCTATTTACACTTTAGAAATCTTATAATTTTATAACAGTATTACTTAACACTGATTGCCAATAATCAGCTGTGTTCTTGTGCAAGAGCAGAGAACATACTGAAAACAGGCAAGAAAGTACAATCACACAGAGTTATGGTTTTAACCTCGTTCAATAACCCTCGGACCAAAACTATAACATTGAACTCATGTTCTAATCTCTACCCTGTGGCCGGTAATCCCTTGAAAAAAAAATATTACTTGGAAACAACCCATAAAGCAAATCATTCGGGTTCACATTTCCCCACAGCAGTGTAAGTATACAGGTGTGTTTGTGCGTCTTACAAGAAGGGTTTATTGTGTCATTAACCGGTTTCTTTAAATACCTGTCCTTCACCTTTCAGAGAAGCCTCCACCCCTCAGTAAACAGAATTTCAGCAGTGGCCAGCAGCATTATAAATATAGAACCGCTGTCAGAGGGGACTGAAGTAAGAATGTGAAAGTAACAGAGTTATTAGTAGTGGCACGTATGTCTCTAATTACATTACACATGTTTGGAACTTTCGCCTTAATGTACAAACCATCAAACGGCCAACTTCTGATTCCATGCACAGGTAAAAAAATAAAGCAGATCTCTTGATGGTGCATAAAAACGGCATCTATTAAAGTCATGCTGTTTGAGAAAAACAAAAAAAACAAAGAGAACTTAGTCACATAAAGACAAATGGTACTAAAATAAAGCACTCAGAAAATCAAAGATTCTGAAAAACATACTTCACTGAATTGGCAACTAAAATAAAACATTAAAGGGATAGTTCACTCAAATGAAAATTCGGTCATAATTTACTCACCCACATGCCGTTTCAAACCTGTATGACTGACTTCTCTTTCTGCACAGCGAAAAAAACAAAAACAAAAAAACACTCATTTTTGAACAGTTTGGAATGACATGACGGCGAGTAAATGATGACAATTTTATTTTTTGGGTGAAGCATCTTGTTATTCAACATATTTCCGTCACAGAGCATTCTAGTTTAAAAGTACTTATCTGGACCTATTTTGCTTGATATTCTCATTCTTTCACACTCTTTTTTAAATGACCTTTGTTTTTACTTTCCTTTTTCATTCATTCGAAAGTTAAAAGCGTTCAACATAAAAGCCCATTTTGGCACACTACAGTCATCCTCACTATTTAAAGTCTCTCCTCAGTGCAAAATCTGCTAAACCTACATTAGTAAATTTCACCAGATGTTAGAGTTCCAGTCTTGATTTATGGTTTTGTGTTGCATTTTGAGTGTTTAATTTTAATAGCGGGTCTGTGGTGGCTCAGCATAACTTTTTCTGTTTGGCTTCATTCCACGTTTAATATTGGGAATCAACACCACTCACCTAATGCAATATTAAAGGGATAGTTCACCCAAAAATGAAAATTATGTCATCATTTACTCACCCTCAAGTTGTTCCAAACCTGTATGAGCGTCTTTGTTCTGCTGAACACATAAGATGATATTTAGAAGAATGTTTGTAACAAGGCAGATAGAGCAACCATTGACTACCATAGTATTTTTTTCCCTACTATGGTAGTCAATGGTTGCTCTATCTGCTTGGTTCCAAACATTCTTCACTCTAGAATGTGAGGGTGAGTAAATGATGACAGAATTTTCATTTTTGGGTGAACTATCCCTTTAAGATTTCCCTCTAAGCCAGCTGCCATGAATATGTGAAAATAAAAATGAACATAAAAACGTAATACATTCCACTGATATAGGTAACATTTTGCTGTGCTGATATAATATTATATGATAATGCATCAATGAGATTATGTGCAAGATATGTAACAGAGAGCATTTGGACGAGATCTGAAAGTGTCTGCTTTTACTGTCCGCCAATGACGTGTGGGTTAAACTGCACTATAATGATAGTGATATCATCCCTGTACATGCGAGCTAATTCCTCTGGCAAGCTTAACATCTTTGACAACCTTTCATGGTCCACCATTCCAAACTCATTATTTCCCACCGCGTGCCGAATCAGGTGCGTAGCTGAATTCTGGTCCTCGAAAGTGGAGGAGATGCGAGCTTTCCTCTCCTGTAACAATCCCTGCATCTGACCCAGGGTCACCTTAAAGCCACCAACACTGACTGGCTGCTGCTGGTGCACTCCAGTGAGATGTTCACCCACAATCCTCACCACCTCCTGCCTGTGTAGCGTTTCCCACAGCCCGTCCGAGCCCAGCACCAGGAAACGATCCTGCGGACGAAGGCGGTGTCGCATCACCTCCGGTGCCGCCGTAAGGTAGGGTGGCGTGTGGTAGTTGGGTGGGATGAACTTGGCATGCTCATTCTCATGGAGCTGGTCTGGTCCGGACTCAAGAACACGGCGCTGTAGCTCAATGCTCCACTTGAATTTAACATCTCCGAAGGCGCGAAATGGCATGAGTAACCCCAAGAGACGATCCTGCTTCACCACAGTCTTGGCCTCGGAAAGCGGGTGCTCGGACCGCACACGCAGCACCTCGGTTTCGTTCTGCGCGTTGTGGTCATTGCTGAGCGTCAAGGCAGAAAAAGAGCCGTCGGGTTCTTGTACGCCCAGGACTGCACGGCCATCTCCAGTGTTGGCAACGTGCAGATCATTACCGTCGATGTGTGCAACGCACGCGGTAGCGCCTGAGAATGCCACACGAAGCACCCAGTAGTGCAAGAATGCATTTGGGTCACCAACCTGCGCTTCGAGGGATATGTCATTGTCCAACCTTTTAAAGGCATTCACAAGAGCTTCGGCAACATCAGGTTGCTCCCCAGGAACGGTCAGGTCTAGAAGTTCCTGCCAGTACGTGCGCAAACTGGAAAAGTAGAGCCGTGAGGCTTCCTTGCTAAAGTAGTCGTTGGGATGCTTGTGCCACTGCAGAATCGGGTGAAGAGGTCGTCCGCTCTCCACCGCATTCTCCAGCTCCGTCAACGTCTCATGTGGCAGCAACGAAATAGCGATGTAGTAGAACAGCCGCTCGCTGAGCGCCTGAGCACAAGCGCAGCCTGCGTGGCCATCGAATACCCCGTAAAGCATGCCGCGTGTCTGCAAGCACGTTGCCGCACTTCTCCGATCCTCAATGGGCGCGTTTGCCGGAAGCTGGTTGCTGTCAAAGCCCATGACTGAACTAAGGTTCTTACCATCAAACTCAGGAACTTTGAAGCTGTACTCATTAGCCTTTAGGATGCTGTTAACCTGGGGTGGGGTCAAGTAGTAGGTGTGCCATGCAGGTGAGGTCCTGTATCCCCGTGACTGGTGCCGCCATCTTTGAACAAAGCTATGTGGCTGAGTTGCATTGGTGCAGGGATGAGGAGACAGACTGCAGCTTTGGCATGTAATGACTGGGACCAGGATTTGACCAAATCTCCTGCCATGGATGACCCTGAACACCTGGGAGGTAGCAGCCATGACGATTTGACCTTACCCTCAAAGAACCTGCAAGAAAACCACAGCTCAATTACAAAAATTTTATTTAAATATTTAAATCACGGTAGTCATCAGAAGATTACTATCATTGACTAAGTCAAAACTAAGGTCAAGGCATGGAAAATCCATTCCGTTCAGGATGGGAGAGTGACCCAAGGCTATTTATAGTCCCATGCTACTGCATTCTTGGCATTGGGTACATTGACTGTCCCACTGGCCTATTACTGTCCCCTTTAACATTTAGCCATTACATTTAAAGAAAAATTTATTGCAATTATCCCCTGCCCTTCAGGAGTTTTTCTTTACTCTAAACAAAATAAGTTCTTATTTTATGTAAATAACAATTAAAAAAAAAAAAGTAGCCTACTTAGCAATAACATGACTAATGTTTTATAGAAAACTGATACTAACAGGAACCGGTAGAACAACCTACTTGCTATTGTTAGCTACTCATGCAAAATTTCTTAACTCTTATGCAGCATTCATATGCTGTTGTACATTTCCTAATTCCCACTTCTGAAGTTGTGATTACGAGTTTGTCGCATTCAAGTGCTTTGTTGTCAGAAAGAACAGGAACCATGGAGGACACCTGGCTTATTCTTATTAAAACCAAAATTATATTTATCGTCCCATTTATTGACCACCATATAACCATTCACTGCGCTAGATAGTCAGCTTAATGACAATTCGGGAATTTCAGCTAAATACAGGCTATTTTTTCTGTGTATAAATCACTTCAAATGATTATTCATGCATGTAAATATGCACTACTTTAATGACAAGACTAATAAAGAATTCCAGCCACAGCAGCAAATGTGTGCATGTCCAATTGGTAACTAGGAAACTCGTATTTACGACAATTCCGATATCACGTGGTGAAGGCAGCATTCTTTTAGCACACTCTTATAATTTTGCACTACTAAAAGTTAATAAAAATTGTTTTGATACTGAAACTTTTGCAAACGCTGCAGTAAATGTATACGTTTTAGTTTTATGTACAATTCTTTATGTATAAGTTTTAGTTTAGTTCCAAATGGGAAGGAGGCATGGGGGTCCCAAAAAAATTGTCACACCCTTTTGCAAACAGAATACTCGCACATTAAATTATCCGCAAAATTGATAAAGTGGGGCTAAAAACTTAAAACAAAAGTGCGCTACATGCACCATACCATATAAATAAATATATCCAACGTTACAATGACATGCATTTACAATATCCAGATATAAAAAAAGGCTCAGTTGAGTAGGCTACTACGCCCCGTCCACATCACCCAGCATGCATACTCGGCTACTAAGTTGCCATATTGTTTACATTTGGGCTTGGCGACATAACTCAATTACATAGAATTCATCGCAGAGAAGCGTAAACTAATTAATGTCAATGTATACAAAGTGATATACAGATAGCACAAGGTTTGTACTGCAACCCCCACTGTTTTACTGCGTGATTGTAGGCTATACCGTGAACATATCAAAAGCTAATTCCGTCTAAAATACGCTGTTTGGAAATCATTGCACACTATCATCGGACGACCTGCAAGCACTCATTAACACAAACATAAAACGAGTAGGCATATTCTTACCTGAGGATATTAGTGACTGAGTTTGTGGTCGATGCTTGATTAGGCTACATTTGTTTATATGCACTGCTCACCCCGCCCGCGTCCTGCGAGCCTGGATCGCCTCCAGTTCCACACCGCCCGGACAAGATGATTGGTTCACCTACGTAGCTGCTTCGTCATCAGAGGTGTAACTAACGGCGCTTAACCTTTCCTTTTCCGGACCAGGAGGAGGTATTACAATTAAGACAAAAATAAGCTCTTACAATAAAAATATTTTCTTAAAATGATGGGCCAGTCTCACCTGCAACAAATTCTGGAGCACATATCCCTACAGACCGAAGGTAGAGGCCTTTCAGTGCACGCAGTGACTATTTGATTGTAGGCTATCTTCTTTTTCTTTTATTGGCAAATCGCACTAAACAATGATTTCATTGTATTAATCAAGTGTCTCTGTTTGAAAAGAACACCTTGGAAAAGTGTTTGTTTATTTAAAAATGGCATTTATTAAATAGTAATAATGACTTTTATACCTGCAAATTGCAAACCATTATTAACCCACACCAAACAAACAAGTATAATAAGTGGTAGAAATGGGGCAAACTGAGCCCCTTTTGGGTGACCATGTGACATCTTTTTTTAAAGTGATATTTTTATTGCGCTGTTATAGAAACATTATTATAATTTTAGTTGTCACATTGACCCAATGATGCAAAGAGTGTCACCCCTGCCTAAGTGGAGGAAGGAACTTAAGTGAAAAATGTCTCATCTTACTCGCTCTCACCCCAAGTGGATTTTGAAAGTCAAAAAGCGTCAGGTTGTGCCCGGCTCTCCCCTATGATGAATTGCTTGATGAAGTGTTTTCTTAACTCCGGACAAAAAGGAAACAAAACACCAATGCAATACACTATTTACACGAGAATATATTTGTCTTACAGTTGCTGAATTACAGTATCTTTATATTTTATGTAAATATGCTTATGTTATACACATGAAAATGTGTAACTGCTAAAATGCTTCTTTAAATCGATGTGAGCTATGCTTGGATTGGAACACTAGATTCTGCTTATCAAAGTATTTCCTTTCAGGTGATGCTTATGCACAAATAAAAAGAGTGTTCGTGAGAGTCTAATGACAGGTAAACCCAATCTGGGTATTCAGAAACTCCACCTCCTTACAGAAAAATCCCACCAAGAAGTGACAGAAAAAAACTGAAAAGGCGTTGGTGAGATTTCAAAAAGGGGTTCAAAAAGGAATTAAGATCATTTCAAATATTAGAAAGTTGAGAATGGCTTCTGTGAAAACAGTATCTTCCGTGTGTTGTGAAATCTTCAGTTTTTTGTAGTCACAGTATCTGTAAAGAAGTTCTGGAAAACCAAGAAAGTCCGGCCATATCCTGTCTGCTGGAGAAGATCCTCAAGAGGTCAATCTCTTTGCAATCTGCTGTCGAAAAACCTCTGCGAGGAAAACTATCATTCTGTGGTCCTGTAACTAACATACATTATAAGCACAGAGGCTTTCCATTGCTTTATAGTTTTGATGGATCTGCCAATCTGAGCAGAAACGATTGGTTTCCCCACGCAAACTACTGGAGCCACTTTCCCAAGAGTTTCACACACTGAGCCTTGACTTTTTCTCAAAGCACTGAAGCATCTGTGAAGATACTGTATCTTAGGCTGCCTGCCAAGTCCTTGAGGTGTGTCTTTGTTACGCTAACTCAAAGCATGTCCTTTATGTCACTCATGTGATTGACAAACATCGTGTAAGGCTCCATAGCTCAGTGGTTAGAGCACTGGTCTTGTAAACCAGGGGTCGTGAGTTCGATCCTCACTGGGGCCTGAGGGAAAAATTTTCAAACGTGACCCATTCTTAAAATGACCCTCAACTGAAATACCGTGGAGTACATGTGTGGTGGATTTATGTCACCAATTCCAAAGCCATACTCCACTTGCTTTACCATTAAGAAGAAGCTTCAGACATTTACATTTATACATTTGGCAGACGCTTTTATCCAAAGCGACTTACATTGCATTCAAGGTACACATTTTTACATTTTTGTCAGTTCTCGCTTTTCCCTGGGAATCGAACCCATGAACTTGGCGTTGCTAGCGCCACGCTCTATTGTTTGAGCTACAGGAAAGCTATCAGAGTGTAAGAGTGTAAGAGTGTTATGCTGAACTGGGAATGAGGAAAGGAGTTGTTCTCTCATCCTGAAACCAAAACACATTTATTGAAAGAAATTATAAGAACACTTTTTCATATTGTTCTCTACTCCTTCTGTAGAAGAGAAAATAATGTCACAGTGTTACAAAATATTGTCAATCAAATTTTAACAGTTGCTTCTTGTGAACAATTACACACAGCTTGCAGTCATTCCCAGCTGGCTGATCAAGTTTGACTGGGAATATCAACTGTGCTGATATTCAGAAACAACAGCATAACACTGTGTTACAACATTTTATAATTATTATTCTGATTCATTAAAATATACAAAATGGAAATGTGTCTCTGTGTCACTTTTTTCAGTGTATATTGGATTGGAAGAATTGATTGATTCTGACTTAATTCTACATCCACAATCAGTTCTTATCAGGTGATGCTCGAATGCACAAAGAAAATAAATGGCAGTACAAAATAAAAGGCATAATGTGGCAGATCACCTGAGAAACCTGACCTTCAGAGTCTGGAGGAAGATACAACAACTTGTCCAAAACAGTGATCACTGAAACTATGATCTCAGATCTTCTTTTTGATCAATTGTCTAAAACGGGGGGTTTCATATGTATATATATATATATATATATATATATATATATATATATATATATATATATATATATATATATATATATATATATATATATATATATATATATATATATATATATATATATATATATATATATATATATATATGTTGGGGTAACAGTTTAGGACCCAGGACCAGTAGTGAAAAATGAAGACCAAGAGTCAGGAGTTAGATTAATTAAGGACATATTTGCTGAGGAATAGTTTGCAGTTTCATCAGCAGAAGCCAGCTTCAAGAGGAGTTTGTAGGCCGCGCTCCCTCTAACAGTCTCCCCGGCTCCGTCTAACGTACATACAATTTTCTGAACAGTTATACTGTTTTCAAGGTCTAGACACGTCATTACTGCCATGTGGACTGATTCTGATTGGTTCTAACAACATGCAACGTAAGCAACTTTCCACACGTAGACAGATAGGAGCATATATCACTAAAAATGCGTAGACTTGATGTCGCCCAGGCCCAGATTAGTCCCTAGTGACCTCGGAGGTCATAGAAAAGATGCCTCCAAGTCTAGAATCGTCTGCCGAAAGGACCATCTCCAATACTGGATCTGCACAGAATCATGAAACGCATACACAATGCTCCACAGAATAGCAGTTTCCCTCAAGCTTGGGAACATCTTAACTAACTATCAACAAAGCACTTCTCCAAAACATGCTGATACTAACTCTAGTTCAGAAGGGACTTTATTCTATTCTATAAAGAAAGAAAAGTATATCAAAGAGGTACATTTCTCTGAGTCCCCAAAGAGTCCCATAGCTGACCCCAGGGGTCACTTTAGTAAGACATACAGTTAACACAAGCTGAGCACTCTTCACTCCCTGGAGTGTTATTACAAACACCAAGGACATTTGCATGTCAGCACGTCTTGACACAGACTCAGAGCAGCACCTAAAGAATGTGGATTCAAAAGCACACAGCAACTAAATCACTACAATATCCAAAATCACTCCTTGAATATAGAGAACTGATTTATCAAATGTAGGAAATGGTTATAACTTGATTATCATTAATTCTTATTTTAATATTGAACATAAAATCATTCTTGAAGGATATGTGTCTGATGAAGAGAAAAGTGATGTTTGGCTTGACCCTTGACCCTTCAATATATATATATATATTGAAGATTATATTACATATAATCTAAAGACTAAAAGTAGTTCTTCGTCGAAATCATAGAGGAACCACTTTTGGTGCTATATAGAACCTTATCTTAACATGTTCTGTATATGGTAGCAGTGCTATATAGCACCTTAGCAAAAGAACCGCTGAAGAGCCACGGAAGCACCAAAATTGGTGCAGTACAGCACTTATAAAGGTTCCCCTATGATTACGAGCCAAGAACCACTTTTAGTGCTAAATAGAACCTTTTTTTTTTTTTAGTGTAAAGAACCCCTTTCCAACTATAAAGAACATTTTGAGCAGTGGAAATCTTCTTCATGGAACCATTAATGCCACTAAAGCATCTTTATTTTTCAGAGTGTATTACACAAGTGAAATACATTGAATACAATGTGACTACAGGGTCATCTCTAAAATGCACAGGTCATTTTTATGAGTGGGACCCCTTCTCCGGCTCAATGAGTAGGCTATACTATTGTATTATAGAGACCATTACCCCGTTGTTTGTACCTCTCATCAGTTCCTGTGGACCTAAACACTGAAAATACACGCTTGATTCTCTCTGATTATCTGACCAGTCTGAGATAAAGCAAGACGCAGCTGCTGGTTCCTAATACTCCAGAGAGTGAAACCACAGATGTCTGGTTCGTGTGGTATTAAGATGGTAAATATTTCTCACAATCTCAAAAGAAACCCATCAGTCCCAAAGATCTGAGATGCTGCAATCAATCCTAGTGTGTTTGTGTCTGATCTTGAGTCTTGAACTTGTGAGTGAACTTATCACAGTCAAAGGAATCTGATTCTTCAGCCCTCTGACATCAGGTAAGTCCACTCTGAAGTCTTTCATTCTGAATCTAATACTGAGTGACTTACTTTAATGGTATCTCTGTAGAACCAGAAAGTCTTGTCAAGTGTCTTCACAAATATCTACACAGCTGATTCCCTTTCGGAGCAGTCCACACACTATATATTTAAATAAAGTCAGTTGGGCTTCAAGAAAGTGACCAGTCTGTTGTTTGAACTTTAGCTTGTTTGTTTGTGAGGTTAGTTTGAACATGTCAGACTAAAACAGTTTCCATATTGGGATTTAATATCCATCCTTTCTTACATGTAAGAATATGCATAAATGTGTTATGACAATTAAAAGGCCACGCAAACTACTGGAGCCACTTTCCCAAGAGTTTCACACACTGAGCTTTGACTTTTTCTCAAAGCACTGAAGCATCTGTGAAGATACTGTATCTTAGGCTGCCTGCCAAGTCCTTGAGGTGTGTCTTTGTTATGCTAACTCAAAGCATGTCCTTTATGTCACTTGTGCGATTGACAAACATCGTGTAAGGCTCCATAGCTCAGTGGTTAGAGCACTGGTCTTGTAAACCAGGGGTCGTGAGTTCGATCCTCACTGGGGCCTATTGGGAAACTTTTTCCAATGTGACCCGTTCTTAAAATGACCCTGCATTGATATACTGCAGTGACTTGGATGGACATGGACCTTCATAGAGGAAGGAAAACTGGGACTCTCAGGTTGTAAGACCAGTTCCTGGTCTTCAATACAGGTTCTTTTTGGCATAGGAAAAAGTTATCCTTGATGAGGATTATCATCTCATTTACATTAACTGTATTATTAACTGGGTATTGTTCACACCAGTATTTGGATTCGTTTAAGATCTACAACAAGAACTTTACAGTGCTGTCTTTATGTGGTTTTACAAAAAAAGATTAAATGATTATTTTGATTATTATGGCAAAACGTTTATACGGAGAAATAAATATTTGCATAATTCTTTCATGTTCAACAGGTTATTTTAGTTGAAATCCCTGTAAAATAAAACGGCAACTGTATGGTAGCAACATTTTACAGATGTAAGTTACATTTACAGTAAATAATCGTATTTCATTAACTGAAATAATGTTATATTACCAACCTAATGAAATACTTATATCTGTTATGTACCTTTGATATATACTGACAACCACCAATCACAGTGGTGATGAGAGTCACATGATTAATTAAAACTCATCACAAGCAGCTCTTAAGCAAACAATACAAATATACAGAAAGTGCACAGTGTCATTCACATAAGCACTAAACACCATCATGGTAACACACATGAAATTTTGAAAATGCAATAAACATTCATTTAACAACATTAGATGTAACATAAAACCATAATGTACTTAACTGATTTAAAAAAAAGAAGAAACATCAAATGTGAAGTGTCAAGCAAGGAATGTCGATTTACGGGGTTTCATTGTAAATTACACAACGTCTTGTTCTTTTTCACTTCCAAAAACTGTAAATTGAATGGTATTTTACTGTAAGGTTAGATCTATTACAGTTATTCACCGTATAGTATGGAAACTTTCTGTTAACCCGTTAACTGTTTTTAACCATAGCATTTCTATTGCTCTATATGTGTTCTTTTTATCACTTATGAACAGCACTTTGGTCCATTTTTATGGCTTTGAAAGTGCTTTATAAATAAAATGAGTTGAGTTGAGTTTTACAGTATTTTACCGTTGAAATGTATGTTTCAACATGAAGTATGTTTACTAGCAGTTTAATTCAACACATTTAATTGAAATAAAAAAATAAACAATAAATCCATAAAATAATTCCATGATGGGAACCCCTAAAAGGTTCTATGAAGCGCCTGACAGAACCCTTTAAGGTTCTATGCTTTTCTTGAGTGCGTTTTTAAAGGTTGAGGAGGATCTAGAACTTTGCATTTTTTGTTGGTATATTTTCATCTGTGTATCATTGTGATGCTGGTAGATGGCAGCAAAATAAAATTTCATACATTATTTATTTACATGATATTTATTGTTTTTTATAATTTGGCATTGTTTGTGGCTTGATTTAGTCACTATCACTGAAAGCTTTTTGAAGTCACTGGTTAATTTAGAGGGCTGGTTAGTTCTCTCACGAAAATGCTAGTTGTGAATTGAAGTATAGGCCTAATTAAAAAAAATAAAAAAATGTGTTAACTGTTCTATTTGTAAGTGATCTTCTTAGTATTCTTAGTACTTATTTTATTTTTATTTATCCAGATGAATATACAAACTTATTTAATTCCAAGAGGTAATGTATAATACAATGCATAAAAATAGAGTTTGTCGTTGTCATCAGTAACCAATTTTGACTTCTAAAAAGCTTACATAAGCATTTTAGCAAAGCCCTTTACAGTAAATTAAAGCGTAATATTTAACTAATGAAATTATGCAGCACATACTTATATTAATGTTTTTTTACATATTCTGACTGAAGAAAAAAAAAAAAAAAGACTCCCAAAGTTGCTAGACTCGATTGTTTTTGTGCTGTTTGCAAAAACAACCAAACAAACAAACAAACATACAAAAAAATCACGGATCCATTGACATTTTTTGCAATATCTTTAGCAATATTCTGATGATCAAACTCTAGAAACGTCCCTGGCAGGTACTCAGGTGAAAAAAAACACCCCCCTTATAATTATTTATAAAATAGTAAAGTTACATTGTTGATCTCATTGTAATGAATTACACTCTTTAACACAATAAATAAATTGGGCTGTAATACCAATTCAATTAAACCAGTATAAAAAAAATCCATCTTGTTTATCAAAATCTATTTACATTGAAATTACCATTGCCTAAAATAATGTTATGAGATGAATGTTTTAAATATAACATTCTGAATATGGAAAAATTAAAACTAAAACCGCCAGGTGGCGGCAAGTCGTAATGAGTGAATTATAGAATCATTCATTCAACCGTTTCGTTCACAACGCCCGATTCATTCATGAAAGAAGAAAGGCTGTCCAGTTAAACTCTTACTATGTAATGAGATGCTCTTTTGACACAATTAATACAAATATAAGAGATTAAATGTTGTATTTATTTTGTATTGTTTAATGTCACAGTGGAAATGTATGTGAGAGGTTGTGTCAGTTGTGTTTTTGATTGTGAACTCAAACTCGCTGCAGTTCTGACTATTGAATGCTATTCCAGATTCCGGAGTTTGGAGACAATTTATTGTGGATTATTGGCATAACCCCAGGATCAATCCAAAGGCAGGGAACAGTTTCAGTTGACACCAATATCTGGTGTGTTTTATATAATGATGGTATATTTATTACAATCTCCAGAGAAACCCAACAATTTCATTACAGTTAAAGAGAAGCTCCAGATTGTAAGATTGGAGCTGGACTGGGACAGAGAAAAACTATCACTTTGATCCTGTAACTAACACACATCTACACTCACTGACAACCTGTCTTATTGGTATCTCTGTAGAACCAGAAAGTCTTGTCAAGTGTCTTCACATATATCGATTCCCTTTCAGAACAGTCCACACACTATATATTTAAATAAAGACTTATTTCAAACAAAGTCAGTTGGGCTACAAGAAAGTGA
Organism: Gobio gobio; assembly: GCF_949357685.1. Classification (NCBI taxonomy): domain Eukaryota; kingdom Metazoa; phylum Chordata; class Actinopteri; order Cypriniformes; family Gobionidae; genus Gobio; species Gobio gobio. The sequence continues at coordinate 29,456,728 of NC_137108.1, forward strand.
CCAGTCTGTTGTTTGAAATGACTTTAGTTTGATCATGTCAGACTAAAACAGTTTCCATATTGGGATTTAATATCCATGCTTTCTTACATGTAAGAATATGCATAAATGTGTTACGACAATTAAAAGGCCACGCAAACTACTGGAGCCACTTTCCCAAGAGTTTCACACACTGAGCCATGGGCGTGGAAGTGGGGGGAAAAGTGGACCTGACTACCCAGGGCCCCGTCTAGGGAGAGGGCCCTTTGAAAAGTCTGGAATATATTTTAACATGGAACATGGGGGCCCATCAGGACTGCCTATGCATAGGGCCCAGGATTTTGTGCTACACCCCTGCACTGAGCCTTGACTTTTTCTCAAAGCACTGAAGCATCTGTAAAGATACTGTATCTTAGGCTGCCTGCCAAGTCCTTGAGGTGTGTCTTTGTTATGCTAACTCAAAGCATGTCCTTTATGTCACTCATGTGATTGACAAACATCGTGTAAGGCTCCATAGCTCAGTGGTTAGAGCACTGGTCTTGTAAACCAGGGGTCGTGAGTTCGATCCTCACTGGGGCCTAATGGGAAACTTTTTCCAATGTGACCCGTTTTTAAAATGACCCTGCATTGATATACTGCAGTGACTTGGATGGACATGGACCTTCATAGAGGAAGGGTGTGCCTCAATCGAATACCTAGTCCAGTATGCAGTGCACTGATCAGCAAGTCATTTTAAGGGTGGTCTCAATTGCAAAATTGTACCAGTGCACTGAAACTTTCGCTCCCTAAAAAGTCCTACAATGCACAATGAAAACCAGGGAGCTGTTTTTTATTCTACCTTGATATGAACGATCTGAGGTGATTCTCAGGTGTGGATTTTTTGGTAATTTAGGTAAAATCAATGATTTAAAATAATTTAGGTGATGCTCTTACTTCCTGGTAGATTTCATATTATACAGCAGCTTTTTTACTCTATACAGTAGAGTTTATCTATACTGTTTGTGACACCAGAGGGTCATCATAGTACAGAAAGAGCATTTAAAACATTAAATTGTTCTTATTTAAGGAGCCACTTATGAACAAACAAAATCATTCATCATCACTTACATGAATGACCCAATCTTTAGTGGTTAGAACAATGGTCTTGTAAATCAGTGGTCATGAGTTTGGGGTGTATGTAAAATCAGTTTTAAAACGTAACCTTTGAAAACCAAAAACCATACGGCATCTTTTGATATTGAAAAAAATCTTTAGGAGACCAAATATCAGGCAGAACAATATCAATATGATTATAAAATCAAAGACTTTATTCATTGGCCATGAGATTCACTTATTAATTTCATGAGATCACCAACAGAAATGGTTCCTTTTCTAGACGGTGTTAGACCTGTCTCTAGTTATCATCTAATTTACATTGGTTATAGTTCACACCAGTATTTGGATCATTTAGTTTTAGATATACTCCTGTGACTGTACAATGCTGTCTTGATGTGATTTATGGTCTAATATTGAAAGCTGAGGTTACAATGTGCATTTGCATTGTATCATATTTGGTTCAAAACAACAGGTACAAATATAGACAATATCAGACACAGTTTTGTGTAAAATAAACAGTGTAAGAAAAATAATAATAAAAGCAGTTCATTCTAAATAACGCAAGGAAAGTCTACACCTGGAAAAGAGAATCAACCCTCTTTATTTTGGGGTTCTCTCTCACGGCACAATGCAGGTGGCTTTACGGAGAGCCAGGTATCCAGTCACCACGTCTGTGGGCAACTGTCGAATGTAGGAAAACTCTTCTGTTGATGCGAAGCGCAGTTTCGTCTGAGGGTCAGTGTAGTTTGCCTAGGACACGAAGATGTAAAAATCATTAGGTGAGGAGGTGAAAGGGTATGTGCCCCATAAAAAATAAAAAGACAAAAGCTTCTACGTTATTAACGAAGAACATACTACAACAGACTCACCAATAAACCTGAGATGTCGGAGTACTTTTTAGCAGGTTTCATTGAAGGAGGTGCATCTATGCTGCAGTCTTATAGAGAAAAACAACTCAAGATTTAAATACTGTCAAAGTAAATCACATCCACTGACACTCTGACCTGACAACACATAATCTGGTAAATCATTAATTGATGTTTGAACTCTTATTTTGACAGAATTAATCTGATTCGTATGCGTTTTATTACTTTTGTAAGACTCACAGTTAGGATCAGTGATTTTCCAGGGCAGAGCTTTTTCCGCTGCTAAAATCTGCTTCAGATTCTTCCAAGTCCTATTCTTCTTCCCTGCTGCTGCTCCACCAATACCTGAGTGCTAGTGGAAGAAATGCTTATGAATGTATTGACATGTATCACAGTACATCTGATGCTTGTTATCAATCTTACCACAAAGTTAGGGTTTTTATAAGGCAGGCACTTGGAAGCAGTCTCTACATCAACAGCAGCCGCTGGTTTTCCTTCAGAAGTCCCCTCCACTGGAGCAACCTGAGACAAATGCAACACCACCAACGACAAACATTTCATTATTACACGAAACATGATATGCAAGCAATAGACCCGTCATGTTGAAGTCTGTTTTTTTTTTTTTTTCCTTTTCTTTTTTTTCTTTACCTGAGCCTGGGTAGTTGAAGATGCTGGTTGTGTTTTTTTCTTTTTGCTGTTGTTATTATTTGGCAGCGGTGCTGTGTGGGTCGCGGGACTGACAGCTCGCTTCTTGCTTCGGGCTTGAGCAACTAAAGCCGCCGCTGTCTGTGCTTTACTCACCGAGAGTGTCACTGGATTCAAATCCCTTGCTTTTGATATTCCCGGTTCAGAAGACGCAGACATTTGTAGTTTTAAGTAGTCTGTTGTGAGCTCGTTAGCCAGCAGCTAATTCACAACATCCCATTCACCCGGAAAAGATGAGGAGACCGTGCCAGACGTGCGTTATATTTGTATTCCGTTGCTACAACCGATTGCGCCCGATGGTTCCGGTGGTGTTATGGATTGATAATTATTGTAGAACAAATATAAAAGATTATTGGTTATTATAATAATCTTCCAATTTGTTTTATATTTGTTCTCATTTTTAGCTAGAGATGGCCTATACTTGTTCACAGCTAAATTGAAAAAAGAATAATGGATAGTGACTGAGCCCAACACTTCTGTAAAATATTTATAATATAATTTGAAATAGGGCCAACACATTGCCTTTTCCCATTTCAAGCAGTTAGCACTGAATTTAAGTTTGATTTATGCTCCATGACAGACTAATTATAGAATACAAGAGGATAATGGAATTTATATTTCAATCACACACGTGTTGTTCGGGGAAATAAATGACTAATTAACTTTGTTAAAAACAGATGTCAGGTAATTATTTCTCCTCTCTCTATAGATTTGAATACAACATCCACAACAGTGGCATTGTCCTTCACGTCTCCCTTTTCTTCTTTCTTTCAACGAGAGAGAAGTGTAATGATCATGTACACAGCATCCAAAATAGATACGTCCATTTTAACCTTAAACATCTATATTTCTTCTCATTAAGGATGCCTATTTAGAGCAGCAGTTGTTGCATTGTATGCATTGTTGTTGTTTGCCAGTGCAGTTCATGGCAATATAATACGGAAAAGCACTTGAATGTGTTGGAAAAGCTGTATAGCTATATAATAATATAAATATTAGGCTATTTTCTTTTCATGTTATGCCTATTTTACATCATGCCCAAAGAGAGGAGACTTCAAAAGAGGCGAGTGTTACCTTTCTTCATTCCATTCTCTCTGTTCTTGTCCTTTCTATGAATGCCATTACTTGTCATTTCACATTTTTTAAATGTCAACTTCAGTTCACTTTGTTCTCTTTCATATGGACCCCTCTGCATGTTTTGAAGTGAAATATTGTGACAGAGAGATTATGTCATACAGATCCACACGCTCAGTAGAACATTATGTTGTCCTTGAGTTTATTCAGCACTGCCAGTATTTTTAGCATTTAAACTTCTATTCAAAAAGCAGGCTGTCTCTTTTTTATTCCATCTGGATTCCTGGAAAAATGCTATAAATAAGTAATCCTGCTGTAAAAGCAAAGGGGTTGTTATAGTATTTTGTGATTTTGTGAACATTACCTCCGTAATTTCATTTTACCAGCATTACATATATTTATATCAACAAGTCGTGTGGTAGGTTAACAGGATTTTTATGTCAGGCATTTGTGTAAAACTAACATGCCATTCAAACACAAATGGCCCAGGATCAACTCTTTCCTTCTCTTTTCTACTGCAGTAGTTCTCAACTTTTTGAGTCAATATTCAAAGACCCCCTCATGTAGACTAAGATATTTCCACTGTTACTTCTGCTGTTTTACAGAGAACAAAACATTCCCACAGTTTATCCTGGTATCCTGTTGACATTGGTCTGCTTGATAATTATCACTATTATCACACACACACACACACACACACACACACACACACACACACACACACACACACACACACACACACACACACACACACACACACACACACACACACACACACACACACACACACACACACACACACACACACACACACACACACACAGACACACACACACACACACACACACACACACACACTCCTCTTCCTTGAAGAAAACAACTAAGATGTTGCAGGCGTCTACTGATAAGAAGGGACAGAGCTCCTCTTTCCTGCTATAGTGTTGCATCTACATCCTCTCTTTGCAGTTGACCTAAATACAGCTGTTTGGTTAATCTCAGTTTAGTCCCTCTGTAGTGTTTTGGCTTTACTATGGCTGAGTTACTGTTTTTATAAAAAGTTGAGAGAGGAAAGGGGCAAAGAATAGACTGAACACACTTGACGTCTCATTTATATTTCATCAAGACGAAGTTGCTACAAGTGGCTGGTGCATGTGATGCATAAATAAACTATAGCTGGAGATTTTGTGTTGAGGTTCAATTGCAAACAACCATGAATATTTTATGAATCAAACCTAACTGCAATAAATGAAAGATTGGGCTTTTTACTGGGTCATTGTTTAGAATGGCCTTCCATCTCAAATACACAATGGAAAATGGAGAGATGTCAGCTGTGCATATGTGTGTGTGTGTGTGTGTGTGTGTGTGTGTGTTCTTGTTTATGGAACAAATAATGCAGAGATTTCAGAAGAAAGAAGGAGACTAAATATGCAGTGTCAGTAGTCCTAAGTTGTATACTATATTGAATAATAGCACTACCCTTGATATATATATATATATATATCACTAATATTTTCCTAAGAAATAATAAGCAAAGTCATGCAAGTACATGTAGACACAAAATTTATATATTCAGTTTAATTTTTTAAGTGTTTGCATATTCATTTTATTATTGCTTTATTTTTTTACTAAAACAAGCTAAGTTCTGAAGCAACTTAAAATAATAATAATAATAATAATAATAATAATAATAATAATAATAATAATAATAATAATAAAGTAGAGAGAAGAAACTGAATTTTATTCTAGAAAAACATTAACACTGACGATTATGACAAATCAGTTTATTCTCTGAAAGGTTTTTACAGCTGCCAAGCACACAGGGCAAGGGTCATTGTTGCTGTTGCCATTTTGTATTTTCTCAAACCAGGACGTGTGTTTTTTCTCTTTCAAAGAAATAATTCCACTACAGGATGTCAACACTAGAGCAGTTGAGCAGTTTATTTCAAAGAAAAAATGGTGGTAAGGGGTAGGACAATGAGTGACATTATGTAAAATTATACAAGCAATTAAATAAAAGTAATCACTTTGAAAAGTGTGAACATACTGTATTGAACACAAGTGTTATTGCTTTAAAACTTTTCTAACATTGGACCATCATCAAAATGTTCTCACCTGAAATACACCACTGGTCTCAACTGGTGGCAATAGCAATGCTAAATTCTAATTAAAAGGGCACTAGTCATACAAACATACATAGTTATGACATCAAAATAAATAGATTTTAAATGTCTTTGTTGTTGACATCAGTGTAAATTCGTGTAAATTTACCTGTCACTTGATAATATACCTAACAATATACTATACAATATTTGGCCCAGTGTTTTATTGATGTGTTATCACACTTCTGCTGTTGCTCATGCAAAACATCAAAGAGCATTGTCAACATTATTCAAAACGAAAGTCTTAATTTTCCTGTTCAGCCTAGGTCATATTGGTTATTTGTTAAGATGTTTTGGTTGGATACAAGACCCACATCCTTGGTGTAGTAAGAACAGAATCCAAGAGGGGTGGTTACATGGGTTAGGAAAGTCATAAAGATATACATAACGTTTCTTTACAATAATATATTTATCCAGACGTTAGAAGGTTGTTAATAATAATTTCTACAGTCCCCCCATGGCTCTCATTCTTTAGTCCATCTGAATGATCTGATGTCATTAATGCCATTGACAGTTCTCTTCCGGGTTGACAAAGTGGGCGGGTCTCTTCAGCTGCTCCGTCTCCGTTAGACCGAGTAGCGGCGCTCAGTGCTTTCAGCCGGAGCTCAGCGCTCATCCCGCGGACGGAGTGTCCTCGTTCCTCGGCCAATTTACACCATAATTACCAGCGAACAGGCCGCCCTGCGCCCACTAAACTAACGGGTTACCATCCCCCTCGGAACGAGACGGTGGATTTTGAGAAAAGCGCTGTATTTCGGGCCAGCTCTCCGCTCGACCATGTTTGGGATTAATTTTTGAGGTACTACGGACTGAAGATCACATTTTTCAGCGCGTGGAGCCTCAGATCCGCACTGGGACGAAGCGAAAGGTCTCAACGGTCTCTGTTATCGTCTCGTGCGCTGTCGAAACGAGAAAAGGTAAATCATTTCATTTGTATATCCAAAATTGAACCCACATAATTGTCGTCTCCCGAGTCCGTTTCTCGGGCTGTTCTGTAGCCGACTGTTTTTCTGGCATGTTCATGTGTCCGTGTTAAGCAGAGAGACTCCAGGACTGTACAAGAGCAGCGATGTTTCAATACAGGAATGCGACTTTTGGAGCGTCTCTAACATTTCTTATAAACCGGACAGTGAAGGCGTGTATGGCAAGCCGTTTTAACAAAATTCCCGTTTAAAACTAACTAGCATGTAATATTATATTACTGGTTATTTTGTAATTCGCTAAGTATAAATGTAGTATATTTTGGAAACACTTTAGAAACTATGCTAGTTATCGTTAGTTAATGCATGAACTATCTATGAGCAATACATGTCAGAGTATATTAATCTTTGTTTTTTACGTACCGGTAAGTGAATAAAAATAAAACCATTCAATTGTAAGTTTACCTCGTCCATTAAATAATATTAATCAATACAACCTATGTATTAATTGGCTGATTTATTTTATTGTGAATTGGTTACCTATAGTTTTTCGTTTCACTGGGGTACTTTTCATGGAAAAATGAGACATATCTATCCCCACATTCATAAGACTTTTTTTTTGCTGTGTGAATGTGATTGTTAATCAAAATGGCTTCTTTATAGATGCATTAAAATCTGACCACTAGTTAAAATGTTATTGCAATTGGAATGCATATTAATGTCTAATACATTGTTACAAATATCTGTGTGATAGTTAACTGTAATAGATATTAGTAAACTTTATAGGCACTACTAACTAAAAAATTTATACAAAAAATGTGAGTAGTTACTTGACATTTTGGGATAGTGACTATAGTAGCAAATTAATAAGTATTGATATCTAATGAATAAACTAGGGATTTATACAAATGATACTAGTCACCATCCTACCACTAAGTAGTAGGATCTAATATGTAATGAATGGCTAAAGAAATTAAGTAATAATTAAAAAAAAGATAGACAGATTGACATTTGCTCTTTTGAGGGCTGCCTTAGTGGAAAGTCAAAAGTAGGCTGACATTAAAAAGTGATCATTGAGCTGATCCTCAGTGAGCTGCTGCTATTCTACTTCTGTCGTATTTAATGGTGGGAAACTTTGACTCCCAGATGCCTTGTTTGTGTGTTCTGAATTACATAATTCTGCAATGCTTATTATTGAATGGCACTCTCCTGTTAAAAGAGCTGTTTTATTGTTCAGTGGCTCTCAGGAGTCCATTGATGACATGATAGGCGAAATTGAGCATGCTTTTGTTGAACACCCCAAGTTGTCATCATCACGTATTGCGTTGCATGCGGCTGAAGCACAATAAATAAGTTGTCAGTCATGCTTACAGCCAACGATGCCCCTCAAACTGCTGGCAGATCGGGCAGCGTCCATCCACTCTTTTAAATTTAATTACATTTGGAGCTCTGTGGTGGGGCCGTCTTTATAGATCCAGCGGATGATTGATCATCAAAACAGACGGTGCACTTATGTCTCAGTAATCACTGGAAGGACCATTAGAAGATGAGAGCGTGGAGTCGGCGAGCGGCGGGCCCCTGGAGTCAGAAATGAAGCTGTACAAGCAGAGGGTGCAGGAACGGATCTGTCATGTTTTTTTCACAGAGGAGAGAACGAGCTATCCATTATTTATCTGCTGCTACTTTCACTGGCCTTCTTCTCGCCTCTAAACAGTGCACCGGCTTTGTGGATTTTGGACGGACCCTGGCTACATGCGTGTTTTTGTTGGGAGGAATTTATAGTCCCTGTGTGCCAGGGGGTAAAGCGTTGCCTGAGGGCATGAAATGGTTGCTGTGCTTAGAGAATACGTTAAACCAAAAAAGATAGAGGCAAAGCATCGCTTTGAGACTGTAGTGCATCTCTAGTCTATGTAGCATTGTTATGAGACCTTTTCTTTTTGTAAATAATTAAATTACACAATTTGGGCAGATTTTTATTTACATTTTTTAATCTATTTGCATATTTACTGTATGTTATTTTTACATGACAATAACCTCAGCTGACACCCATATTGAACCTGTACATTTACAAGAAATGGCAAATGGAATGGAACGAATGTGTAAATAACAAATTATATGAGGTGAATCCAGTTTTAAATCAAGGAGTTATTAATTATTATTTTGAAAATAGATAAGACCAGGTTGTATATACGAGATGCCGAATTGGACATTCAAGACTCACTCATTCATATTTATTGAACGGGGAAGACGAACCGGTTTGTGGTCTGTGTAAGAATTTCACGAGTGTAAAACATATTTTAATAGAATGTCCTTTTTTAAATAATATTAGAGAACGGTTTTATTCAGAAAACACATTAATGGACATTTTAAAAAAGGTTTCTCCTGGAGTAATTTTAGAATTTCTGTCAAATATTAAATCGAAAGATTCTATGTAATTGGTGTTATTATTGCTGTTGTTGTTATTGGTATATATGCCTGATTTTGTATAGTGATTGTTTTTAGGACAAAATTGTTAAATTATTGTAAACAATGTATTGAAGTGATACTGCTGATTGCCATGCATATAGCCATTGTTGCTGATATGGCATTAAATCATAATTAAATAAATAAATAACCTCAGCTGACAATAACATAAAAATATTACGGTATTGCTCAAAAATAATAGTAGAATAAAATGTAAATGTAAATTTAAAATGGTTATAATAATAACACTGGCATTCGCTAAAAATTTCATGCAGCTGAAAAAATTAATAAATGGATAAAATTAATAAAAGATCATCTCAATGGAAAAATATCATTTTTATAAAATAATGGTTTAATTAATTATATTAAATATTGATTGATCCATGTATATTTATTTATTTGATAGTTTTTTGATCTTGTAATGTTTCAGCCAAATCCGTAGTTAATCATATCTCAATCTTTCAGTGAAAATGATTCTCTGGTGATTTATACCGGACTTCTCCAATCATTTAGTCTGTTTAAACCCCGCCCCTCCATAGGCACCCAAAACAGCCACATCTTAAAATCCGAACAACAACCAAGTTCCCAACCTACAATTTTTTTTATTTTTTGATAATCCGTCATACTCAGATTTACGTCACAATATGGAAGAAAAGATCTGTTACTACTTCCGTTTCATCATGGCTTCGAATTGAAAATCCCAAAAGTCATTAAAAATATAATATTCTTGGCAATAGATAAGGTTAGGCAGATTTGAAAGTAGCTCAGTGCTGAGTTATCTTGGAGAGGAGAGGCTGTCGGGTCCTACATTTATAGGAAGTGAATCATATTCCATGGGAGCGGGCTGTGCAGCGCAGCATGCTGTTTTCCCCCTCAGCAAGACTTCAGCAGAACTGCAGATGCGCATCCTTGGTGCGAGTGAGGCGCATGTTTTTTGGCTGACAGTAGGAGCGGCTCTGCGTACGACAGTCTAAATGCAAACGTTTGTCTTTAGTTTCAGTTTTGATATGAGAGTTTATGCTGGTGTGTGTGCGTTGACGTTTGTGTTGGGGAAGCGGGGGGGGGGGGGGGGGGGGGGTGTTTAGTGTGTTCCTCCGAAAGGCTTTGGAACAATAGTCCCATTCTGTGACTCTCCCTAGCTGCTGCCCGGGCCTGGCCAAGCGTTTGCCAGAACAGACGGACAGATGGAAGGGATCGTGTTCCTGCCGGCACCTGGCATCACAGAGCACAGGAATGCCATTGTTCCTCAGTAACCCAGCGGCCGACTCACTTTCCTGGACATGGTATGTCGAAGAGAGGGTGGAACTGAATTATAATATAAGTCGCATGACGCACTGAAAAACAGTTAGAGTGCTGTTGACCATCATTGGCAATGTCTGACATGAGAGCTTGGGAGAGTGAAAACTGAGGGAAAACCTATGACTGTTGTCCAGGGTCATCGGTAATGGATTAGATTAAGACCCTCCGTTAGCACTTGTGAAGCACTCTGATATTGGCATTTGGGTTAATGGGGTTCTCCAGAGGGCCTGTTGATGGCAGCTGCTAGACGAGGCAGGACCTTTAAGGTCATATTTTAAAACATTCGTCTTAAATAGAAATGAACGCAAACAAATTATGTCTCTCAACCTTTTCCAGCTACTTCTTCTGTCAGTAAGCATCACAGAGTATACTCCGTTTACAGGTTTATCTAACCTCAAACTATCGGTTAAAGTTTACTTTATGTTTAAAGATTGCCCAGCCTTATCTCTTCAATATTACAGGTCTAAGTTATTATAATTTAATTTACTGGTGTAGATAGTTTAAATTTGGTTTGCTCATTATGATCATTCTTGTACGCAGACACCTGTAATCCATACATTGACATCCTGCATAGCGGATGCTCACTCCGTTACATCTCAAGTAACAGAATTGGATTGCTTTCATTGTTTTCACAGCACTCCCTTCGTCTGCCGTTAGGTGGATATGATGATCATGATGTGCTTTTAAAGTTTATCTTAAGTACTGTTATGTTAAAGAAAATAACAGCGTGAACAGGTAGAGAGAAAATGTAAAAAAAAAAAAAATTTAATTAGCTAAATTTGTAAAGTAAAAAAATAAATACACCGATCAGGCATAACAGGCTAATATTGTGGTGGTCTCCCTTTTGCTGCCAAAACAGCCCTGACCTGTCAAGGCATGGACCCCACTAGACCCCTGAAGGTGTGCTGTGGTATTTGGCACCAAGATGTTAGCAGCAAGTCCTGTAAGTTGCGAGGTGGGACCTCCATGGATCGGACTTGTTTGTTCAGCACATCCCACAGATGCTCGATTGGATTGAGATCTGGGGAATTTAGAGGCCAAGTCAACACCTCAAACTCGTTGTTATGCCCCTCAAACCATTCCTTAACCATTTTTACTTTGTGGCAGAGCACATTATCCTTCTGAAAGAGGCCACAGCCACCAGGGAATACTGTTTCCATGAAACGGTGTACATGGTCTGCAACAATGCTTAGGTAGGTGGTACGTGTCAAAGGAACATCCATGTGGATGGCAGAACCAAAGGTTTTCTATGCAGCCCCATACACAACAAACTGCGATGCACTGTGTATTCTGACACCTTTCTACCAGAGCCAGCATTAACTTCTTGAGCAATTTGAGCTACAGTAGCTCGTCTGTCTGATCGGACACACGGGCCAGCCTTTGCTCCCCACATGCATCAATGAGCCTTGGCCATGACCCTGTCGCTGGTTCATCAGTGTCCCTTCCACTGCAGACCGGGAACACCCCACAATAGCTGCAGTTTTGGAGATGCTCTGACCCAGTCGTCTAGCCATCACAATTTGGCCTAGGGATGCACCGAATGTTCGGCAACCGAAATTATTCGGCCGAAAATAGCAAAAATTGCAGAATAAGTGAAAAGACTGAATACATTTTACGAACAATGAGGTTTTTGATGACGCAATCAAATATAGAAACCAGTGCGTGTGAGAGAGGCGCGCACGCTTCTAAATGCAGCAATGCAGCACATGTCGGAAGTGTGAAAACATTAAGCCTTGTTTATACTTTCGTCTGGCTCCACAGCGTGAGCCTCCGCTGACTGTGCGCACGCCTAGTCTGCTTGGCACTCTGTGATGACGTCATTTTCGCGCTCGTGCGGACGCGTCGAGTATAAACAAGGCTTTAAAGTGTCCGAGAAAGACGCAGAAATGACCGTTTGCTGACACTGTTCGGCTGAATTGTCTAAGCACCCTCAAATGCAAGCAAGAGCACCCTCAGTTGATACTGTAATAATAGTATATTGGCAAATGCTCCAGTGCATATTTGTGTCTGTAGAACGTCAAATGTATCCATTTACAACGTGTTTCTGCAGTGGTGACATAGTTTTTGATCTCTTGTACGCAATGGCCAATATGTTTTAAGCAGGGCTTAAAAACGGAAAAAAATATCAATCGGTTCACTCCGAGCAGAATCGATATTATAGCGTTTCCGTTTTTGCGTTCCTCAATAAACATTACTGTTCCGAAAACGTTTTGATTTGAAAAAATAACGGTTAATAACGTTATTTTAATTTAGCCTATACAAATATGTTTAAATAGACTTATTTTTCACTCAATAATAATAATACGCATGGTAATTAAGCTTGAATATTTATTTAATAACATTTTTAAAACCACAACAGAAATACATGCATTAATTACAAAGCATAAACAGCGGACCTGTTTTAATGGAGCGTTAGACAATCGAAAGTGGCCCTCTTATGCCTAATTCTTTTCAGAAGAGTGATAACATTCTTTGTACATAACTTTTTTTCAACACGACTTGTTTTAAAAATTGCATGAATAAAGAATAGGCTCAATAAACTGGATAACCATTGCTCTTTTAATGTACCGTAAACTGGTAATTTCAAAGCAAACACTGCGCAACACGTCCTTGCATCACATAATCAAATTCAGTCAGCTAATAAAGCTTGATCATTTAATGCAATATAACATACTATTTAATACGAAGCATCAACCGTCTATATAGAAAAAATGTACCTCTCCTGTATTGGCAATCTGAAAGACTATAGGAAAAATGTTTGATAGATGCTAGTAACCTACTTGGATAGGCTTAAACGGAATCCATAAACTAGCCTAAATCAGTCTATTTGAGCTTAAAGTCCGTACTGCTTATTTAAACATACGAAAAGAATGTCCTCCAATACCTGCACTTTCATTGTAGACCTCAGCGGGGAAAGAAATGTACTTGAGGCATGAAAATGTGCGCTCTACACTGACTTGCGTTACCGGAAGATTCATAGATGACTGGTGCGTGGGCATTTCACTCACGCTTGATCCGTCAACGTCACATGCTGGACTACTCTATTCATGATTGGTCACTGCCAAATTAAAATATTAAAGAGAACGATAAAATAACGTTATTAACCGGTTAATGGTCATTTCAAATTAACGTTTCTGTTCAGAACGATTCAAATTGAGTTTTTGTTCCTCTTAAAATTTAGTTCGTTTCCGGTTTTCGTTTTTGTTCCTTGAACCGGTTCAGAGCCATGGTTTTAAGTTAGTCAGACTCTACTCACTGCTCAAACCGCCAGAGTTCTTATTCAGTGCCGAGTTATAGGCTTTCAAAACCTCTCATGAACAAACAATGAAAATTTGATTATGATACCTGTAGGGATAGCCAAAGATAAGAGAAAATAAAATAAAAATATTTTTATTTGGCCATCTTATAAGTTATATTGTGCTTTGTTTGTATAATGTCTGCTGGAATGCTAAAAATGTTCAGTGTTAAATAAATCTTTTTAAATGGTAGTTTTTTTTATATTTTTTTGTGTGTGTAATTTTAAAAGCAAGACAAAATAGTAAAAAAGCTAATTTATGCAATAGTGAAAAAATTGGCAAAATAAATGGGAAAAAAATAGAAAAAACGCATTCGGCCTTCGGCCAAGTGTTTTATTATTATTCAGCTTCGGCCAAGAATTTTCATTTCGGTGCATCCCTATATTGGCCCTTGCCAAACTCACACAAATCCTTACGCTTGCCTATTTTTCCTGCTTCTAACACATCAACTTTGAGGACAAAATGTTCACTTGCTGCCTAATATATCCCACCCACTAACTTGTGCCGAAATGAAGAGATGATCATACATTATTTATAATTTCTAGTTTTGTTGTTCACGTGTATATATGTTACAGTTATTATTGGTATAGGTTGTGATTTGATGTGTTCTGTTTTTGTTGTATGTGTAGTGTGACCAAAAAACAAATAGCTCCTTCCCCAAACTCACGCCATTGGTTGAGCCAGTGTTGCTATGTTGGACTGGTCCAGATACTCAGAGCAATGTTTAACACCACAGAACAGTATTTGCTTTTTTTCAGGAAATCACCTATAAATGGCTTACCTGGCTTATTATTATTATTTTTTTAAACTCTGATGTGAAAGGCTGATGTGAAAGTGTTATTTTAGTAACATTACTATTATTTGTATTAATATTTTGTTTATTGTTAATTGTTTTTTTTGTTAATTAATACATTTGTTTTTATTTTTATATTTTCCACTTTTTCCCACTTAATTTATAAAATTTGTAGAAATTTTGTTCTGATTTGTAATTTTTTTTATAATTTTTTTTTAAGATGTCTTTTTTTATTTATTTAAATTTTTTATGTTAGCTTTTGTTATTTTAGTACATCAAGCTAAACTTATGAAAACGAGAAATGTTGGCAACTAGCTGAAATAAAATCTTTTAAATATTAAAATATTTATATTTTCAGTCAACGTTTAAATGACAAACATTTTAAGTCAACTGTAATAACCCTGGATGTGCACATTTTAGTAACTGGAACTGTTTCACTTGAGTTTCAAGTGAGGAACTGAAACATCAGGGAATATAGAAAGAAAGACGGCCAGACAGAAAGGGGGAACTGTCCTGTGAGCGGCGGAGCAGTAGACAGATCAGCATAATATTCCTCCAACACCAAAGTTACTTTTGAAAAAGAAAAGCAAAAGAGCTTCTATTAGTATTAGTTAAAAGGATGATATGTGTGTGAAATGAAACAGATAAAAAAAGATATTACGTTTTTTATTGTAATAGAAGTTATTGGGCACCAAAAAGGTTTGGTGACCAACATGATTAAAAATACCTTCTTTGATGTTCTGTTGAATAAAGTCACACAGGTTTGGCACAACATGAGGGTTAGTAAATGATGTCATCATTTTTATTTTTGTGTGGACTAAGCCTTGAAGTTCGGCAGCTGGGCTGTAATTGCATTTGCTCCAGGATCTTACTGCTGTGGAGATGCAGATGGTCCACCGGCTAGCAAATTCGCCGTAATGATGATCTCTGAGATTTCTCATTCAATTGGTGGCAGTCTGTAGGAGATGTTGACAGACTTTTTGAGCCGGTGTTGCACTGTTCTACGCTGGTCGGAAATGAAATGAAAGCTCATTAGGGCTGATTTGATCTGTGGACCATCGGTCGGCGTTGCTTGTTCTTTATCATTAAGCCTTCTATCAGATAGCGTGAAACAATCTTTAGTCTGCCATCTTGAAATCCTACATCTTGAAACTGCATTTGGAGCGTATTCGGCATTGTTGACATTAACAAGATTATTTCTTCTCTAGTGGGCTGGAGGATGATTAATCACAGGAGATCCCCTTCTCCACGCATTGGGATTCTGCCTTGATTTCCTTTCATCTTCGCTCTTCACATCTCCCTTGCTATCATTCTCTCGCTCTCTCTCTCTTTCCCTCCTCTTCTTTTTCTTTCTCTTCGCCTGTCATATTTAGAAATGAATCATTTTGCCTTTAAGCGTAAGGACCTAAATGCAATATCATAATTTTTCTGATCGGTGTCATTTGAGAGACGGTGATCTAAATTGATGTTCTGTGATGGCCAGAGTTTTATAGGTATTGTGATAGTAAAACTTGTTTAGCTTCCTCCAGTAGAAAACCTTCTAAATATATATCTGAAAATGGTTCAATAGAGCAGCCAGCAGAACTTAGACTGGAGTAATGAGTTGGTTGTCCACTTGCTTCCGTCCCCTAATGAAGTCAGAGACATTAAACTATATTAAGTGGCGGGTGGTATAATGGCTCAGGATGTGAAGTGACTGGCTTTAGATCGGATAACAGAGGCACAAAGGAAACAGGCAGATTACATCGTGATAAGAGACGTGCGCTGAACAGAACTATAGAAAATGGGATGTTGGTCGAGTTACAGATGCGTGTGCTGAAGAAAACAGAACCTGGATTGGAGGTTGGGTTACACAGTTGTAGAGAGAGTTGTGTTGTGTGAATGTGAGGGGATGTGACATTGAGATGGGGGTGATTCTTGGATTTCAGTCTTTTAGGGGCTCAGCTTCTTGCTGAGCTGATGTGAAAAAGTGTGAGGTTATGGGTTTGAATCTTTCTTGACTGACTTTTCTTTTTATAGATCTAAATATAAAATTTTATTAGAGATGAACACTGGAAGTTTGGATATGTTTTTGTTTGTTTGAAAGAAGTCTCTTATGCTCACCAAGGCTGCATTTATTTGACCAAAAACACAGTAAAAAAACAGTAAAGGCCTGTACACACGGGACGAATATCACGCGCGCTTATCGGCAGCGTTTTTCGTGACGTTTTTCGGCGCGTCTTGAGTGTTCACACCCAAGCGATTTCCACTGGCGATGCGCCGAGTGAACGTGCACATTCAGTAGATGTGCTCCCGGTACACAAGGTGGTGCTGCGGCACTTTACGCTTCTGACACTCGCTTGTCACACAGAAGAAGAAGAGAGACAGTATTTACGTGCTTGCCAAAACCATTCACACACACTTTTTACTAACTGGCAAGCAGCATTAGCAGCTCATCTTCTTCTTTGTCTACTTACTACTTCTTCGTCGTATCAATGTGTGCTCGGCAAGACCGTTTTGTGCTTGACCGCCACCAAGTCATGTTTTACTGTCACTTCAGCAGCTCCAGGCACGTGAACAAAAGCGCTGATCTCATTGGTACAGTTTTTAACGCGCCGCGTCAAAATAAAAAAACGAACCTGAGGCGTTTTTTAAAAAATGGCGCATTTACGCTGGCGTTTTACGCGTCGGCGTGCACACTCACATTGCCCTTTGTTTAGTCACGAGGCGTTAAACTTCGGCGATAAACGCGCGCAGAAATCGTCCCGATGTGAACTGGCCTTAAAGGGATAGTTCACCCAAAAATTAAAATTTTATGTCTTTCTGCTTACCCCCTAAGGCATCCCTGTGTCTTTGTTTCTTCAGTAGAACACAAATGAAGATTTTTAACTCGCCTCATATTTCACCTCATATCAGACGAATGTCTTCAGCTCTTCAGACAGCCATCAGTTCCTGTGAGTAAGGTCAAAATACCGTCCGGGTCATAGA
Source organism: Gobio gobio (assembly GCF_949357685.1). NCBI lineage: Eukaryota > Metazoa > Chordata > Actinopteri > Cypriniformes > Gobionidae > Gobio > Gobio gobio. Next base: position 29,474,341 of record NC_137108.1, read on the forward strand.
TATATATACGTAGATTACTTATTTGAGCGATCCGCGAAGGCACTAAGGAGGCATCTATGTATCTATGACCTGGCCGCTATTTTGACCTTACTCACAGGAACTGATGGCGGTCTGAAGAGCTGAAGACATTCGTCTGATATGAGGTGAAATAGCATAAATACCGTTGGGTTTCTCGCAGAAACCGATCGTTTCGTGTCTTAAGACATCAATGTGTCGTCACGAGCCGCGGGGTTTAATTTGAAGTTGTCTGTCCATGTTTTTTTTACTCTAATAGAATTAGACCCCATTCACATGCATTATTCAACTGGCACACAGCTCTTTTCTTTGCATATTTGGGGTAACGCAGAGCTGTTGTACAAGGTTAAAACAATCATACTAAATACATTTGAGTAAGTTGAAATTGTTATAACATTACTTTGTACGTTCACTCTGTGGCTGGTACGAGAGACTTGTTGCACTTTGCAGTAATCTAGATTAATATTAGAATATCATTAATAAAAACCGGATGACTAAATGACTGTTGATAAATGACATGCAATTAATTTGGAGAAAGCTCTCTCTGATTATGCTATGTTAGCCACTTGACAAAATAGTGTTGTCTCTGTGCTGTATAACAATGATTAGTTTTCTGTTGATGAATGCATATCCAAAAAGTTGCTTGCCTGTCTAATAAAGCATACTATATTAAAACGCCTTCTATGTTTCCATGGGTTCTGCAGAATTCAAGGGTAGTGCGGATATGAAGTTATTGACAGCTGACGCACGGACATGGCCCGTAACACTGGTTTCTGAACACAGAACGCTTATAACCATATTTGGCCCATAACCTGTCCGCCACTGACTATAAGGAAGGATAATTTATGCTAATAACTTTAAAGTTTCACAGGTTTATAGGGGTCTAAAGGCCCTCTAAACAGTTGGCTATGCTTTAAGACGATGATGAGATTGAGCACATGTTGCAGCAGTGAAAGTTTAGACGGTGAGATGACTGGTGACCTCATTTATGACATCTCTGAAATGTCTTCTGATGTGAAAAAACCACAAGTGTGTGTGCTGGATGCCCTGCTGTTAGCGTGCATGTTTGACAGTGCTTCTGGCCTTCTCTGAGTACAGATAGTGTTTTATGGAAATGGGTCATCCTTAGCCAAAAGGTATCAGAGCCAGACTTGTCTAAAGGAACAGCACTGAGTTGGGCTTGCTAATGCAGCCCATGCAAAATAATACCACTAACAGACAGGCTGGTTCCAGTATGATACATCTGCTGCAGTATTTGTAAAAGTCTGTCAGGACTAATTGAATCTTTTCCTATCATGTTACAGAAACTGTTCCTCAAACTGTTACTCAGGAGGCCACATCAGGGTTATTATAGTTAACGAAAACTAAAACCATAAAAAACACCTAGCTCACTTTCACCTCTTTGCTTTTTGTGAAAGTATCCATCTTATGTAAATCAGCAGGTAGCCAGTGTTAATCGCTAAACTAATAAAGACTCATCACAACAATTTTTTAGCAACAAGCAATGATTTTCAGTGTTTTCACATTTATTTTTAAATTTATTTGTAAACAATTATAAATCAGATTTATTATTATTATTTCAGCATATGGCAAATATTTTCATATTCCTATTCGCTCTAGCTCTTTTTACTTTCAAGCTGCCAGTGCGGTCAGATTATCTGCTAAATTATGTTTAGGTTTGCTTTAGGGGATAGAACAGCTTGCTTGCTCAGGCTCAGCTACTGTTGTCCTAACCGTCTCCACAGACCTCATTCTGCAATGCTCAGACCTCATTTGCAGCATGTTGAGCTTGTATCGCTTCTCAGTCGATGGGAAACCAACCCTTAATGGTGTTCATGTTTATGTAGCTGGCCTCCAGAGCTTAAGAACCAGGCAGTTTGCACCTAATTTACAACTACATAGCATGATGCTTAACAGCAATGCTGTGATTTGGAAAGAGGGTAGCTTATGTGAAGACCCCTGAAGACTTTATGAGATACAGTTATACAATATGAAGATTTTGTTGTGTGATTGCTGCTTTGCTACAGAATTTAAAAACAAATTGATCTTAGGGCTGCGCAATATGACCAAAATCTTATATCCTTATATCACGATATGAGTAACTTTATTTCACGATATCGATATATATCACAATATGATTGTTTTTGCTTTAAATAAGGTTTTTCTGATATCAACATTTTTTATACCGTTGACATTTCATAATTCTTGTCACCATTTTCAATATCACTAACCAATACTAGCCTAAGTAAAAAAAAAAACTCTCAAGCTTAATGAAGTGATAAAGAAAGAACAAAGAAACGAATTACAAGCAAATAGTAAAACAAACTACAGTCGAACAAAGACAAAAACTACCTGAAAAACTTCAAGCACTAGAAATTAGAAATACTACAGAAGTTATAAATTAATCAAATATATAAAAACACTACATAGTCTTCACTGTGTAAATTAAATAGCCTATACACTCACCTAAAGGATTATTAGGAACACCACACTACTAACACTGTGTTTGACCCCCTTTCGCCTTCAGAACTGCCTTAATTCTACGTGGCATTGATTCAACAAGGTGCTGAAAGCATTCTTTAGAAATGTTGGCGCATATTGATAGGATAGTTGTTGGAGATTTGTGGGATGCACATCCAGGGCACAAAGCTCCCGTTCCACCACATCCCAAAGATGCTCTATTGGGTTGAGATCTGGTGACTGTGGGGGCCATTTTAGTACAGTGATTTCATTGTCATGTTCAAGAAACCAATTTGAAATGATTCAAGCTTTGTGACATGGTGCATTATCCTGCTGGAATTAGCCATCAGAGGATGGGTACATGGTGGTCATAAAGGGATGGACATGGTAAGAAACAATGCTCAGGTAGGCCGTGGCATTTAAACAATGCCCAATTGGCACTAAGGGGCCTAAAGTGTGCCAAGAAAACATCCCCCACACCATTACACCACCAGCCTGCACAGTGGTAACAAGGCATGATGGATCCATGTTCTCATTCTGTTTACGCCAAATTCTGATTCTACCATCTGAATGTCTCAACAGAAATCGAGACTCATCAGACCAGGCAACATTTTTCCAGTCTTCAACTGTCCAATTTTGGTGAGATCGTGCAAATTGTAGCCTCTTTTTCCTATTTGTAGTGGAGATGAGTGGTACCTGGTGGGGTCTTCTGCTGCTGTAGCCCATCCGCCTCAAGGTTGTGCGTGTTGTGGCTTCACAAATGCTTTGCTGCATACCTCGGTTGTAACGAGTGGTTATTTCAGTCAAAGTTGCTCTTCTATCAGCTTGAATCAGTCGGCCCATTCTCTTCTGACCTCTAGCATCAACAAGGCATTTTCGCCCACAGGACTGCCGCATACTGGATGTTTTTCCCTTTTCACACCATTCTTTGTAAACCCTAGAAATGGTTGTGCGTGAAAATCCCAGTAACTGAGCAGATTGTGAAATACTCAGACCGGCCCGTCTGGCACCAACAACCATGCCGCGCTCAAAATTGCTTAAATCACCTTTCTTTCCCATTCTGACATTCAGTTTGGAGTTCAGGAGATTGTCTTGACCAGGACCACACCCCTAAAAGCATTGAAGCAACTGCCATGTGATTGGTTGATTAGATAATTGCATTAATGAGAAATTGAACAGGTGTTCCTAATAATCCTTTAGGTGAGTGTATGTTTATTCTTATTAAAGTTACAAAAGTGACTCAGTCAAAATCAGTGAGCGATTTTCTCTTTTTTTGATGTTTGATTTGATGTATCAATAATAACGACAGCAGGTAAATTTGGATGCTGTCACTTTAAGACCAACCGCACAGATCCAGTATACTCATGCATTTTCTTTCTCAACTGTTTACGTTCACTTAAGGCATAAATTACTGTGTTTACTTTCTAAGACATGGTCACTTTGACACATAAATATAGGGCTTTTCCACTGTCGGGTCGAACGGTTCTCATTGCAGTGCATTTCATTTTCCACCGTGAGGCTGATAACGGCCGCTCTTTGGGGTTTAATTCAAACGCATCAGTCGTTGCCTTGGTAACACAGGTTTGTTTAAAGACTATATAAACAGAGACACTTGAAAATGAAAGCTGAAGAAAGTAATTTTCAATTTTGCTAGATGTTGTTCCCCTTGCTTTTGCAGAGAGTGGAACAGTCGGTATTCACTTGGGTTATAAACGACTCAATGTAAATAAGAGAGCCATTCTGTACAGAGTCCAGAACTCTGCGCGTGGACAGTCGATGAGCTCACGCTGAACTGCAGGGTCTCTTGTGAAAAAATGTGAACTTACAATGAAGCCTTCATTCATTATGTGCTCTAGTGTTGTTGTGTTGCTCGCTTCCCATGTATAAATTGTTGAAAATTTGAATAACGGTTTGTTTTTCATGGTGCTAAGAGAGCCAATGTGAAGTTGACCCTTTAGACACTTGATCCTTTTTTTACTGATCTATAAAATAGCATTAAATTAATTCAGAAACATGCTTTACAGCTTCTTTATGGATACATAGTCAAAATAAAGCATAACTAAATAACTATTTATATTAACCGATGTTAATAATTGCAAATGTCGACACTTTCGCTTACATTTTTGCCAATAATTAGAGCCCTAGTACTGCAATGTCTCGTGAATTCTCCCACACGGTCTCTCTCTCTCGCTGTTTTCGCTTGGAGCAGAAGTGACGACAGCTTGTGCCTTTCTTGAGAGGAGATGCATTCTCTTGTTTCGCAACACATTTCATTGCGTGTGTGTGTGTGTCTAGCTGGTTTGGGGTTGGCAGACGTGACTTGTCCATAGCGCTTGCATCTGTGGCTGTGCCTCCCTGAAGTGTTTACTCACACTGCGCTCTTGATTGATTTTCTCTCCCTTGCAGTCGCCCTCTGTGTCTCAAAAAGAGAGAGAGGCTGTGCGGTGATATCATCAGGGTTTTGCAGGGCGCTTTCTCCAAATGGCTTCAAATAAATCGTTTTTATGTTCTCTCATTTTCTGCCGCCAAGCTTCGTCTAACGACGGCACTGTAATGTAGTTCAGTTTAATCAAGCACATTAACACTCTTGCAGACATTGAACTGTTATCGTTTCTTTGTGACTTCTGTTACATTAGTGCACTAGTCTGTAGGAAACTGTCCAAGTGGTGGGGGTGGGGTAAGATGTGTCACCTCCTTAATCTAGCAAGCCAAACTGCATGTCATTTTTAGATGACCATACGTTTATAAGGACCAATCATACAGCTGCCTTTTTAGATAGCATTTTTTTTTGCATTGCCAAGTCAATTTTCTACATGGCAGGTACATGAAATATACATGTTGGTAAAAAATTGTTGTGTGTACAAATGTCAATTATTTTGATAAATATTAGTCATGAATTGTTAAATCAAGCATGTTGCCCAAAATGTTAGCTGTGGGGTAAAGTGTATAATTACTATTTCAAAATGTTGAAAATTGTAGCATTAAAATACTTTGATTATTAAAACAAATTATTTGATTATTGGTTTATGGAAATGTGAACAAGATTATGAATTGGTTAATTCCCCCCCCCCCATTTGGATTAATGTTTTTATTTGTAATGTAAATCATTAAAATATGCCCAAAATATTTAATTTGTAGACAATTTCTTCTAATTTGAGTTGAAATGTATTAAGGCATATAGATTTTATCACTTCTAATTTCTCCATGCCTAGAGGACAACTTATAAAGGGTTAGTTCACCTAAAAATTAAAATTAGACCATGATTTACTCATACTCAAGTCATCCTAGGTGTTTATTACATTCTTCTTTCAGACGAATAAAATCAGAGTTATATTAAAAATGTCCTGGCTCTTCCTAGCTTTATAATGGCTGTGACTTGTTGGGCCATTTTTAAGTCCATAAAAGTGCATCTATCCATCATAAAATGGCTCCGGGGGTTAATAAAGGTCTTCTGAAGCGAAGTGGCGCGTTTGTGTAAGAAAAATATCCATATTTAAAACTTTACAGACTAAATGATTAGCTTCCGGCGGTCAGCGGTACGCAAGTCCACTTATGTTGACAGAGTAACCCTTGACCCTAGAAATCTTGACAAATGCGCATTGACGAACGCAGAAGCGCAGAGGATGGAGCAAAACAAAACACCGGTCATAAATGAAAAGTGTAAAACGAGAATTTTTATAGAGAAATGGCTAGGGTTGGGAACCGAGAACCGGTTCTTATTCAGAACCGAAACTGATTTTTGAAAAATACCAGAACCGCGCGAAATTCCTAAGTTTCGGTTCCGAAAACGGTTCTGGTGCAATGTGTGTGCGAAGCGCTGGAAGCGTATCCTTTCATAGCGAGTGACAGCCAGTGTTGCCAAGTCCGTGGTTTTCCCGCTTTCCCGTTTTCCACTGTTGCCGCGGGCTGTGTTTCATGTCCGCGGGTTGAAGCGATTGTGCAATTGTGCGGGTTTTGTTGTGAAAACCTGGCAACCCTGGCTCACCTCATCATGAATATTAATTACGTTGCCTGCCGCTTCCAGGAGTGCAATGCAGTTCAGCACTGAAAGCCCTCGCGCTACACATTTACGGTTTTGCGTCAGATATTTTCTCGTTGACCACCAGCATGGCGAAGAGAAAGTCACAAGTATGGATTCATTTCCAAAGAATGAATGATAATGAAGCAAAATGTGAAAAGTTAATAACATGCAAAGGAGGCTGCACTAGCAATTTGACAAAACATTTGCTACAGCACAGAGTGCCTCAGGGCTTATAACAGATTTATAGTGTAAGGCCTATATATATATATATATATATATATATATATATATATATATATATATATATATATATATATATATATATATATATATATATATATATATATATATATATATATATATATATATATATATATATATATATATATATATATATATATATATATATATATATATATATATATATATATATATATATATATATATATGTATATGTATGTCAACCGTTGAGTCACCATGGTTTAGGCACAATTACCTTTGTAATGCTGAATTGCAATTTATTATTTACAAGTTCACTGAATAACTGAATTACTATTAAATTAATATACAACTAATTAATAAATATAACTAATAAATATAATTTATAACTTGGTTTTATTCAGAGACAGAGAGATAAAATGTAATAAGACAATTTCAGAGGTGTTCATTTGAAAAACAATGTGTTGCAAGAATGGCTTAATTAATACTGTAATATATGTACAGTACAGGACTTTTTTGACATTGCCAACCTGTAAATTAATTTTAGAGCAAGTAATAAACACAAAATGGATTGTTTGAGTTGCGTATTGTGCCTTTTTCCTTTACCACTATTTGTGTAATAATTTTAATGGAACCGGAATCGGAACCGGAATCGTTAGGCGGAACCGAAACCGGAACCGAAACCGGAACCGGAACCGGAAAATTTCTCACGATTCCCAACCCTAGAAATGGCGGAGGATTTTGATATAAGAGAGGAGGGGCTTTTGTTGCCCAGCCCTATCCATGAGAGGCATCAAAGCTTGCAATGCTCCTGTACATCACGTCAGGAGTTACTCTTTTAGCGCAAGTCGACTTGCGTACCTCTGACCGCTGGAAGCTAGTTATTTTACACAAACGTGCCATATTTTTCTTACACAAACGTGCCACTTCGCTTCAGAAGGCCTTTATTAACCCCCGGAGCCGTGTGGAGCAGTTATATGATGGATAGATGCACTTTTATGGACTTCAAAAATCTCACTGTCATTATAAAGCTTGGAAGAGCCAAGACATTTTAATTTTAACTTAAAGAAGAATGTCATATACACCTAGGATGACTTAAGGGTGAGTAAATCATGGTCCGTCTAATTTTCAGTTTTGGGTGAACTAACCCTTTAAAGGGGACATAACACACAGTTTCTGCCAATCTTATGTTAATCTAGAGTACCTATAGAGTAGTATAGCATCCTTCATATCTCCAGAAAGTCTTTAGTTTTATCAGATTTATAAAAGACAGATACAGCTGTTCCACTTCTTTCCGAAAACATCCGAGGCGTGCTGTGACCTGTGGCATAACCCGAACGAAGCACTTTGATGGGCGTTTTCTGGCTCTCGCTCTGGTTGATGTGTGCGCGCTCATCCGGGAGAAGTGCCCATACAAGGAATCCCGCCCTTTATGACATCATACAGGGCCATACTCAAAAAAAAACTTTATAAAAATGTATACGAACCCTGAAGGAGTGTATTCGGCACAGAAATACTCCGTCATACTTCCAACTCATTTCTTGAAACTTTGGCCATGTTTAGCATGAGAATCCAACTCTTTAACAGTGTCAATAAGTCAGAATGCATGAAATGGCATTAGACATCCACTTTAAGGAAGTGGCACAGCTTACCCACTCTCCCCTGCTCAGTCTGTTAGCACAGCTTCTCCTGTCCAGCAGGTTTCTGAGTTATCATCATGTTTCAGACCGTGCTGCATGTTTGCATTATGCTCTCACAGTAAACTTCACTCTCAAGCCCTCCGCCTGCAGACCACAGTCAGCCACTGCTGAAGAGCTCTCCACAGACCTGTGATAAGGGGACAGGCCTCAGCGGAGCAGAGCTGTGTGGGTGTGCTTCTGTCTGTGTATCTCTCACTTCAGCTTTTTAAGGCTGCAAAGGAGCAGACTCGCATAAAATCCCAAGAATTCAAGCTGGCAATTCCGAGAGCTGAACATGAGCAGTGAATGAACACTGGAGAAAAAAAAACTTTATCAGTCTTAATACAGCCCCCCCCCCCAAGTAAAAATATGTCATCCTTTTAATAAGATTGCAGTTGCGGAAATCTTTAAATGCCCTATTATGCTGTTTTAAAGTTTCCTAATTTAGTTTTGGAGGTCTCCAACAACAGGGTTTCATGCATCAAATGTCAAAATGTTTCATTTTCTCATATACATTGCATATCACCACAATGTTCAATGACTCTCAAGCGACTCGATGGATGAATCAGTCTCTCTAAATCCCTCCTTTCAGCGAGCCTACTCTGCTCAGATTGGTCGGATGGCTAATTGGTCTACCACGTACAGCGCATATTTCGGAAAAAAACGCCCATAACCATAACTGAACTCCAGCTCCATTCAGAGGCTTCCTAATGCTCAGCGATAGTACATGCTGTAAAGACAGTAACAATGACATCAATTTTACACCAATCCCAGCGCGAGTCTGAATCGATGATGAAACATTGGAAGAACTAGTTATTTATCCTGAACCCTGAGCAGGACGTTTCTCAGTGATGCTACTCAGTTTGAGGTACATTATGAGGTGTTTCAACTGTAATTCCTCACCATCAGCATTAACAAGGGTGTTTCTAATTTATTACGGTGCACATGTGGGAACTGTATCAATAACAGCGCATACATTAGCCCAGCACCAACGTGAATGACTGATGTAACATTAAAGTTTGCCAAACAAATCTTGCCTCATCCCTTTATCTTTACTCAAAGTAGTAAGAACAACAGACAATCTGCATTAATAGACAGTTTTAGGTAATACTGCAGCCCACAGTTGATTTACAGTAGTATTTCAGTAGTTAGTCGGTTAGCCAGATACCTACACAATAAACACATTGTAGAGCACAGCGTCTTCTCGACATGATGCTATCCAGTATCCGCAGGAATCAGCTGCAGTGTTTGAGGCGGTTCAAGTTTTCCTTGGTGTCTGCGCACGCAATAAGTGGATGGACAATACGGAACCGCTTGCGTTTTGTTTGTAAAACGATTCTTTTAATTGACTCAGAGTCGACTATTACTTTTGAGAGATAATAACTTTTTATATATGGTGCACTTTCAGATTTAAAACTTTGCAGGATGTATTCATTCACTTAGAACTATGTTACACACAACATGAAAGGTAAATCCATAATAGGGGCACTTTAAGACAGACTTATTCCGTAAAATATTTGTCTTTATAATTTTTCATCAAAATGTATGACTTGACTTTCCTTTTTGGCTGATGTCCTAAATATATCTTACTTTCTAATAGCAATAGATTAGATACACCAAATTACCCCCCCCCACCTTCCCATATGATACGCCAATATTAAAATTATACTATTTTGTCATTCATGAAATCCATTAAAAAACACACACAAAAAAAACCCAATCATTTTAAATGCTGCAGATAAAGTTAGGCATAACAACATTTTTGATGTAAAGTATGAAAAGTGGATATTCATTTTAGCTGTGTTTACACTAGCACAAAAAAAATCATATCTGACACAGATCGTAATTTGTTGCACACGAGTAAACAGAAAAATCCACACGAGATCCGATTTTTTTCCGCACCCGATCTGAGCCACTTCTAAATGTGGTTTTAAATCAGATACATATCCGATATCTGGACATCCGACCTACGTCTAAACACGCATATCCAATTCCCCTTTGAATTCCAAGCCACCACAAGACAAGGGCGAAACGTTTGCCCACAGAGATACAAAGCTTTTTCATGTTGTACTATGAAGCAGATGTGCTTGTATGCACTCGGAAAGAAAGAAAAGAAATTCATGAGCTGGGTTTCAACCTCTGCCCCATGAGTTTTATAAATAAAACAGCTTCACTACTGAAATTTACAATATATTTCTCAGCAATGAGGTGATAACTTCGCTGTAATTAAACCAACAAGCTTCACTATAAGTCTACTTTATTTTTATTTTTACTTTATTTCATTAATGAACTGTAGATAAAATCACAAATGAAAATAGTGTTATTTTCCGGTCTATATTGGTTCGGTCAGATTTTGTATTGCAAAACATCCATAACAGCTGTTAACTTGTCCATGCTGGCAAATAATCATGACCACCCGACATGAATTATATAAATAATAAAGCGATCATCCACAATCATTTTGGGCGGGAATTAATGTAAACACATAGGATCTGTGCATTAAGCCTTGCAGTGTAAACGCAGCCTTAGAGATTGGCTAAAAATTACATTTAACAGTGTTATTAAATTATTAGTATTAGATTAAGTGAATGTTTAATGACAGCAAAGCAAAAACATCCATAATCACATTATGGAAGTAAATTGGGCTGTGAATGTTATTGATAGTGAATGCTAGTGAATATTATATTTTTAAACAGACATGTTTGATTGTATCGCTATTTACTGTGAATTAGCGGCCCACGTCAGTCTCTGCAGCGACTAGAGAAGATTTAAAGTCATAGTCCTGTTAGAGGAACAGTCTTTGTGCAGACATTGCCTTTGCTGTTTGTTCCTTTGACTCATCCCAATGATGGATGCTCAAATCCTGAGCCCACTTCTGTGACATTGAGTCACATGGTGTCAGGATTTAGCGAAACACTTTGAAGTGCATGCTAGAGTAGAGTCGGGGATAGGGCTGACCTTTGGATCTGTGCAGAGGTAATTTCCCTCCTACTTTGTCTCTATAGCAACTCACCTCCTGATGAGGTCATATCATGCCCTTATGCACATGCTCATTCATGTCTCTCCCCTGATTCTCATCTTACAGTGAGTTGGGAGAATTATTCCAAATGTCAGGCGAGATTTGTTTTGGAGTGCTTGGTTTCTTGTTAACATTTTGTGCATGCAGGAACACAAACTGGCCGCGAGGGCCCAAGAGTCTCTGCTATTGCACAGACGGGGAGTCAGCTGCTTCTTCAAGTACACTCATCTGATTGTGAGAGTTGTCTGACTTTTTGGTGATATGCCTGTGGTTAGTCAATGATTTGAAGCACCCAACTTTTAGTCTCAACTTCTAGTCACTCTTCAGAGTGTCTTTGCGACTCCCTGTTTTCTTTGCCGGAGTAGGGCTCGACATTAACGCTTGTCCGCTTGTCCGGGACAAGTGGATTTTTTGAAGGGGCAAGTGAAAAAGAATTTTACTTGCCGGACGGACAAGTATCCTGAGTAAAACTTCAAAACAAAAAATAACTAAGGAATCACCAAAGTGCAATAATGATTCTGCATTCTGCATCGTAAAACACACTTTTTCAGTTATCTCAATGAATGCACAGTTTCTGGCGCACAATAAACACTAGTGTGAGCGCGCCCGACTGAGAGCGCTCCGTGTTTCTCACACACTCAAAGAGAGAGCGAGGGAGTCTTACATACCACGTTTTTGACGTGCTACATGTAAACAATATTCTTTGTTGTATTTTTCTGTAAAATAACGTAGTTCGTTTGGAATTATTCAGCCTTTATGAACCAGAAGAAACTAATGCGGCTGGCACTCGCCTATTACTGTTTGATTTCAGCAAATCAGTTTGAGCGAACGCAGACAACTTGGTTAATATTCATGAACCCTGCAGCATCAATCATTAGTGTGGTTTATATTGTTATTCGTTATAGAATTCGTAGTTTAATTATTATCTTATTAGTATTATTGTTAGTATTTTTTTACAGAAACACTGAATGACCAACAATGTCTTAAGCATCATCACCAGTCCCAAATTCAGTTTAATGTGACAAATATGCATTCATACTTTTTGATTTGCACATGATTGCCAAGTTTTGGTTCAAATTATTACTTAAAGGGCATATTGCAGGTACAATTTATTTTCCAAATGAATATATAAGATTGTATGAAAATACCATATGAAAAGGTAATACAGGATTTAAAATGTTTTAAAAGGACATAAGAGCACAAATTTGTAGATAAAGTGGCCGTTTCGTTGGCCGTTTGTAAAAAGCGCTTTTTTTTTTTTTCAACATCGCGTCATATTACGTCACGAGAGGGAGTCGTTCGCCGGGCTCTGCGTTGGCTCAGTGCAGAATAGGTTGGTATTCAGTACGAGTCTGTGTATTTTTGGTAGTTTTTCTGTTCCAATTTATCATTGTCATGGTAAATTATTGTGTCCAGCCTGTCTGGTCATCAAGTCCACAGGTTTCCAAAAAAAAAAAACCTTAGGAATTCTGCATGGTGGCGTTTTGTGCAGGTGAAGAGATGGGACTGATATACGGGAGCATACTTATTGTCGACAATAACGACAATAAGCTTTGCTATTGCCTGATACATGATGATAATCAGTACAGTATTGTAATCTGAGCACAGTGTTCATATCGTTAGCTAGCATATATATATATATATATATATATATATATATATATATATATATATATATATATATATATATAGATAGATAGATAGATAGATAGATAGATAGATAGATAGATAGATAGATAGATAGATAGATAGATAGATAGATAGATAGATAGATAGATAGATAGATAGATAGATAGATAGATAGATAGATAGATAGATAGATAGATAGATAGATAGATAGATAGATAGATAGATAGATAGATAGATAGATAGATAGATAGATAGATAGATAGATAGATAGATAGATAGATAGATAGATAGATAGATAGATAGATAGATAGATAGATAGATAGATAGATAGATATATAGATATATATAGAGATAGATAGATAGATATATAGATATATATATAGATATATATAGATATATATAGATATATATAGATATATATAGATATATATATATATATATATATATATATATATATACCGGTGTATATATATATATATATATCTCTATCCAAGCAAACACTGGTCTCTCACAGAGACACCTGCCCTGTTCTCCACTGTTTCTCCTCATACAACAACTCAATTTGTCTCCTCTGATCATTGTTCTGTCTAATCCTGGTCTGTCTCTATTTGTGTGTCATAATTGTATGGCTGTGGTGTGCCATATAAGTATTAATAAACATTTATAATTTCCTCAGCGTCCGAACTGTCATTGCGATCCTTTGTTTTCCTTTCGCTGAAATTCACCGCACTCTCTCCCGTTACGTCAAATCGGGTTTTGGCATTTTTAGATGGGGGAGTAAATTGTTCTTACAAAAAGGACTCCAAAAGCCTTATTTTTCTATACATTGACTCACTTGGGTCTCTAACCTGCAATATGCCCTTTAAAGCCGCAGTCCTCAACTTTTTTTGGTTAAACATTATCCAAAATCAATTTGAGCAATTACACAACAAGCCAGTATTCAAAACTATCTCTTTACCTTAGCCCCATTCACAACGGTAAGCTTATAATAAAGTGTTATAATTAGAGTGGAATGGTGGATTTCCACAGGAAATTGAGGAGCCGCGCCAACGCAAAACTCACATACAGATGATAACTTTGCAAATAACTGCAATTGCAGGTTTGTGATTGTAAATGTCATTATTACTTAAAGAAAGTTTTGATGATAATTGATCATTATTACATTAGTTTTAGTATTATTTTTACATTGAGACGTATCTTAATAATACTGTGCAGCAGTAATATAGGGCCTATTTGTCAAGTTAAACTGAACTTTTATTTTGTCAGGTTGCCGTGAAAAGTTTTTCTCAAATGAAACGGTAAAATGCTCATGAAGTGACTCTCAGAGTGACTCTGGAGATAACGTTGCATTCATGTCCTCATTTGAGACGGCAGAGACGGAAAGACTCGACTGTACCGCGTGCGTGCATGTGTGGGGGGGTAAATGTAACCACGCATCTGCGCCATTCATTCATTTATTCATTTAGAATGAGAAAAAGGATCCCTTTAAAAGTTGAGGCTAGAAGCTGTGAACGTAGGAGCTCAATGAACTGAAGCACTTCTGAACAACCTACAATAAAAATATTTCATTGTCAAAATGGCTCCCTAGTAATTTTCTTTTTGTCTGGAGCCCTGTCTGGAGCACTATTGTTCAAAATTGGAGTAATTATGTTTGTTAATAATAAACAAGCCCCAGCTAGGATTAATTATGAAAACTTCGCAGCATGCTTTGAAAATTAATTGTATTTTGTGGGAAACTTCTGGTCTGAAGAGAAACGAACACGCCTGCTAATAAGGAATCCGTTAGAAGCCTGGTTCATTTTCTTGAGCAAATTCTCAATTAATTTCAGGATGGACATGCATGCCCCACACGTGTGCACACATTCTTCATGAGATTACGAAGTTTGAGGGGTCCCTTATCCCAGTATCAGTTGAGATGAACTTGCAACTATGTAAAGCTCAAAGAGGATTAGTAAAAGACACAGACACCTAAAAAAGCGATATTGTACATGTGCGTGCTTGACCGATTGGTGGCTTGATTGGTCCCAGCCCGGGCACAAAAACCACAGGAGATCCAGCAAGGATTTATAGGAGTCCAGCGGATCAACCCGGAACATCTATGCACAATTCCCCCTCTCATCCCGCGCTCATCTCTCCATCTCTCTCTTCATCCTCCCTCCATCGGCCCGTTCATCCTGTGCACAGCCCAGAGGATTAGGTTGGATTTAAGAACAAACTGTGAGGAGATGACTCCAAAACTCGACTGTCCCGGAGCGCTGCAGATGGCAAGAAATTGCCACATCTCGTCTCCATGGGCGCTGCTCAGTTAAGTTCTGTTCTTTCGTTGTGGTTCTGCTGGCTTGCGCCCATTAGTTGTACTATTTAAGCTTTAAAGCTAATGGAATTACCGCTGATCTGCCGGCAGTCAGTTAGCCATTCATTTATCACCCTAGCTGGCACAGTTTGTCTGCTACAGACTGATTTCTGAAAGATGTAAAATTTTTCATCAAATCGTTAGCCTGGATGCCAGCCGAACTTAGCTCCGCCCACAACATTTGAGGTCGGGATGTTCGGTCTGGACTTGATCTGTTGTGGAGCAATTATGCTCGAACCAAAGCTGTTGGGACCAATCAAATTGTCAGGGCGGGCTTTATACGATGATGGACAGTAACGTAACCATCCACGTCATGAGCGCTTGGGTTGAATTCGATTGAATCCGAGTATGACGACGTCAGGCTAAAGTACTCTGTGTATTCTTAAATTATTTTTACAACACCAGCAAAGATCGTTTACACTCATATTCTTCTACTTCTTCCAGCGTTTGTGCTGTTGAGTTCTGTTGACAACTATGTGTTTTTTTTAAATTTGTATTAAACATTATAAAACATCATTAAACCAGTACAGATAGACATGTAAACGACAACTATGCGTTAGTGATGTGTCGTTCATAAACTATTCTTTTTGAGCTAATCTTTAATATGACAACGAGTTGTTTCAGAGAGCGATTAGTTCATTTTGTGTTGACCGTGCATGCACTACATGCCATCGGTTCTGTTCAGGATCTTATGCATTCAGCCTATGGGGTGTGAGTTGGTGAACGAATGACTCGAACTAATCTTTCCAGGGAACAGACGTTATTAAATGTGAAGAGACAAAAAGAAAGAATTTACATTATAATGTTTTAATGCCTAAATTTACTGGACGATTGATTTTAGTTCTTACGGTTTTATTTTTTATTTGGACATTTTTATTTTCTGTCCTTCAATCCATATCCATTTCCATTTAGCTTGTTTTGTTTTTAATTCATTTAAATGAAACATTACATAATTGTTTAAATAATAATTTTGTTAATTTATTAATAATATAATATTTGGTTTATTTTGGTTTACTTGAATGAGAAATGTATTAATTTAATGCACTGTAAAAAAAAATCCAGGTCTCCAATTGAAAATTTTCTAGTGATGATCACATCTAAATTTTTCAGTCGGCCAAATTGAATTTCTGTGAATTGATGCAATTTAATTCACAGAAATTCAATTTGGCCAACTAAAAAATTTAGATGTGATCAGTCACTAGAACCTGATTTTTTTTTTTTTTTTTACAGTGTGCAGTCTAACTTTCAACTTTTTTTCAAGGTTAATGTAAGTAGCCATTTCAAAAATCTCACTCACTCACTCACTCACTCACTCAATCACTCACTTCAAAGGTCAAAAAAATGCTAGAGGAAGACACCGGACAGTTGTTTACTAGTGGTCACAATGACATCACATCCTGTGCACCAGCTGTGTTTCCTGTCAGGCAGATAGCAGTAGTATCCATCTGTTGAGAGTTAGGAAGACATAAACACATCCGTTTTTGTGCATGTGAATAATGCCACTTGGAGAGTGAAGGGAGAAAAAAAAAAGTGTTAAATGTCGTTTTCTACAGTCACATTTCATCACTTTGTAGACAACTCATCATAGGTTTTTGGAAAGGGGGATGTTTTTGTGTGCGCATGCATGACAATAGCCCATATGGGGATTTCCATATCAGACAGGAAGCACTTGGACAGTAAGGAAGCTCTCCAAAAAAGCTCTTCAAATGCGCAGTTGGGGGATCTCATCTCAGCAGTCAGCAGACATAATCACAGCTTAATGAGATAACTGCAGTGTCAGAAATTCTGCAGCCTTCTGTGTGTGTGCGCAAGCGCGTTCTCAAAGCCTGTCTTTTCTCCCAATGACTTTATCTTCAACCTCTTGATAGCATGTATCAGCTCCTAGCAGCTGTATACACACTCTGCATACTTTGTTACCATTGTGTTTGAGAGGGACATTGAGCAGAAGAATGGTCTTGTTTCAGTGCTTCTGTGCTCGAATGAGTTTACATATTAACCATATGAATCAGCTCTCATTTATCTGCAAGCGTGCCACTGCATAAGCCTATTTTTTGCTGCAGTCATGCATGCATTATGGGGAGACAGGAAATATTTATATTTGCGTGCGTGCGTGCGTGCATGCGCTTGTGCGAAAGTTAAGCCGGTAGAAATCGCTCTCTGCTTGGGCTTGAGTGGCCCGAGCTTGGTTGCACAGAGACTCCACAGACTTAATCTGCCAGAGGCCGAGAACTAGGCCAGCTGCCGGACACTGTGCACGTCTATTACTGCACAATAAATAGAATATTGATCAAGCTCTAAATCATAATTGAGAGGCCTTTATAACGAGTGAGCTGTAATGATTGCTAACCGGCTGATTCAATCTGAAGCCAATAGCTTAATTAGTTTAATTCATACGGCCTGACTGTTCCACTTTCCCGATTAAGGTCATCTGATTTGTGCGGCTCAACTTGGAGAATGTGTGTGGCTGCTGGGTTTTAGCATGTTTTAGTGAACCAGAGATATTAAAAGAAACAATTCAACAGTGATTATCCTACCCTCATGTTGTTTGAACCTTGGATAATATTTTTTTTCTCTCTTTGGAACCCGTTTTTTTGCTAAATTTGTTTTCCATACGTCTGAGCGTCAGTGACATAAAAGTGCTCACAATGAAGAAAAGGGAAAATCTTTTGCAAAATCTCATTTTTAAGCACATGTACTACATTCTTGTTGGCTTCATGTGTTTTAAATTTTTTTTTTTTTTTTTTTTTCAAGAAATTATTCAATTTAATCAATCTAAAAAGGTCACTTTTTCCCTTGTGCAGTTGATCATGTGACTTTTGTTGGGTCACATCTTGTACATGTTTTTACTTTATGCCAGCTAAAAATATCAGATTGAATTTTGATTCTGAAATTTAAGAAAGTGCCCTTCATGGCAGAGAATATAAAACATTGTGCATTCAAAGTTTATGTATAATTAAATATTTTGAATAGATAAATACATTTAGCCTAAAAAATGTAGTGCCACGTAAATGACTCATCCCTCTTTGTGTTTAACAGAGTAAAAAGACATACATGATAACTTTTCCTTTAAAACAATCTGACATTTTATTAGGATCAGTGTTTAATTCTACTTTCATTCTTTAAGTTGCATTTCTCAGTTTCTCAACTGATGTTGGCATGTAGAGTGAGAGACTGAGACAAAGCAGGGGAATTTGTTAATTCTGATCATTCAGTCTCTCTCTCCGAGCTCTGATTTGCATGATTGGTCGTTCTTCTCGGCTCAGCGGCTTTACTGCATTCCTCAGTCTGACCCCCTGAGAGCTGGTCTGAGGAAAAAGGGGTGGAATTTCTCTCTGTGGTGTCCCTCTCTTTTGCCTTGCTCTCTTTGTTTCCTGTGTTCTTTTTTAAAATAAATGTAGACATTATGGTAATTTATGAGAAATAGTTGTCGGCTGAATGCAGGTTGTCTGATTTCCCATATTACTCTAGTTCTATTATAATAGGTCATGTAGTTGTGCATGTTTAAGACATTTTGAATAGGAAAAATTAGGTGATTGAAGCAACCGAGTCCACCAGACGAGGTCATTCACATGTCTCTTCAGACAGACAGAGAGAGAGAAATTAAACCTAGAGGGAGACAAGAAGCTTTTGAGACAGCAGTGTGATCAGTAAGCAGCAAAAGTGCATTGTGGGTATTGATCTGACTGGCTGTTATAAACTTCACAGCCTTTGTCTGACCCCTGGTTTTAGAGATACTTTATTATGGATGTGTACAAGTGATTGGGCAGAGTGACTCAGCAGATTGTCAGAAGACTCTAAAATGAACGTTGTCGAGGCTGAAACTGTCTGTACTGTATTTTAAGCCGCAGGATTGTGTGGTGAAATAGGAGTGGAACTGAGACATGTCCCTCATTCCTGTAATTCTCATTAAGAGTAGATTGAGGCCAAGAGGAAGTCTGTTAAGCGTGTGCTGCTGGGGATGGAGGGGGGGGGTCTATTGAAGTGCTACAGGTGTGCGGCATAAGCTTGGATGCTAATTATAACTGGCGGTGACATTGGCAGTGAGTTTCTATGAATATAGCGGGGTGTGCCTGCCTTATTATTCCCCAACAAAGGGATCCGGTGTGTGCACTACTGATGGAGAAACTTTTTAGAGGAAATTATGCTGTTTGGATTGTAATGATACAATGCCAACAAAGACATTTTAAACTACATAGAATGATTTTAATGAGGCAGTATTACGGAGTAGATTTGAAATTAATGAAATTTTAGATGGACTGGTAATAGATTAAAAAAGTGTTAATGTGACTTTTGCACTACATGACTTGAATGTATTACGGTGTATATGTTTATGTATATCTGTATATGTATGTGTGTGTGTGTATTATTAATATAATTTAAATATTTCTAAGAAAGATTTTCCAACCTGCTTTGTATTGTATTGTTACAATGTTGGTAATGGGCAATTCCATGCAAAGGTCATCTTTACAATGAAAAATTTTTTTTTTTACCAAAAGTTGCTTCAACAAAGGATTATTAACAAAACAAAAAGTTATTGTAAGAGTAGGTTTATCACTAAAAATGTTATTGTACTTTGTCTACTCTTTAAACAGCATTATGGTAAAAACGGGACACTATGGCAACAGCTTTCTTACCTGTACTCGACAGTGTTTTGCTTCTTTCAGTTTGTCCCCCCCGTTTTGCTGAAAACACGGTTCGTAGTCGTCCAGTTTGAAATGTTTCAGATTTTCCATTGCAGTGTTTTCTCCATATTTATGCAGCCTTAACCCGCTGCAGCTGTTTACTAAGAAGTATTTCCTACTAAAGCAAGGCGGTATTTGAATCTGTTAACCGTATCCATAGCAGACTGGGAGTGGCCTTGGATGGCAACATGCCCAGTGTGTTATGGGTGTTTTCCTACCTCTTTGGCAAAAGAGAAGATAACAGCCTTTTTTCTCTATTTTCTCTAGTCAGGTAGCACTGATTTAAAAAAAAAAAAATTCACCTTTCTACTGCTGTTAATGGTTGTGTGGGTGTAATGAGCACACAACATTGGCAAATAAACAGAAAGTCACAATCTAATAATGAACATGCAGGAGAATCACGGAAAAACAACCACAGAACTGAGGAATCTCAGGGCTTAAATACATGGGGAGAGTAATCAAGGCAAAACAGAACAGGTGTGTAAATGAATTAAGAACTATGGAAACTAATAAGCTCCAGGATCTCAGGATAACACGGCACCATTTTTAACTGAATCCGGAAACGTTTTTATGCATTTTGGCTATTCATTTACACGACAATGGCGTTTTGCGAGCCTGAAAACGTAAGCTTTTGAAAACGTGTTTCAAAATGCAAGGTTTCGCAAATTACGTGTTCGCGGGGTGTTTCTTGACAAAATGACATCGCCAACTACTGGCCTGGCATGCATAATACAGTCTTGTTTTTAGTCATTTTCGCAGATCTGTGTGATCGGGGATCGTTTTGACAATTTTGTCGACTGTTTTTAGTACATTGTTTTCGTGTAAATACAGCCTCAGGCAAACCAGAACAGGGGAAACAGAACCAAAACACAATGAAACTAAACAGACATAGAATTACACGTTAATACTGCACAGGCAGACAAGTTTTATTGAAAGTCCATTTTGCCTGCTGTAAAGTACCCCTTTAATTCATTGGTTGCAGCATCAGCATCAAATGAATCACACATAATCACATGCATCAGTATTTTCTGAGAAAGGCTCCTGTATTCAAAGACATATATTTATAGCAGACAAGTAAAAAAAAGTGAATAAAAATTTGTCTATATACTGTTTGTTTGATCTCCATGCCTTTGAACATAAGATCACTTACCTACAGTCCACATCACTTTTGCAATCAGTTTTGATTGTTTGTTCGAGCTTGACTTTGAGGCCATTCACACATGACGTGTTTGTGAATTCCATCTGCGTTTAAAAAAAAATTGTTGATCTATATGTCAGATTGATGTATTTCGCAGTTGCGTCGCCGTCTCATTTTGTGTAATGACGCCCTGCCTAGCAGTTCAAATGCATTATGAAACCACTTAGTTCCATTCATTATGTGTCATTCTGTCTAGCTGTTTTAGAACACAAGAATGTGTCCCATGACAAAGCACCGTACTTGTAGTAACTGTGCTGGGCGGACTGTTGGCTCACAAAAGACATGCTTTTAATTGGTTGTGTTTATGTATGGGTCATGGGGCATGCTAAATTCTTTCAACACTTTAATTATATATTTTTTAACAATTAAGTGTACTAAATTAACATGTTATCCTATCTTCACATGTGGTTTAAATTGAAATGTTTTTTTCAGTTTGGGAATTGGGATTACAAGGCAGTGGAGCGTTTTAGAAATCTTTATATATTTTTTCTTCCATTGCACCAAGGAGCACATTGTTCATCAGTGCTTTGACTCTGCTACTGTGCTTTAGAAAGTTCTTTTTAGAACTGCTTCAGTCAGAGAAACATTCAAGTGAAAGAGTTTATTTGAGGTTAAAAAAAGTCTCACTTCAAACCCATTCAAATACTGCATTGGTATGACATACATTTATTACATATTTCCAACGCACTTAAGTTTTAATATTATAAAACAATAAAAATGAAAACGGATATTCTAAAATTCATGTTAATTATTATTTAAATTCAAATTATTATGCTAATTAAATTTTGAATTAAAACATTTGGAAATGAGAAAGAATGCAAAACAGATGCATTGTCAGTATTATTTAACCCTACTGTTTATAAACCATACCAAAATTGTATATCATTTAGCTAATTATACTAATGAGACAGGTGATGTGCTAAATGTGTTCATCGCTTAGTGAGGGAACCACTTCCACCTTGCGTACGCCCGTCACATACACAACTGCCACAAACTAAGATTTTAAATGTGTCTTTTCCGATAAATGAAAGAGAGATCTTTCTCTGCTAAAAGCCAAAAATTGGATTCAAAGATGAGAAATCTATGCTTGTTCATCCCTTCTTCCCAATGCTGTGGGTACTGACTGTGGCAGCATATGTTTGTTTATGGTGTGATGTTTAAAATGGAGAAAAACTTTCACAGTGACAAAATTAGACTTCATTATCACTCTCAAATACTTCCACATTCATCCAGCCCAGTGAGCCCACAGAATATTCTGTGTGTGTGTGTGTGTGTTTACACAGGCTTAACACTGCATGTGTTTATCGGAGGAAAAGCAGGATCCCTCCATTGATCTTGTTAGTGTGTGAATGTCTAAAATCACTGATTTGCTGGTTTCCTATGCAAACAGATAAATGCATTATAGGGGTGTAATGGTACACATATTCATACCGAACCGTTTCGGTACGGGACTTTCGGTTGCAATCTTTAACAGTTATCAGTAGGCTTGTTTTAAGTGCGGAACACGCTTCAATCCGAGTTCCCACATGAACATATTAAGTATTCAGTCCATTTTATCACAAAATTCAAACAATAAATGCCGTTTTGACGCTCTTTGATGTGGCGCGACTGATCACAGTTCAAGCGGTCACGCGATGTGCACGCGATGGATCATCTCTACCTAAAGAATAAACATGAATGAACATCTGAAGGTATGTTGAGGATACATTACAACTTACTGTCACGACTCGCGTATCATATGTGGTATAATCGCTCAATCAGTGTTTCAACGGCGGAAAGACCTCAATATAACTGCTGTAAACTAAACAATGTCATGTAGCATCACATTTACCTCAGGAGTCATTCAGTGTCCACGGAATTGTATTCATTAGAGAAATCAACTCTTTCACTAAATATATGCACTATATTAGCCTATATATTCATCATATTCTACTTAACCTGTTAGTGATGTCTTGATTATTTAATATATGTTTAAATAAAGCTGTCATGAAAATGACAGACACTGTATAAATTGGAGAAAAAACTATTTTATAATTAGATTTTGAAGTTATTGCAAAAACTGCCTTATGTGAAGTTTACATGTTTGCGTATTATGTGTTATATGAGTGGTGATTATTATACCTATAAATAAATAGCAACTGAATTTAGGCTAATAGTGTGGGCTCTGTTGTTAACCTTTAATATTAATGTGCAATCTTAAATAAACTTTGTTATTATTGAATTCATTTAAGGACATACACTTTTTTTTTTCCAGTAAACCACTGTTTAATATAAAATAAATAAAAAGCAATTTTGTAAAACTGCTGTACCTATCTCGTACCGAACCGTGACTTCAAAACCGAGGTACGTACCGAACCGTCAGTTTTGTGTACCGTTACGCCCCTAATGCATTAGAGCTCTGCACGGACTTTAAATTGGAGCCCAGCCCGTAGCTGAGATTTTTGCTCCGACACCACCGGTACTGCTAAATTTAAAGCCCGAAACAAAAATCGCTTTCTTACAAAAAGTAACTTTTTGAAGTAAAAAAAAAAGTAACTCAAAAAGTAACTTTTTGTAATGTGCTGTATTTCAGGATTGCGTGCAACAGTCACTAGTAACGTGAACAACCGGTTTCATCAAGGCACAGCAGTCTCTGTTGTATAGTAGAAGCTACCAGTTTTCTTGCTATCGTCAAAACATCTTTGCAAGTCCTGCACATAACTGCTGATCTCTATGTTGGTTGTTCATAATTCTTTCCACTGTGCGGCTTTTGCCACGTAATAAGTTCTCCCTCATTGTGCGTTGTGCCGTCTGCCGTATTGTGACCAAGTATGCCACACAAGTCCTGAAAAGTGAACCCAAACGGTGTTGCAGATTGGGTCGATGATTTCTAGCCCAAAAGCTCTCAAAAACCAGTACCCTTAAAAGGACATCTGTGTACCTTTTTTTTTTTTTTTTTTTTTTTTTTACCACAAAAACGTTCATAGTAGTACCTTAAGGTACGTATTTAAACTCTAAGGTACTAATATGCTAGCCTGACGTCGTCATACTCAATTCTAGTCAGAATATGAGTCTGATTCTGCTCCGTTGGGCTGTGATTATGGGGCGTGTTTCAACCGAACCAGGAAAGACCTCAATTGGATAGACCTACAACCAATCAGAGCAACGGAGCGACGCATAACGTTAGTTGTCAAATGTCAACAGAACTCAACTGCACTGTGTTGCGAAGTCCACGGGTTGAAGCGACCCCAATTATGTGATATACAGACCCAGGAATGCGAATTTTAGCTGCCAGCCCTGCCAACATAACACATATTTTACCCCCCAAATGCCTTTTTTCCCGGAGAACCCCCCCTGGAAAGCTATTGGGCTTGTTTTTGGCTAGTTTTGAGGAACGTTTGCAATTGTGCGGGTTTTGTTGTAAAAACTTGGCAACCCTGTACCTGCACGCACGCTGGAATAAGTAGCCTAAGGTTAGAAGAAAAAGATGAGTGTAAACGATCTTTGCCGGTGTTGTGAAAAAAGAATTTAAGGATACACAGAGTACTTACCAACACCATCATCATTTCTGAGAGAAATAGTAAAGGTGAATGCATATACGAACAAGTTCTCCGTTTAGGATTAGAACAAATTCAACCCAGGCGCCTTTGATGACGTGGATGATTACGTTACTGTTTATCATCTGTCCATCATCGTCTAAAGCCCGCCCTGACAATTTCATTGGTCCGAACAGTTTCTGGGCGGGGCTAAGTTCGGCTGGCATCCAGGCTACTAATATGCAACTTTAGGACTAAAAAAGGTAAAAATATGTCCTTTTAAGGGTACTGCCCCAGTGACAAACTTTGACACCCTTTTTCTCGGTGTACATTTGTGTTGCGCTTTAACCAAACTAGAACGTCTTTCTTGAAGAACTTAGCACAGTCAAAACTGATTAATTGTTGATTCAAACCTCTTTTAGACGAGTTGTGAGGGACGAGCATACTGGAGTGCAGTCTGGACGGTTTAAAAGTTTCAGATGTAGTCAGGCCAGTATGCACGTGGACAGGAGTCGTCCCATGTTTGATTTCAATTAAATCATTGAACTATGCTCTCAGTTAGTTATATTTATAAAGGACCTCTCCCACTCTTAACTGTAGTTACAACTTGCCCTATATTTATGCCACTTTGGCATAGCGTTCACTTGAATATACAGCTACAAGTTATCACGCTAAAAACCTGTCACGCATGAATGATCATGTCTGCCTGCTGATCGTTGATTGGCTAAAAGTGCATGTTTGGCGGCAATGTCAATACCAAGGCCAGCCAACTCTTCATTTGGCATGTGTGTTTAGTAACTTCAGGATGACTGATTTTATGGAGTACATTCAAACTTGAGTTGTGTTTATTAACCAATTAGCCTATAAAATTTAGATGTTTGAAAACTGCTGAAATGAACCCCAAACCAGCCCAAATTTTTTACAACTGCCCAAACCAATTTTTACCACCCAATCTGGCAACACTGCAGCCAAAGCATTTTGATTGCCCCCTGGTAGCTGGCTGCAGTATAGGTCTTAAACCCGTCCTCTCCATGTAATTGAATGGGACATGAGCCAAACTTAAAAAAATCCCAAGATTATTTCTGTCAATTTAGGTAGTTCTCATCACGGAGACGTGTGTTCAAGTGTTTCCCCAAGAAGTATGGTTTTAGCCATAGTTTTTGATGCTATAAAAATGGGGTGTAACATCATGATTGATAGCTGTGCTTGCAATCGAGTCTCCGGGACCTTGATTCTGTGGCTCCATCTCAGCATCACTACTGCTATAGCCTATATATCATTTTCTTAAGTTACTTACAAACCCGAACCCGGCCCAAACCAGAAGCTATTTATGAAAAATTAACCTGACCCGAACCCTGTGAGTTTGTATAGCTGAACCTCTAAGGCTGCGTTTACACTGCAAGTCTTAATGCACAGATCTGATCTTTTGACCATATCCGATTTTAGATCATTTGGTTTTGAATTATTTATATAATTCATGTCAGGTGGCCTGATTATTTATCAGTATGAACAATATAACAGCTGTCATGGATGTTTTGATGTTATGGATGTGTTCAAAGTCTGACCGAACAGACTGGAAAATAATGGTAATTTTTAGGGATGCACGATATATCGGCAACATATCGTTATCGGCCGATAAATGATTATTTTTGATGTTATCGTTATCGGTCCAATAAGAAAATTTGACCGATATAGTCAAGCCGATAGATAATGTATTATTTCCTTCAGCTGAGACGGACGCGCTGTCCACCATGATGGGTTTGAATTGCTCTAAATATGTTTGGAATCACTTCGAAAAGGAAAATACAGTTATGTGCAACATGTGCAGCGCAAGTCTTCTATAATCTACATAAAATGATAATGAGAATAGAATAGGCTGTAAAAGAGCGTTGTGTTTCAGCGCGTTTGTTGAGGGAAGAGCGCGCCCACGGAGTTACACCTTCATGACGAGCACAGTCAAGTTCGCTTGTGCATTCACAGCCTTTTGTGCCATTGTAAGTTGTAATATTATATTTATTATTATTCTGTGTATGTAATATCATATAGGATGCGTTTGGTTGAGTTAATAAACGATGCAGTAAAGCACTTCATTGTACCGGTCTTTAGCTTCAGCGCGCGCCCACGGAGTTACACCTTCATGACGAGCACAGTCAAGTTTGCTTGTGCATTCACAGCCTTTTGTGCCATTGTAAGTTGCAATATTATATTTATTATTTTGTGAATATAATCCCATATAGGATGCGTTTGGTTGAGTTAATTAACGATGCAGTAAAGCACTTCATTGTACCGGCGCGCGCATTTCAAACAGAAATGCACAGCATTAATAACTACTGGGACTGTCCTATACATAACACAGCAATGAGAATATTTCTGTTATAAAACGTAGTGAATTCTCTGGGTTTAGTTGTTTTTCAGCGCGCTGTTGTGGGAAGCGTCAACAACGCATTCTGACCAGCACAGTCAAGTTCGCTTGTGCATTCGCGTCATTTTAAGCATATGTAAGTCGTAATATTACGTTTTTGTAGTATAAACATCTGATTAAAGTCATATAGGATGTGTTTCGTTAAGTCAATAACCCGCAGTGCTTCACTGTACCGGTGATCATCTTAAGTTTCAGCACGCTCTCAAACAGGGGAAGAGCATCCACAGGAGTTATAACCCTTCACCTATGCGTGATTTTGTGCTAATATAAGTTGTAATATTATATTTATTTTGTATAAATATCTGATTGTTCTCATATATGATGCGTTTAGTTGTTAATTAAACTTCTAAGCGCTTCAGTTTATGGTTGTTCGTTCATTCTCTCCAGCTTCAGCGCGCTCTCAAACAGCAACATTATTCCTAATAGACTAGACTAATATTACAGATGTTTACTATTACTGTAATATTAAACATATTTTTTTTTTCAAAAACACAGAAGCATTATTTTTTATAATTAGCACTTTTATTGTTCTCGTATCATTTCCATCAACAATATGGTTTGATTAAAACCATTTCTTTATCGTCTGTGCGGAGGTTATTTCATGCACTTGCATTCTGATTCTTTATTATGCAGCCTAAGTAATGCTGTTCAATTACTTGTTTGCATTATTTAGGTAGGCCTATATTATTTTTATTTTTTAGACAATATAATTTTTGGTAACATTTTACAAATAAGGTCTCATTTTATTAATGCATTAACTATCATGAACAAACAGAGAGCAATAACCTTTGTTTCTTTTAGTAATAAAATGTTTGTGTTTTGTAACAGTCCATTCACAGTTCATACCTAATGTTAAAAGACACAACTTTGGGTCTGAATATGTTGAGATTAACATGAACTAAAATTAATAAATCCTGTTGAAGTATTGTTAATTCATTGTTGGTTAACTAATACTAACAAAAATTAACTTTATTGTAAAGTGTTAAAAAAAAAAATTTGGCCATAGGAGTGTAAAATTAATTTGAAAAGGTAAGGAATCTCACACTGGTTCAAATAGGCTACTGTAGTGTATAGGTTTGATTTATGTTGAAGTGTTTGGGACATGGCTTTTAATGGTGAGCCTTTTGTTTTTGTAATCAGGCTCTCAGAGTTTATTAAAATTTGTATTTAGATTTATCGGCCAATATATCGGTTATCGGCTTTCAAATATTAAGAATTATCGGTTATCGGTATCGGCCAAAATGTTCATATCGGTGCATCCCTAGTAATTTTAGTTTATTTTATCTCCAGCTTATTTTTTATTTATTTTGTTTTCTATAGCTTGTTGTTATTTCTGAATGAAGTTGAATGTATTAGAGAGAGAGAGAGAGAGAGAGAGAGAGCAGCCTAATGTTTAATTAGCGAAGTTATCATTTCATTGCTGAGTAATATAATGTAACTTTCAGTATTGAAGGCGTTTTATTTATAAAACTCATGGGGCAGAGGTTGTGGTGGCTTGGAATTCAAAGGGGAATTGGAAATGCGTGTTTAGACATAGGTCGAATGTCCATATATCGGATATGTATCTGATTTAAAACCACATTTGGAAGTGGCTCAGTTTGGATGCGAAAAAATCGTATCCCGTGCAGATTTTTGTATTTACTCGTGTGCAACAAATTACGATCTGTGTCAGTGATTTTAAAAAATTTGTTTTTTTTGTGCCAGTCTTTAATTGAGACTCTTAAAGTCGGGATCTTGCAGGATCAGTGCCCATTTATAACTGAGCGAATGCATGTTTGTGGAGAGACTGAAAGGGATGGAGCGAGTCACCTGACCATGAATTTGTTTCAGCAATGTATGTATGTGTCTGGTTCTCTAAGCGAGTAATAATGTGGGCAGGAAATGGCGTGCATAGATGACAGTAATTTGAGTTTTGTTGTGAGTTTGTAGGTAGGAGTATTTCTGAGCTGCTTTTAGTTTGTCATCTCTTATGTATTAGTAATTTCTAGCTCACCATGGCACGATAAGGTTGGTTTCTTTCTCAGTCAAGAGCAAATATCGCAGTTGCTTTATTTCTCCCTTATAACTAGGGATTTTAATCGAAATGTTGAGATTGATTCAGGGAGTCACAATCTGATAACAAAAGATTATTGGTGCGTCTCAATTTTTTATTGTGTTTGTTTATGATTGTGATTCCTGTGTAAAAACATATTCTTTTAAATATTATTGTTTTCTTAAAGATGTTTAATTGATTTATTGACCTCTTAATATACAGTGATAGTCAAAAAACGTGCACAAACAGTCACTCTTTGCAAACTTTGTTTAATGTGAGTGCCATATGCTTAAAGCAATACTTATAATGTAACCAGTCATTTACACTGTCATCACCCGGGTGTTGATAGCGCACAAGCGCAGGGGAGACCGAAACAGCACACATTGCCTTCTGTGTTTAAACACCCTCATTCTTGATCATGTTTATGTGTTGGATTTGAAATTGAAGAGCGTCATCCTTGTTTTGCTGCAAAATCCCTAAAAAGGAAACTGAGACAGGCCATAAAGAAAACATATAAAGGTAAAGCAGTCACTCTTCTCTTAGTCAGTGTTTTCTTACCAGCGTAGAAGCTCGTCATTCTGTCCAACTCTCAGGGTGTTGTATCTGCCGGATGCCCTGTGGCTCTTGTATGAGCTTGTCCGCCCACCCAGGACACGTCTGGAAGCTCTCTGCGCTGTTTCTTTTTCCTCTTTAAATTTACGATTGTAGTTGTGTTAAGAGGGAGGAGGGGAAACGCTGAGGTGGGGGATAGAGAAACTGGAAAAAGTTGAAAGGGAAGAAGCTGTGCATGATGTTCTTTCACTCTCAACCATTTCCTCCTTTGTAACGGTTTCATTCTGCCAATCTTATGGTGAAATGTTCTACCCAAAAAGAGAAAGAAATTGGGTCAGGGAGTGAGAGAAAAAGATTGAAGATTAGAAAGAGAGAGTGTATGTGTGCGCATTGGGGTTTGGGTGGGGTGTTGGCTGAAGAGAATCGCATTTCACTTACCACAACTTATGTCTACACTAGAGCAAACTTCTGCTCTCGATTACATGTGATGGATCAGGACTTGAGACTGTATGTGGTACATCGCTGTCATATAGCTCAGTGTGTCTTTAAAGAAAGTGCAACAGTTTTTACTGCCAAACATTTAATTTTCCACCATCCATTTAACTTCATATGGATAATTTCCGTCCTTTTCTAGTTTCACTTTTATTTTTCAGTTATTAAATTCATAGTGGTTGTAAAAGTGTAATGACTCTCACAGCAGGTTGTAACTTCAAGACAGCAATTACATATAAGTTTTATTTTAGTGAACAAAGCCCAAAGTGCATCAGCATGTAACTTTTCCTGCACCATATGCATCTCAAATATGCTGCTTTTAATGCTATTACTTTTCTGTGTCCACCTGGAGGGCAATTAAAGATGCAAAAAAACTCCCATAGCATTACAGCTTGATCTAGTACATTGTCATTTGGCGGATACTTTTACAGCAAGTGCGTTTGAACGGCATTGTTTGATTAGCAGAAATAGTAAATCGTTCATAAAGTTAAATAAGTGTTCATTTAAAAGACATCATTTATATGTATTTTTTTAAATACGCAAAACTCTACGTTATCTAGCTACATAGTCTTGTTTTTGCTCTGACTTTTCCAGCTCAATGACACTAATAAGTAGCCTTGAAAATTCCTGCATATCTTACATCTTTTTCTTTGTACTTGACTCTTGTATGTAGCAGGCATACAATCTGTACTTGACCCCTGTGTGATGACATGTTGGTCTCTTTCCACATGTACATTTATTCAGCAGCCATTTTAAGAAGTCTTTTATAATGTCTATACTATAGCAGAACCGGGACTGTGTGATTGAACTAAAACTACTGAAATATTGTATTTTGTTCTTGACTTTGAGTCATCGAATGACATCGAATTGGTTCAGTGCAAGGTTAATTCATACGCTGGATGAATTTGAAAGTTAATCTGCCTCCAGA
Organism: Gobio gobio; assembly: GCF_949357685.1. Lineage (NCBI taxonomy): Eukaryota > Metazoa > Chordata > Actinopteri > Cypriniformes > Gobionidae > Gobio > Gobio gobio. The sequence goes on from NC_137108.1 coordinate 29,505,557, forward strand.
CTTTCTGCATGTTAGTCATAATCCCATTCTCAATCCAAATGAATCTCTTTCATGCTTTAATCCCATTTCTGTGTGGCTGATGTCGGAGCAGCTCTCTGCCAGTGTGTGTATGTCTATATCTATATCTATATGTGTGTGTGTCTGTGTATGTATAGTGCTGTCAAATCGATTAATCACGATTAATCATATCCAAATTAAAAGTTTGTGTTTACATAATATATATGTGTGTACTGTAAAGACTATATTAAGGATTCCTCAAAAATATTAAGCCGCACAAATGTTTTCAACATTGATGATAAGAAATGTTTCTTGAGCATCAAATCAGCATATTAGAATTATTTCTGAAGGATCATGGGACTGAACACTGGAGTAATGATGCTGAAAATTCAGCTTTACCATCACAGGAATAAATTACATTTTTATAATGTTAATATAGAAATGTTATTTTCAGTTATTAAAATAATATTATTATTATTATTTTAGATGTTACTGTCTGTTAGACTGTATTTCAAATCATACTGATTTACCAAACCTTTGAATGGTAATGTCTGTGTTTGAATGACATTCGATATATATGTATATGTATATGTATATGTATATGTGTGTTTGTGTGTATGTATGTATGTATGCATGTATGGTATAGATATATGAAAAATACAGATAGTGTTTTCTTTGCTGGTAAGCCATATTTATATCCTTAACTTTTTAAAATTCCATTTGCCATTGGCAGGTGTTGCAAAAAAGTTAATTTTACACCCTGGCTTAGATGGTTATTAGCCTTATTTCCACTATCGGGCCAAAAGGGAGCATTCTAGTGCGTGCCAGGGCCAGTCATGCTCCACTGTCACTTCCAGGGCTTGATTGGGCCTCATCGGGGCTTCCTTGGAGCCAACGGCCAGGGTTTTTTGGCCCACCGAATACCTTGGTCCAATAAAGGGGCCAACTGGGGCTTGAGGAGTGGTTATGAACAAATGCGGCGTTTACCCGAGTCAGGAGATGGTCAACGTTGCTGCTCATTTCCCATGTTATTATATCAAGGCTACCAGCTAATTTCCTCATTTAAAAAAAATTTCAGATCAAAACTCCCTTTCAGTCACCAGCGAGTGTTTGAAATAACTTCATTGTGATCCGATGGGGATTCTGATCATAGTATGTAGCAGAAATATATTTATATGCTAAAAGGCTACTTATGCTAAACATTGCGATAATAAATACACATATGTTTATGGAAAAATACCAGAGGCTGTGCGATATTGAAGAAAAGTGCGATATGCGATACCCTTGTTAAATAATGCAATATTCGATATGCGATACGATATTGCTTTAAGTGTGTAAAATCTAATTAAATAATATAAAAAAATATATTTAAAAACAGAATGATATAATTTGTGTGTTGTTTCACATTCTCTCTGGGAAAAGAAAGCATTGACAGTTCGAGTGTGTAACAAGACACGAAAAAAGAACGGCTTGTGTGCATGTTTCGGTGTGTGTGTCAGACAGCAGACAGGATGAGACTGCAGGTAGTTGTTTTTCGAAAGTTATTGTGTTTAATAGCTATTTTTAATGTCAAGCAAGTCACATAAGTAACAGTCGTGTGCTTAGTCTATTCTCTGCCATATGCGTCAACCTAAAACGTACACTTTTCACAATGTTGAAGTAGCCTGTTAAAATCATTCCGATATTGCGTGCCCTTGCGATATGTACATTTGCTATATTTCGATAATTTCGATATATTGCGCAGCCCTACAGAGACTGCTTGAAGAACCTAGACAAAAATCGTGATTTATAATTGTTTATTTATTTGGTTTAAGGTTTCATCCGGCTCTTCCCTGTGCTTTTGTTGATACCGGACTAATGTATCTGCGCATATATGTCAAAAAAACCTCACAACTCCTGTTTTCTGCTCATGAGCCTCCCTCTCCCACTCTTTATCTCATTCAATAATGAAGGAATGATAAAACGTGTTTTATCTGTTGCCGTTTTGTGATGCTTCTGAAATTTAGCAATTTTATAGCAGTAAGAAAGAGGTTTGTTGTTGGGTTTATGATGGATTTTGTGTGCAAGTTTTATTACATCGGTTGAGGTTGTGGCTTGCGTGCTTTGCATTTTAATGAAGAGACATTTTGTTGGGTTTTCTCTGGGTTTCACACACACACGCACACATTTTCTCCACCCATGGACACACAGATGCTTAGCATGTTTTAACAGTCTGTCTTGAGTTGAGTACCACATGTCGTCTGAGGGGCGAGCTGAGCTCCCTCGGACGTTTCTCATGCTGTCTTAGGCGTGGTGCAGAGCCAGATGGACAGAGTCACTCTTGCTCCCTCGTCGCCTCCAATGACGTACCTAATGTTCCAGTGCTGTTATATACACATACTCTCTTCGTAATAGTAAAGGCCTCGGGGTGTGTGTGGTTTCACATGCTCAACTGCGAAACGCCACACACTATGGTCTCTGTACCACTTCTATATCATATGCAAGCAAACCATGCAGGCTTTGTATAACAGCTGGCTGAGTGCCAGCACTTTACTCAGCGCAGTATCACACGCCATGTGCGTCCATACGCACCATAAAACCCTCGTAAATTCCTTAGTCTCCCTCACATTAGCGGCAGCACTTTTGACATGCCACATTGACATTTGGGCTGTGATTTCCTTCTAAATCCTGTCATGATGCCCTTTCTGATGTGCATTCAGATGAAATGCATTGCTCTGAAGATTAAAGGATATTGCCATCATTTACTCCAATTCATGTCTTTCCAAACCAGTATTACTTACTTTTTTCCGTGGAACAGAAGATTTTGCTGGTCGCTCTTTTCCATGTAGTTACATTGAATGGAGAGAGACTGAACTTTTCAAGTGTCAAATTGGACTCAAAAGCAACATAAAAGTAGTCCATACGCCTTTTGAATATTTAAGTTATTCTTTGAACAAAATTCAGTTCATAAGTTATCATGAATAAATAGTTCATAAAAAGAGATTTGAATGATTTGTTCAAGATTAAGGCATGCCTTTTCTTATGGACCACTTTTATGATATAATTTTATGATACTTTTGCATCAATAATATTTCACAAGTCTATAGAAACCCACTATACTTGTAGACTAAATTTATTCATTTGCTGAATTCTTATTTTAATTATATTAACTTTAAAAATGTTTTAGATGTCTCCAAAAATAAAAGTGTGAAATGTTCTATAAATATCCCCCACATGCCTGAATTACTGAATGTTTGAGGTTCATTAAATGATTAACCATTTTATTAGCATGTGACCAAATGACCCTGACATGTTACCGTGGCAACAGTGAGGGGTTCTGTCCTCCTGTGCTTACAGTGTCTGTGTTTTCTGAAGGATTTTGATTGACAGGTGTCATTGTGAATGATGCTTGTACTGTCTGATTCTCTGTCTGGGTTCATTTCCTTTCTGAAACTAACAACACTGTGAGTCACTGCTGATTTCATAAAGAAAGTATCAATCTGAGTAAGGAGGCACAGATATTTCTGGTGTGCATGTGAAAAAAAAAAAAAAAAAAAAAAATTCCTGAATAGTGTGCGCCATTTCCTTGGTTTGGGATGATGATTGCACCCATGATCTGATCCATTAGCAGGAAATCAGTGTCAGGCTGTGAAGTGGAACAGATACCGTATCCTGTCATGCTGCCCTGGTGGCGTCAAACCTGGACATATGACGGTGTGTCAGAGACAGAGAAAGAGATAGATAATGGAAAAGCCAGAAATATGGTGTTTTTGTCCTTTTTTTCCTGCGTGCATGAAAGGTGCATTGACAGAGCAGAGTAATTTATGGCCCGCCAAGCAGCAATTCATTTTAAAACATCGTCTCATAATTTTCAGTGTTAATGAGTAGATTAATCACTGAATGGCTTGACATCAGCTCTAGAAAAATTGTGTGAAAATACTATTGCATTCTATTGACACTATAGAACTGAATAAAAATCCCATAATTTATATATAATTTTATATATATATATATATATATATATATATATATATATATATATATATATATATATATATATATATATATATATATATATATATATATATATATATATATATATATATATATATATATATATAATTATTTGATGAATTGAAAGTTCAAAAGAACATTTATTTGAAATTGAAGTATTTAGTAAGATTATCAATACATTTCTGTCACTTTTGATCAATTTAATGTATGCGATTAGGGCAGGTGGATTTGACCAAATTCCTAGGTTATATCATGATACGAGTATGTTTATTTCACAATAATGATATAAATCATGATATAGTTATTTTTGCATTAAATAAGGTTTTTATGATATCAAAATATTTGATACCATTGAAATGTCATAATCCTCATTAATAACCTGTTTGATGAAAAGACAAAAACTAATATTAGTCTGAGTTTAAAAAAAAAACCCTCAAGCTTACTGAAGACAAGTAAACAGTCAAGTGATAACAATAAGAACAAAGAAACTAATTACAAGCAATAGGACAAAACTACAATAGAACAAAGCAGCACGACAACATCACATGAGCGTGTAACCACGATAGAGACCATAGTTCAAATCTCTCTAACAAATTTCTACTGGTTAATTATCAACTGGTATATTATCCCTATAAGTGATTGTATTAATTTATTTAAAATTTCTTATTGACCCCACACTTTTGAACAGTATGGTGGTCTATTTTTTTTCCTTATATGGTATCAGACATGTATACCCAATATAGTGTATTAGATTGATTTTTCTGTCTAATTTGGAAAAATACTGATAGTTACATACTGTGTGTAACAGATGCTGCTTATAGTGTGTGATTGTGTTAAAGTTTTGAATATTGTTTATTTGTTTATGTAGTGTTTTTAATTAGAGGATGAATGGGAATTGCGAACTGCGAATTGCGGTTTTGAGAATTGCTTGCAAGCCCGCCATTAAAGCACTGCTTCTGAGGGGAGATGAGTCAACAGCCGGCTCACTGGGCTGTTGCTCCAGCATAGTCACCGTATGTAACTTTTAACCAGGGGTGAGGCCAGAAATGTTCAGACGGTTGGTCCTTCATAAAACAGGGTAGAAAAATCATATAGAGTATGAAAACGGCATGCCAAATTATCAGAAATAAACCAAGCACAGTTTCAAGTTCAAAGTTACAAAAGAGCAAATAAGAAATAACATGCATTAATTCTCTGAAATTCGCTGTTTAAAAACCTACATTCATTCATTAATGTCAGAGATGCATGCTTTGTCCGTCATTAACAGCCGCATCAGAGGCAGTAAGTGCATTGCGTTTTCATTACAGGTTATACAGTTTACTGTATGCAGGCAGTTTTTTTTCTTGACAATTGGCCAAAATCTCATATTATTAAAGATGAAGTGCTACACACAGGCTGTTTAGGAGAGTATTGGCTTGGATGACAAATACTACTCCAAGACACTCTTCTCTGCTCATCAAACACGTAAAACATTAGCCTCTGTATATAGTGTTTCTTGAGTAAAGAAAATACTGTACTTATTCAAAGAAGCAGTTCTTTATTTACCCTAATATTGTAAACAAGCAGTGATCAATCTCCAATCAGGGCGCGGCAGCGACACTTCATAGAAATGATTTATGAAAAAATTACGTTATTTCATCACAATTCAAAGTCCCACCCGTAGCTTCGCCACCGCTCGTTTAAAACTCCTTAAATTATATTAAAGGTCCCATGGCATGAAATTTTCATTTTATGAGGTATTTCAACATTAATATGAGTTCCCCTAGCCTGAATATTGTCCCCAAGTGGATAGAAATGTTGATCTGTGTAAAACCGAGTTCTGGTTGTCTTTCTCTGCCTTTGAGAAAATGACAGGCCAGACGAGCCAATCCTGAAGTCTCCTGGTTTGACGTCCAAGCAGGAACGGTTCCCTCCCTTTCCTCCGCCCAGAGAATCTGGCACGCCCATGCAAACGCTATATTATTGTCCTCGGCTTGTGAACGAGTGAACGCTGGCAGTTTCTCAGTGTTTGGATGTACAAATGAAAACAGAAGTCTTTTTTCAGTTCCTTCTGATCTGTGATTTATTATTCGTGCACACACTGCGGCTTCTCTCTCTCCCGACAGAGCGGTGTTTTCGTGTTTTCTATCTTGTGAGTCAGTGTTTTTGTACGTCCTCGTCGCGTCTATCTGTTCTTCAATGTGCATACAGTCGAGAGTTTCTGCTCAACATTGGCAGAGCCACATCTTTAGAGATAAACATCACGCACGCCGAAGCTCGGCCTTCAACATCCCCGACCCCCAGTACTGCATCTAGGGATGAAACGATTACCGGTTTCACGATAAACCATGATAAAATTTAGTGACGGTTAGTAATATCGTATAAAATTTTATTATCATTAAAACCGCGTGTGATTATCACGGTTGTGAAAACTCGAGGTAAATCCTGTGTAGTCAGCGTCAGTCAAGCGCAGCACCGCTGTTTTTTGAATGATAAGAAATGGCAGAAGGCAGTGACAGCACTTCTGGGGATTGTTCAGCCTCTAAAAGGACCAAATCTGAGGCGTGGTCATATTTTGGCTTTTACAAAAGTCCTGAGGGAAACTTAATCTAAGATGGTCACCCTGTCTGCAGAACATGCCAGAAGAAAGTCACTGTAATAGGGGAAACACTTCAAAACTACGAACGGCAAGTGGACTTTGACCTCAATACCAAAACTACATCTGGGAAATAATAACGTGAAGCGAACGAACAAATTTAGTCAAGACTAACATTTAAGGGATAATAATCAGGGCTTGACATTAACAACCGCCATTTGGGGGTGTAACGTTATTTCGGCTGCACACTAACCACTCTGGCGGTTGAACTTATAATAGTCTTCTCAAAAGTCATCTGTTATAATCGCGTTGCGCATTATAACCACTCACACGTGTTTCTATTGAGTTTATGAATGCAATGTCTCATAATCAGAGGCGTTCAGATTAGCCGGAGTTTCATTCAGAGCGCGCGGCGCTCTCACACGCTGAAATCTACACTAAAAGCAGAGATAAACGTGCGATGTATGCAGGAGATTCATTCATCATATAGTGGTTGTACTGTTTTTGTTCTATTTCAGCAGCAAAAATGGTTTTAAAAACACAGCAGAAACACAGCGCGTCTGATATGACTGGCATAACGCTGGTGAATTTAGGGACCGTCTCTAAAGTTACATACAACATTGGTAACGTTACACGTTTCAAACTTCAGCATTTGAAGAGAATGACAGTCATACAACTGACTGTAAAGTGATCATTTAGGTGTCAGGTATGATGCACACATTTTGATATTTAATAAAATAAACTGTCAAATCATATGGAAATATGGATATGCATTATTTCACTTGGATACTGTTTGGGCTCTAACACAAAATATGTGTTACACAAATCATTGCTGAACACTAAATATATTCAAGCAATATTCTCATCAGAGATAATATTAGAGATTATATTTACGACAAATTATTATTATTTATGCGTTATGCGTTGCTATTGACGACGGCCATTAAGGAAGGAAATCCCACAGAATCTAGCTTAAAAAAGTGCATAGAGCTGCTTGATTTATTTGTTGTTTGTTGATTTTCAAATATAAAACTTGTTGAAATGTTTTAAGTGTGTGCATCAGTTCTTTTTGAACACTTTCATCTCGTTTGAACAAAACCGTGATAATATTGATAACCGTGATAATTTGGGTCACTATAATCGTGATGTTAAATTTCCATACCGTTTCATCCCTAACTGCATCTGGCCCACAGCGGAGGCACCAAACGCGGCGTGAGATTAAGCAGAAGGGGGGTAAGCGTGAGGGTATCCGGCTAGGCTAGCCAGCTTTCCTCACAATAAACTGGATTACATTCGATTACTGCTGTTGTGTCTTTGTTTGCGCTGTGTAAGTTACTCAATGCGCGTCACTGACGCTTTTCATATGATTGGAACATATCTAGAAATAATGCTTTAATCAAACTTACTAACTCGTTCATCTCGCTGTAATGGTACATTGCATGTGTTACAAAGTTGGTAGAATAATGATGAAGACGGACTCGGCGTGACTGGGACTCGTGTTTATTCAGAATTCTCAGATACAAACACAATAAACTCGCGCTGACAGACAGCGCTCTCACAACTCAGTAGTTACTATAAATAACTTTGTTAGCAATCGCTCCGTCTCCGTGATGTCCGGTTCGTGAACGAATCATTCTTTTGAATCGGTTCTTTTTAGTGAACCGAACCAGTTCACCAAATCGGACTGAATCGTTCTAAACGGTTCGCGTCTCGAGTCAGCGCTGATCCATAATTTACTAAAGTTACTAACTTTCTGACATGAGTGACAGCCCCTCCGACTAGAAATAAACTAATAACCTGAAGTATATTCTAGTAACTACAACAGTTCACTCTGAACTGAGACATGCTGAGAGAACTGATGAGAAGTGAACTCAGGTCCATCCGTCTCTGGCAGACTCGTGCCTGTGCCTCGTTAAACCACGCCCCCTCCGCTCGTATCAAATGCAAAGATGTCAGCCAATCACAACAGTGGGCGTTTTTACTGAAGTCTCACAGCAGACACGCCTCTTGAAACAGGGCAGTCAGCCACAGGGCAAACAGCAGTATAGACAAAATGCCTTTTATTTCTAAATTATGACATTTTATGATGTAAAAATCATACTAACAATATAAGTACACCTCAGGAAACACTATAAAATTAAAGCTGCGAGCAGCGATGACGGGCCCAAGCCGGTGGCACCGCCACGCCGGTGGCATCAGCTTAACTGTGCACGGCAGGCAATAGGCATTTAAAATGGGAAAACATAAAAGGACTATGTCAAAGTCATCTGAATTCACCACATTAACTGCAGCAGTTGGTGCTGCTATGACCACAACAGCCACATCTATGAGATCAATTAAATTTATATGAATTTCATGTCAGATTATGTCAAAGGTCAAATTGGAATGAGTTCAGAATACCATTCGAATGCTGATGTTGTTTTATTCTAACACTTCTCTTCATGTGTTTTTGAGCTACCTTAGCTACCGTTTGTGCACCAATCTTATGCACCATAAAACATGCTTTCATTTCAATATGGGTGGTCCAATAAATTCTTTTTAATAAAAAATGTATAAATGGAGCCAAATCACAGAAACTGCAAAGATGATTTTAATATCAGTGTCAGGTAAGAGTAAGATGCGTGTCTACATTTTATGGAAGTTTATTATAAATAGCCACTTTTATAAAATCATGTGAAATTTATGTTTGAATACATTTATATTATATCAGTAAATAATTAATTTAAAGACATGTGCATCATACGTGATCTTGGCAAACACATCACATGACGTTTTTATTTTAAGTGATAGTTATTTGTGATAGCCTATATGAAAGGGTTAAATTATGATCAAAAGAGAAAGGCACACACACACACACACACACAATGATAGAGTGAGAGTGAGGGGGAGGGGAAGGACTGAGAGAAAGGCACACACACAAACTCACAGGGTGAGAGAGAGACCCCCCACACACACACACACACACACAGATAGAGAGGGGGAAGGGGAAAGACAGGCAGATGGCATTCCATAGACTTAATGGTTTGTATACTGTAAAAACTGTACATTCTATCCCCCTACACTACCCCTAAGCCTACATATCACACACACACACACACACACACACACACACACACACACACACACACTACCCCTAAACCTACCATCACAGAAAACATTCTGCATTTTTACATTTTTATTAAAAAATTGTTTAGTATGCTGTTAAAGCTATTTTTATTTACGGGGACACATGAAATGTCTTCATAAACCATGATTATGTTGTAATAAACACCCCTCCAACACACGCATTTCTGAGGCTTTGCCCATTTCCACTGACTGACATCTCTGATGTGTGTGTTGAGTTTCAAGCAATTTCAAGCATGCTAAGAGAAATTATACAAATATTCACGTTCAAACCAAAATATCTGACTTCCTGTTGGTCAGAGCTAATGACTGTAAAGTAAAAAATTAACTAATTAATCACATTTTTTTCTGTAATTAATCACGATTAATCGCAAGTTTTTAATATTTTAAGTTTGTAATATTTTGATATTGTAATAATTTCAGTTACTCTCCAAATTAATTTAGAAACAATTTAAAGACAGCATATTGTAAATATGTGTTGTATTGTCATTTTTTATGAATGAAGACCAGTATCACTGATACTAAATTCTCTATGAAACATTAATGACGTTACATTACAGTATAACTGAAAGCTCCCAATTTCAACATTTATTAGTCTTTAAAAAACAACTTTTAATTTAAGTGAACTTAAAAAAATCTTTACATAAACCCAAAATAATAAATGTTATATTTACCCATGGCCTTCCCTGTTATACAGAAATGTAATAGTTATCAAACCTTCCTTAACTGCATAAATAATAAATGAAATATAGATGAATCATCATTAAAGCTACAATTTTCTCTGTTCCCGTTGTTCTTTGATGAACATTAATGACAGGCATCATCAGTGCTCCTGTCACTTTAAGAACAACCGCGGATCTCACGCGCGGTCCCGCGCATCTCATTTCCTCACAACTCTTTAAAGTTCATTTAAGACGTTATTTAACTAATTTAAGACAGTATGAGAATACTCAAAATCCTCTGTGTTATTGTTTGTTCAACAGCAAAAGAGAACTCGATGTGAGCAGGAAACTGACGCGAGTCTATCTATGCGTCGAGTGTGTGTGTGTTTGTGTGTGTGTGTGTGTGTGTCAGTGTCCCTTGATTAGCTGACATGAGACGCATCCACACAGACAGGACACTGACACACACACACACACACACACACACACACACACAGACAGGACACACACACACACACACACACACACACACACACACAGACAGGACACTGACACACACACACACACACACACACACACAGACAGGACACTGGCATACAGCGCGCGCTCTTGTGTCTTGTCGCGCTTGGAAGCATTTACATGAATAGGAGCGTGATCATGTAACGCTAAGCAAAAATGGATATAAAAACGGACGCTGTGTTATTTGCGTTAAATATTTTTAATGCGTTAAGCTTCCGTTTCACGTTGACCGAGTTTGGTGGAGATTGAATAAATCACCTACGAGGAGAACGTAAAAACTTAGACCCTGAATTATACAAATATTCACGTTTAAACAAAAACTTTCTGTGAAAAAAGACACTTATAAACAGACACTTGTAGAAAATAATGTGATTTTTTTTTTTAAATAAATTTGAACTATGTCAGTATGAATTTAAAGACAAATGTGTCAAAAGTGATCTTTGCAAACACAGCACATGACCTTCTGTAAAGCACATGTATAGAAAACACACTCACACTCCTGTTTTAAAAAAAGAGTTCTGTCTGAATGAGTACATGAAATCACGGCTGTCAGGTGAAAAGAATTGTAACTCAAATGTCATTTAGAAAATGAGTCCTGTACTGATATAGTGTCATAGTTCATGTCCACATTAACCACTACGTTGTAATACAATACCCATGTCATCATACACATTTGTGTCCTCATAAATCACATAAGCAAGCACAGAGAGAGAGAGAGAGAGAGAGAGAGAGAGAAAGGGAGTTTCAAAAATAATACAACACTGCCCCCTTTTGGTGATAGAGGGGAGGGCACACAAACAGTCAAAAACATTATTAAACTTTGACATGTTGCCATGGCAGCATTATTTGAAATATCAGGAATTCATTCATATGTCTCTATCTGTCATGTTTTCACATTATACTGATGAAGTTTGAAGTCAATCGTGTGAAAATAAGATGGTGATTCAAAGCATTTTTGAAAGTGACACACTTCCTGCTGCCAGTTGGTGGCGCTATAACTTTGACTCACAAAAGTCATATCCATGTGATCGGCCTCTTACAACGAACACACAGCTGAAGTTTCATCCAAATCAGTCAATGTTTGCACAAGTTATTACACACTTCCTGTTTACCTTTTCTCGCCATAAATTCGTTGCTTCGCCACGGCCAAACCGTTTAAGATATCAAAAATCCGTTCGCAATTTAGCATCCTCTGTGTCTTGACTTCATGCTGACCGAGTTTGGCACTGATTGAAACAATGGCCTCGGAGGAGTATATTAAATTCCAGAGCATGTGTTTTCAGAACAACCCATATTAGCTCACTTCCTGTTGGGCTGACACGTAACTTAGAGCACGAAAGTTGTTTGGCCCGATGAGGTCTATATGTGTACCGAGTTTCATACATGTACGTGCAAGTGTGTTTGATATATAGACCAAGTTTTCAGACCCCACTTTAGGGGGCGCTGTCGAGCCCCCCTGCCACGCCCGGGTACCAGCTTCAGCCCGGCTCTGATGGCCGCGCATTCCGATGTGTGTGCAAAGTTTCAAGAGTTTTTGAGCATGGTAAGGGCCCCAAAAGTGCCCGAGAAGTCGATAAAATAATAATAATAATAATAATAAGAAACAGAGGAAGAACAATAGGGCTCTGCGCCCTTTCAGGGCTTGGGCCCTAATAATAGAAAAATGCCATGCCATGGGACCTTTAACCTCTGCTAAATAACATTTGTATAATAAACATCTAAATAATTACAGCTCTGTGGAAATTAATTATTAGGTCAATCTCCGCAATAGAGACATTCTATGTAAACACAGATGAAAACAGCGTTCTGTCATCAGCAGGTATTTCATCATCTAGACTGACAAAAACATGATTAATTATGATAACGTTCCAGAAGAGATGGACTCTGTAATAGCGATGATGTATTCGTTGTTTTGTTTATTTTTCTGAAAATGTTTGCGCATTCCAGAGAATATTCCAGCGCGTTCCATTCTCTTCACTCTTTAGCCAATTAAAACAACACATAAACCTTTTAAAACTGTAGTTTAAGACGAATGCTTATATTTATGCTTGTATTTATGGGGAGTTGATAGACTCACCTGTCATTTATTTATGTTCTCCATTTGAAAGTTTGCTGAGTATTTTCTCCTTAAAACTGCAGTGATCTAAAGTTTCTTACGTCACAAACTACCTTCTAACCAATCACATCAATGTGCCGGAGGCCTTTAGCATATCATTAACTATGCTTTGAAGCAGGGGAGTCTCAAGAGAAGCCAGGTTATCCCGGTATATTTTTCTGTTGATATTAAAAATCAGGTACATTTAGCAGTATTGTGGGGGAATTATGTGTATGATGTATATTACCATGTTATGGCGAACTATATGATTTTCCCCACTGACATTCTATGATGTACAAAGCATTTCTGACACAGTGTCAGAACACAAAACATATGGCAATGATAATCTCAGGTAATGTTTATGGGCTTTATTTAATGTTAAAAGCGTGTAATGTGACTTTGAATATAGTTTAGTGCTCCCAGCTTTGTTAGTCGTACTAAAAGCAACAATGGATAATTCACCTCGGATCTTGAAATTAAACAAATTGAAGAACGTTCAAACTGTGTACAAATTGTATTCTATGACAAAGATTGTTTTCGCAACTCCGTATGTATTTTTAGTCAATTTGATTATGTACTTATACATTTCCTTGCGAGTGCCATCAAGATTAATCTCTGGTGCCATACACTTGCCGCGAGAGCCCGCCCACACGCTGTTCTGATTGGCTGTGGTTTTTGATTCATTTGTTGCATCTCGCAGTCGCGTCGCGTCTGGTGTGGGCAGACATGTTGCTTGTCGCTGGAATCTTAGTTGCGTAGTTAGGACGCGGTGTGAGGTTGCTGATTTTTAGAAGGCAGCTGTCTGACTCTGAGATGGCGAATGGGAACATGGTTTATGTAACATTAGCTAGTCCTTCCAGAAAAATGCGGCTTTTTTTGTGATTGTTACGGGCAAAAATCCTTGATTATGCGGCATGTTTTCTTAAAAAATGCGATGGAAAATGCGGGATATTTATGCAATTTTATGCAATAAAATGATGAAAAATGATGAAAAAGAGAAAAAAAGCACTACATCACAGAAAGTGCTGGGAATATTTAAGTTCTCATCTTGTTTTATTGAAGACCTTAATAAACACATGGCTCAAATTTACAAAACATTGAGTCAAAGAAGTGTTGGAGCTTTACAAAAGGAATATGCTACAGCTTCTGAAAAAATGAATAAATAACTTCCTGTTTTACAGAGGTAGCTATACAAAACAGACATTTGAGTGCCACCCGTAAGACCTCCGTTCATCTTCGGAACACAAATGATATAAAAGATATTTTAGTTGAAATTAGGGCTGTCAAAAGATTAATCGCGATTAATCGCATCCAAAATAAAAGTTTGTGTTTACATAATATATGTGTGTGTACTCTGTTAATTATTATTTATATATAAATACACACATTCATGTATATATTTAAGAAATATTTCCATGTATATACTGTATATACATTTATATAATCTATAATATATATAAATATAAATGTTTTATATATAAAAATTATATTTTTTTCTTAAATATATACATGCTTGTGTGTGTATTTATATATAAATAATAATTAACAGAGTACACACACATATATTATGTAAACACAAACTTTTATTTTGGATGCGATTAATCGCGATTAATCTTTTGACAGCCCTAGTTGAAATCCGATGGCTCAGAAAGGCCTCCATTGGCACAATGCACTGTGCACTCTCAAGACCCATAAAATGTACTAAAGACGTCGTTACAAAGTCCATCTCACTACAGTGGTTCTACAATAACTTTATGGAAGCGATGAGAATAGTTTTTGTGCGCAAAAAAACCCCTAAATAACGACTTATATGATGACCGATTTCAAAAAACAGCATCATGAAGCTTCGAAGCGTAATGAATCAGCGAGTCGATTCATGATTCGGATCGCGTGTCAAACTGCTGAAATCACGTGACTTTGGCGATCCAAACCGCTGAATCGACTCCCTGATTCATAACGCTTCGAAGCTTCATGATGCTGTTTTTTGAAATCGGTCAACACACCGGGAAACTGCTTTGCGCGGTCTTTTGCTGTTATTTTTGTTGGCAAATGGGAATTTGCGTGCTTCATCATGGTTTCAACGATATCTATGGTTTCACCACGGGGTTTGCAGCTTTTCAATGATGTACACGTTGGGTAATTACGTCACTTCAAAACGTTCACATGGCAATAGGGGGAAATTTACATGGCGAAAGTGTGCCGTATTTGAAAAAATGCGGCCCCCGCATAAATATGCGGACTTTGGCTGATTATGCATTAAATCATGCGATCGCATAATCGCGTTTTTTCTGGAGGGACTGATTAGCAACAACACATTACCTGTTTGATAACGTAGTCAAGTCAAAGGCTACTCATATTAATTACCGTTATGTGTCCGACGTTGTGGAGAGCGATGGATAAAATCCATTACCATTCTGCTACATCGACTTATGTACGAGCCTGTGTAATTCAATCTTTTACTACTACTTCTGAATCATTTCCTGTTTCAAACATATATATGGCTGAATTAAACCAGTATTTCCACTTGCCATTGTGCAGCGTTTACTACAGTAAAGTTGACCGAGTGTATCTCTGAGCTGGTGTGAGTGAGTGGACTAATTTGCATATTCATGGTTCCGCGTATACTAAATGAAGCAAGGGTGTAAAGTTACATTCAGTTTCATGAGTTTAAGAGATAAAATGATTGACTACAGGGAGACTTTAATAGGGCCACAATTCAGCTCACCTGAGGAGTGCAGCTCTCTGAGGGTGATGAAGTGTTTAAGAGGGAAGAGTAAATGCTTTTGTGATCAATGTAGTCCAGGAGCCTTGCTGTTGAAAAGTGAATTGATCTCCATTGAGAAACAGTGTCACCTCAGTGTTTTATTATTATGTGTCTTTGCAAGAGGGTTAATGTTAATGCCTTTGTGTGGGTTCTTTTGTGTCCAGTGAAGATAAAGGGTAGACATGCTGCGTGAGAGGGCATGTGTGTGCGTCTGACTGAGAACATTTTATTTGCAGAAATACACAGAGTAGCAGCATGTTTCAGCATGTCCATGTGTGGTTTTCTTTCTGGTCATTTACATTTTACTTTTATTACAGGTGTGCTCAGCATATTTTTATTCTGCTTTTGTTTTGTTTGTGGTTCTCTGCAAAGAGAGATTTACAACGCATCATATGATGGGGAAAGTGAGGCTAGATAAGGTTAGATAGAGAGGCAGGTTTGTTGTGTTAGTTGTCACGTTAGCCTTATCACTTATAAATCATTTACATTCTTCTGTTTATGAAAAGGTATATGTATGTTTAAAGTGATTTTTCCTTGCTCTTTTGAAATAGAACAGCATGGTCTATCATGTAGACGTGGTCACAAAATGAAACTCCACGAGTCTTCCATTTTGAGACCATTTATGCAAATGAAGATGCAAACAGATCATTTAGAACATGTCATGGTAATTATCAGCATATTCAAATATGACTCCCAATTCAGCATAAAACAAATAAAAATCTGATAACCAAGCAGTTGACGGTAGCCATTGACTTTCATTGTATTTTTTTCAACTGACCAAAAAAATAACTAATACTGGTTTGGATCAACTTGAGGCACAGTGATGACAATTTTACTTTTTGGGTGAAGCATCCCTTTAAATTCTGAGTAACGTTAATAAACAACATGCAATTAATATATAATTATTTAGAATGTCAGCTTGAATCTGCATAGTTTTTATTGTAGAAAACAAGAACATTTTACTAACAAGTGAACTAAAATAAAATGCTGCAAAAATGATTGAAATACCTTTAATACATGTGCTTGTGCATTTTTCTGTGTGTCTGAGTTTATTTTGTGAAGGATATAAATACTGTAGTGTATTTGCTGTAGTGACCTGCTCACAGTAGATGAGAGTTTTTAATTGGGCCTTTGTTCACCTAGCAGCTGTTGCCATGGCACCTGGGAAAGGCGCTTGCACTAGCTGTGTCACATACCTCAGAAACGCAATCAGGTTTTTGGTATATTGTCTTACAAACACATTTCCTGGGTTTTGATTTGGTGTGTGTGTGTTGTATGGAGGACTGTACAATGCGTGAAGGATTAGAGAAGTGCTTTTGATGAAGCGGAGCGGCTCAGTGACCACCACCTCGCACAAGACCTCTTACTGCCACTGTGTGCACAAGTGTCACTCTCCGTCTAAAAGAGATGTTGAGCTGCATGCTTATCTTTTATTCATCTTAGCTCAGAATGCAGTATGCCTGAGCCGCATGTAGGAGAATAACCCGGAACCACCGATTCTGAATCCATCATCTCTAAAAACTCACACACACAAACTCATACACAAACACTTCGGTTGATATGCAGGAGAAAGAGGTAATGAAGGAAAGGAAAAGATTATATTAGTTTGGAAAGAGCACTAACTTGGAGGAGAAGAGGTTTTCTGAAATAATCATGCAGTCTTTTCCAATCATGACTTCCGTCTTTTTTACATTTGATAGATTTACATGCAGAACGCTGTATGCGGCTGATTAATTTTCATAAAATGTTCTTTGATTTCCCATGAGTCTGCACTTAATCGTCGGTGGTAATGGTCATTCTTCTTTATTTCTCTTGAAACCTTTTTAAAAGGAAAACGTGGGGCATCTTATAAATAATCAGATTTTTACAGATACATTTTCAGATGTGGTAATTTTAGAGTAATTAAACAAACGCATAAGTTAGAGATAATGTCTTTGTATGTACATAAAGTCTCAGGCTCTGCCTAAAATGCACAACCTAATGTCGACTTTGGTGATGATTTTTATTTCTGTCTTTTTTTTTTATCACACTGATAAAAATGATTCTGTGGTGAAGTAAATACTTCAGATTTTTATTTTATTTCTACCTGAACATGTTAGTTCAGGCAAGAATTAAAACAAAACAAAGTAAATTCTATATTAGTACTCAATTTAAGCTAGAAATTAGAACTTAAAGTGTAAATATCAAAGTTATAAAATTAAGTAAAACTTACAAAATTTTCTGAAACTGGTGTTCCCATCATGCACTGGGGTATGAATAATTAATAAGGTTGCATGTTTCACTGTTTTCCAGCTGTATTTACACTGCTTAATCATTGCTTTTGTTGTTAGGTTTAGTAACTTGCTGTTTTGTGATATCTGGAGTTCATTTTCTACTCAAAATAACTTGATTCATACTCACAAATGATCTATCGAATGTTACCGTTATTGTGTACCAAGTATTGAGATCTCTGTGTTTGTGTGGGTACCACGTTATGGATATGTAGCCTACACAATATCTACTGTATTATTTACTTTTATTTATTTAGATGTTTTAAGTAAAGAATGGCTTAATTCAGTGTTATATTGAGTAAAAAGTTCTTGAAACAGAGTAATGCAAAGTAAACTTCAACTCTGAAATTACTCAACAAACTTTAACTGGCCAAGTTAAAGTTACCTTTTTTTCTTTGTTTATAATACTTAACTAGCTCAATTTTTCTTTTTTGCAAGTTTTCACATATATAAAAACATTTTATATAAAGTAAATTCTAACTATTTTTTTTTTTTTTTTGTGGGGTGTGATTTGTATAGATGATGACAGGCACAAAGGGGTACCTTTAATTTATTTGCAGAGATCATTTTAGCATTTTAACACATTTATTTAAGAACACACAAGGGTTTTGAACCCCACTAAATGTATTAGAACTATCGGCTGAAGTATTCAAAATATCAGCCGATTGATCAGCTTTGCTTCTATACTGCATAGTGTACTTATTACTAATAAATATGGTTAATTTAGTGCTAATGTTACACGGTGTAATCCTCTAACAGTTGACTTTGTTTGTTACAGGGAGCATGCGTGAGTAACAGGTTTCTGTGGCGGGACCTCAAGCTCCTTCCCTCATCTGGAGCCCCGGCGCTGTAGGATACGAGACCTCCTCCTTTCTTCACTCACTCTGACCTCAGTTCAACAGGTATGCAATGAATATGCAGCAGACAATTATGTCATTATGTCATTATGGTTAGTCTCTTTATTAAACAAAGTGTGAATTAATGTCAGCTCAGTTTTACACACAATGCACGGTTAATTTAGCATGACAATGAAGCAGTTCACAAATACTGTCTGAAAGGAAGAACTCTATTGCAGTCTTTCCCAATGTAATGAAAGTTAAAATTTACGTAATTAGGTGTCTATTCAACACTTAAAATACATTTCACACTCCAACTAGTTTATTTAATTTGTCCAACAGTGTATACACATATGCCTCAGGAGAATTTGGTCATTGTTTTCATTGATTTCTTTTCTTAAAATAATCGAAATCACCACTACTTTGTCGTTTCCACCACATCTCAAATGATATATTATATTTAAGCATTCTGTGGTGGTGGAAAGGCCATTTTTGGAATAAAATGGCAGACTCTTGTCTTGCTAAGGTTAAATTCACAGCTTTAATTTTTTTTCAATATACACACAATTAAATAATACTTTCAAACTTTTTGTATAATTTAACAACATTACAGTTTAATTCAAAATTATGGGCAATATTATTTGTGCTATGGAAATTATGCCACAATATGGGGCAGTTATAATGTCAAACACACTGATATAAATCACTTTCAAATGGTTTATGCAAAACAATAAAATCTAAGGCATTCAAAGTAGTGGAATTCAATAATGAAGGGATGAGTAACTTTTCAAGTATGTTTTAATGTGATCTTCATATATCAAAAAGAAAGAAAAATGAAATTGTTATTCAAATAGAAATCAAAATGTGATATTTTTTCAGCATTTTTGGTTTAATGCGAGTTTGTCTCTAGCAGTCTAAACTTTAAATAGACAGTAATGCATATTGATCTGGGTTTCACCACAAAATGGCTGAATGATTGTAAATTAAAGTATTTAATCGTACTTGTTGTTTCTGCCAGGCTTTGCATTGGTAATCAATTTGTGTTTGTTTTCTGCATTGGGTGCAGTTTTTGCATCACAGCTCCCTCCATCTCCGTCACCCTGTTCTTTTGTGAGTCTTTGTGTGTGTGTGTGTGTGTGTGTGTGTGTAGCTGGTTAGTTGTGTTGGTTTGAAAGAGCCTGTGCTCGAGGCATGTAATCATCCGTGAGAGGAAGAGGAAGTTGCAAACACAGGCTTTGGGGAACCGCGCTTGTATCTGATTTCAACACCAAATTCGACATACAGTGTGTAGATGCTCAACATGGCTTAAAATGGACCTCCCTCCGATTCTTTGTGAGATCGTAATTATTTCCTCATACTTTGCTCTTGTTTTGATGATCATTTCTTAAACCCAAAAAGTGGGAAAGCATTTTTGAGCTGAGAATAGAAACATGAAGCCTTGAGAGTTTCCTGTTCACTATGTCCGTCTATTTCCAGCTTCTTGACACACATACACTCACACACACGCCTCTCAGGCCTGCATTTTGTCTCAGAGTCAGTGACATCACCTCTCACTACCGGTTTCTGAAATTAGACTGCTACATTGTGCACTATTCTTGCATTCTGGGTAATACTGCAGACCTCTTAAAACAGGGATCCTGTTTTAGTGTTACATTACCGGTAGACCCATCCTCATAAACACACGTGGGATTTATGGGAAAATGAGTCACATCCATCTCTTCAACTACAGCCTCCTCCTTTTCTTCTTTTTCTTCATCTGTTTTTACTCAAGTGCTGACTAATGATTTAGTTGTATGTTTATTTAAGGACATTGGTTTTTCCTATGTCAGAATGAATGGGAAATTTTTCATACTGCATATAGATCATGTTTGGTCATGAGTCCACGCACGCACGCACGCACGCACGCACACACACACACACACACACACACACACACACACACACACACACACACACACACACACACACACACACACACACACCAGTGGTTGTGAGTTGTAAGCTTGCAGTAAGAATTGAATGTGAAAAGGAACTATGACACTGAATAACTGCAAGAACACATCTTTCTATTGAGCTGCACGCAAGCAAACAAAACATACCTAGCAACCAGTATTACCCAAACAAATGTGGTTCTTTTAATGAATCATCCAGACAGTCTCACAAACTCAGGAGTTATCAGTTTGAATCTGTATGACGAATCCTTTATCAAATGACCTCTCTGAATCAGTCAAAGCGGTTACTGAATCAATATTTGACTCACTTACATAATTATCATTATTTCATGATGATGCTACTTTCAGTGATCTCCATCTCAAAATGAAACAAGGTTTATGACACTTAAATGCTCATGACAGTGTGTGTGTGTGTGTGTGTGTGTGTGTGTGTGTGTGTGTGTGTGTGTGTGTGTGTGTGTGTGTGTGTGTGTGTGTGTGTGTGTGTGTGTGTGTGTGTGTGTGTGTGTGTGTGTGTGTGTGTGTGTGTGTGTGTGTGTGTGTGTGTGTGTGTGTGTGTGTGTGTGTGTGTGTGTGTGTGTGTGTGTGTGTGTGTGTGTGTGTGTGTGTATATATATAATGTGAAGTGAACAACACTGATTATCTCTTCATCGCGGCACATGTTAGTGGCTGGGATATATTAGGCAGCAAGTGAACATTGTCTCCTCAAAGTTGATGTGTTAGAATCAGGAAAAATGGGTAAGAATTTGAGGGAGTTTGACAAGGGCCAAATTGTGATGGCTAGACGACTGGGTCAGAGCATCTCTAAAACTGCTGCTATTGTGGGCTGTTCCCGGTCTGCAGTGGTCAGTATCTGTCAAAAGTGGTCCAAGGCAGTGTTGGGCACGTTACTTTAAAAAAGTAATTAGTTATAGTTACTAGTTACTTCTTACAAATAGTAACTGAGTTACATCATTATAAAAGTAACTAATTACAAGGGAAAGTAACTACTGAGTTACTTTTTTTCTTCAAAACTTGGATGTTAAATGAATGAATTGGACACTAAATAGAATACATTATTATTATAAAACATTGTACATTAATGTACACTATTGTAATGTTGCTGTGGGACAATGTGAGAGACACCTATCAAATTCAATACATTATTGTAAATATTATCAGTAGGCCTACTATAGTGTAAATATTGTGTAAATATTATCAGTACTATACTACTCCTTTGGTAGTGGAGCTCACGTTATCACCTGGGTTTTTAGCCACTCATTTTGTGGCGGCATGTGATGATGTGAGGCGAAGCCTCACATCATCACATGAATTGGTTTTCATTCTAATTAGAATTGGTTTTCATTCTAATTACATTAGAATTACTTGCCACCGACGTGGAGAGACTCTTTCTTCCTAGGCATAAGTTGCACGTTACATAAACATTCTTACCTTTCACCTCAACGAGGGAAAAGTAGCGCTTATACTTCCAGTTTGCGAAAGCTACCTTTTGAAGTCGTTGGACATGGGGTGTGTGACTGTGCATATGCGTGTGTGTCATAGGTGTGTGTGTGTGTGAACTCAACCTTGTTTCCCACCCACCAATCACCATCAGTTATGTGTACCAAAAAACACGCATGGCATGCACACACACACACACACACACACACACACACACACACACACACACACACACACACACACACACACACACACACACACACACACACACACACACACACACACACACACACACACACACCAACCAGAAAAACGTTGCAGGTCCGACTGACATAGAGCCTGTTTGGATGAAAACCGCTTCAGTGAGCTCAATTATAGTAACGCCACGTTTTTTTCCTCAATAATGCTAATGGCGTTGTAACGGGAGAAACAGTAATTCGTTTGATTACTCGTTACTGAAAAAAATAATTCCGTTAGTAATGCCTTTTATCTATAATGCCGTTATTCCCATCACTGGTCCAAGGAAGGAACAGTGGTGAACCGGCAACAGGGTCATGGGCGGCCAAGGCTCATAGATGCATGTAAAGAGCGAAGGCTGGCCCGTGTGGTTCGATCAAACAGACGAGCTACTGTAGCTCAAATTGCTCAAGAAGGTAATGCTGGTTCTGATAGAAAGGTCTCAGAATACACAGTGCATCGTAGTTTGTTGCGTATGGGGCTGCACGGAGCAGTGGAAGAAGGTGCCTGGTCTGATGAATCACGTTTTCTTTTACATTATGTGGATGGCCGGGTGCGTGTGCGTCGTCGCTTACCTGGGCACATGGCACCAGGATGCACTATGGGAAGAAGGCAAGCCGACAAAGGCAGTGTGATGCTTTGAGTAATGTTCTGCTGGGAAACCTTGGGTCCTGCCATCCATGTGTATGTTACTTTGACGCGTACCACCTACCTAAGCATTGTTGCAGACCATGAACACCTTTTCACGGAAACGTTATTCCCTGGTGGCTGTTCCCTCTTTCAGGATGATAATGCGCCCTGCCACAAAGCAAAAATGGTTCAGGAATGGTTTGAGGAGCACAACAATGGCTTTGAGGTGTTGACTTGGCCTCCAAATTCCCCAGATCTCAATCCAATCGAGCATCTGTGGGATGTGCTGAACAAACAAGTCCGATCTGTGGAGGCCCCACCTCTGCTGCTAACATCTTGGTGCCAGATACCACAGCACACCTTCAGCATGTATATACACTTTATACACAAGTTAGTAATGTGTAATGTGTAACAAGTTAGTAATGTGTAATGTATATACACAAGTTAGTAGCCTCACTGCTTTTTGCCTTGTTACTCTTTTGTGTCTTGACATAGTATGTAATATCTGAACTATAAAAAGCAAATATGAGTAACAGAGACGGATGCATCAGACAGAAGTGACTCCCACACAAGGCTGATAGCAGAAGTTTTACACAGGCTTAAATGTCTCTATAGAGCAGGAGCTGGACGTGCTCTGCAGGAGTCATTAGGAGACTGAAGCACACTGTGATGACTGGTCTGGGTCTGTTAAACAGTCGTGATTCTTTTGCTGTCATTCACAGAGAGTTCATTATGCAGAACTGCATCTCGATTTTGT
Source organism: Gobio gobio (assembly GCF_949357685.1). Taxonomy (NCBI): domain Eukaryota; kingdom Metazoa; phylum Chordata; class Actinopteri; order Cypriniformes; family Gobionidae; genus Gobio; species Gobio gobio. Next base: position 29,529,407 of record NC_137108.1, read on the forward strand.
GTTAATTATAAAACTAAGTCTGGCAGCTCCATCCTGCTGATTTTTTTCTTTGATGTTTTATTATCACACACACACACACACACACACACACACACACACACACACACACACACACACACACACACACACACACACACACACACACACACACACACACACACACACACACACACACACACACACACACACACACACACACACACACACACACACACACACACACACACACACACACACACACACACACACACACACACACACACACACACACACACACACACACACAACTGATGAAATATAATTTCAGGAAACTTTTCTCTTTCTTTCTCTCTCCCAGATATGGAATCTGTCCATATCAGTCTTTTTTGCTCTAATAGTAGGTGACTTGTGTTTCTACAGAATGTGAGTTTTTTTTTTGGTTGTCTATTTAAATATCTGCTTCTCTCTGTGCCTGTTTTTCTCTCGTTTTAGAAACAACTCTGTGAATTGTCGAAACTTGGGGTTCGTAATAGCCTTAAAGGAAAACATCACTTTTCATGAATTGTTTTTGGTGATATATATGAAATGCACTACAATTCAAAAAGTATCTTATGCTCAACAAGACTGCATTTATTTGGTTAAGACAGTAAAAAGTAACATTGTCAAATATTTTATTAGCAATATAAAATAACTGGTTTTCATTTTAATATATTTTAAAATGTAATTTATTCTTGTAATGGCAAAGCTGAATTTTCAGCATAATTACTCTAGAGGTTACGAAGGGTGAACTCAAAAACAAAGGACAGCGGGATCCAAATACATAATAATAAAATAAACATAATAACAAAACCAGGTAATGGTATGCCAAACATAACATCCATGTAGGACAAGACTCGACAAGGAACACAAGAAACACTGGGGTTTAAAAACATAATTACTAGTAATTGGCAGACAAGACACGCAATTAACAAACTAATCAACAATTAAAAAACTAATCAACAAGAAAAACTACAAAGTTTTTCAAATGTGAAATATTTTTGGAACAAAAGCTATTACAAAAAGCTAAGGTTGAAGGCCATAATGGTCTTTCAAATATGCGTTAGACACATAGACTGCAAAGAAATATGGACATAGTGTCCTTGACGTCACTCGTAGGTTTCTGAAGAGAGTTTTTGAAGCCTCAAAGTCGGACGTTGCCATCTTGACAGTGCGTCACCGCAGGTCACTCCCGGAAAACAGGCAAAGAGGCGGGAGGTGACTGGAGCTGAGGTGACGTGACGACTAACAGACAGCAGACAATCGGCAATCCACCTGTCACTCAAAGTGGCCACGCCCTAAGTTATGCAGAACTTTAACTCATTTAAGACCGCTCTTATGAGTGGTCATATAATGTAACGCTAGCCAAAGGATGATACAAAAAACGGATTGTGCGTTAATTGCGAAAATGTATCGCATGCGTTAACGCGCTAATTTTTACAGCACTAGTTTGGATATATATTCTTGACAGTGTACCAAATACAATGTGATTTCTATAGAGTATTTGTTCAAAGCTAGCCTAGAAATCTAGACAAATCTAATTTGCAACCAGGGTAGTCAAGCAACTCTCCATAGACATGCACACTTATAAACAATGAAGTGTTAACTGTGTGTGTTTTAATCCTAAAATGGAAGAATCCCTACTGAGCAAACTAAGGGCAAAGTGTGCGCTTTGCAGCAGGGAAATGCCTTTTATGTGGTTCTAATTGTATTTAGTGTGTTAAATGCCAAGTACAGTGTTGACTTATAGAGGGGTAGATAACACTAGATAACACGCATTTTGATCATGTGCTCCTGAGTGGTGATTCTCAGTGTGCCTAATGCATATTTAACCTGAACTGACAAGCATACAAATTGAAAAAGACATGAATCATATCACACATGGATCATATGCACACTTCAGACAGACAAATATAGAGCTGTTTCAGATGACTATAGTACCCACCCAGAGTGTTTGGACGCTGCATGCACTCTGGTCTTCAATGCAGCGTGGATGTGTGCTCCTGCATTTAGCGTGCATGTTAGTTGAGCTGAAATCTGATAAAGCGTAGCTCTTTCGATTTTTATGACCCATTCGTACTGTAATACCATCAACCTTGTAATTGGTTTATCTGGCTTCTGTTTGGGATGGACTAATCTAATATGCATAATTCAATGTCGCACTGAAGTCAAGACCTGCAGGAACCGAGTGTGCAAATGGATTCTTGACTGTAGTAAGCGTAGACGCCATATTGAATTTTTCATGAATAAAAAAAAAAAAAAAATGTGGCTCTGAGGAACAGATGTGTCTCTCTGTCTGTCTGTCATTTTATCTGTTGTTATTTTATATTGATTTGTCTGTTCTATCTGTCATTCTTTATATTGTTTTGTTTGTCGTTCAGTCTGTCGTTCTTTATATTGTTCAGTCAGTCATTCTATCTTTCATTCTTTATATTTTTCTGTCTGTCATTCTTTCTTTCCTTCTTTATATTGTTCTGTCTGTCTGTCATTCTATCTTTCATTCTTTATATTTTTCTGTCTGTCATTCTTTCTTTCCTTCTTTATATTGTTCTGTCTGTCTGTCTGTCTGTCTGTCTGTCATTCTATCTTTCATTCTTTATATTGTTCTGTCTCTCTGTCATTCTATCTTTCATTCTTTATATTGTTCTGTCTGTCTGTCTGTCATTCTTTCTTTCATTCTTAAAATTCTTCTGTCTGTCTGTCATTCTTTCTTTCATTCTTTATATTGTTCTGTCTGTCTGTCTTTCTGTCATTCTTTCTTTCATTCTTTATATTGTTCTGTCTGTCTGTCTTCCTGTCATTCTTTCTTTCATTCTTTATATTGTTCTGTATGTCTGTCATCCTATCTTTCATTCTTTATATTGTTCTATCTGTCTGTCATTCTATCTTTCATTCTTTATATTGTTCTGTCTGTCTGTCTGTCATTCTTTCTTTCATTCTTTATATTGTTCTGTCTGTCTGTCTGTCTTTCTGTCATTCTTTATTTCATTCTTTATATTGTTCTGTTTGTCTGTCTGTCATTCTCTTTCATTCTTTATATTGTTCTGTCTGTCTTTCTATCTTTCATTCTTTATATTGTTCTGTCTGTCTGTCAGTCATTCTATCTTTCATTCTTTATATTGTTCTGTCTGTCGTTCTATCTTTCATTCATGTTGTTCTGTCTGTCTGTCTGTCTGTCTGTCTGTCAGTCATTCTATCTTTCACTCTTTATATTATTTTGTCTCTTTCATTCTATCTATCGTTCTGTATATTGTTGTTCTGTCTTTCATTCCTTATCTGTCTGTCATTCTTTCTATCTTTCTGTCTGTCATGTTTTATTTTCTATTGTTCTTTTAATTTTTTCTTACATTCTTTCTATCTGTCTGTCATTCTTTCTATTGTTCTGTCTGTCTGTTGTTCTATCATTCTATATATCATTCTGTATGTCTGTTTTTTATGTATATTTGATATAAAAAGTCCATGAGGAGACAGTCGCTTTCACAGAGATATCATGATCTCAGTTGACATTTTCTCTTTTCTCCATAATGGTAGTGTGTGTCTGAAATAGGAGAACTTCAACGAAACGCTTCGAAAGAGAGATGACAGAGGTGGAGGCGTAGAGAGAAAGATGGAGGGACTGTGAATAGAAAGAAGGAGATGCTGTAGGGGTTTAATTTGCTTTTCTCTAACAGACGGCAACAGCCAAAGAAAGTTAATTACCCTCCACATCTCGATGTTTGTGTGCGATGCGACCAGGGGTGCAAGCAAGCAAGCGAGTTTCTGCGCCCATCTGTTTTCCTGCCAGCCTGAGTTGTTAAGAGGCTCTCTGCTTTAGCATGTGACTGCTCTCGCTCTTTCACTCATTCTCTTCCTGTGTCCTTTTCTTTCTCCCACATGTCTGTCTGTTACTCTCATGTCATTTGTTTGTGTGATTCCACCCCCCTCCCCCCTCCTCCTCTGCATGTGACACACAGGTGGTGTGCCTGTCCATATGTCTCAGTATCAGAAACAGCATGAATATTGCATTACGTGAAGACATGTTAAGAAGCCCTTGCAGGAAGTAACACAGGATGTAAAACTCTGAACCTTAAAAGAACAATCACAGTCCCGCTCTGATATTTGTTGATGGTGTTGCAGGTGCAGAACTTGCATTGAGCAAGTAATGTTATACTTTGTTGTTCTCTTTGGATGGTGATTGTTTTACAAGGGCACTTTGTCATTTCAGCAAGTGCAGGTGCTAGAGATTTCATTGCTGTCTGAATCAGAAATCTGTTTTATCCCAGCAACCAAGATACAATCTGAATTTAAATCAGTTTTTTGAAAAACACCAGGGTCATGTGGTTCTTTTATTCCCATCCAAATTAGCATCCCTGAATTTGCATGTAGGAATTTCACCAAAAGTTGATCTTTTTTTTGAACACTGGTAAGTTGAGGGAGTGCCTGATAATCAGTTCGAACAATATTTTTTTCACAAGTTTTCAATTGCATTGGCTATTGATTATTATTATTAGGGACCAAGCACCTATTGAAATAGTTAGATTTCTTATTATTATTATTCCGCCATGGGAGTCTATAGAACCGTTTGTGGGAAAGTTATAACGTTTTGACATTCTGACAGAGGACAGTCCCAACATTAAATACACCAATTTTGGTGTCTCTAACTCATTCCCTCTAGCTCCACCACCTGTCCAAAGTTTCACTCATATTTATGCTAATAACTTTTGAAGTCTTGTTAGATTCGTTAGATATCTTTATGAATGTTGGATCAATTTCCATTCACAAGCTTTCAATTCGATAACAATTTCGATTCAATATCAATTATTATGGATATATATCAGATGTACATTTCAAATTTTCTTGAGGAAAACAATTTTTAACTAATGCTGTAAACTATGCATGGTAGTCAGTACATTACTAATATTGAAGGTTAATATTAACCGATTTAAATACAAACATAAATTACTCTCTGATGTTTTTTATGATAATAATGTTATAATACTAACTTGACAATTACATAATCATATTTATACTCCAATTTGTTTTTTGAAATGTAATTAAATGGTGACAAATTGGCAATCATAAAAACTTAATGGATTTATTCAAACATGCATTAATATTGAAGAACATTGAAAATGATAAATAGCCTATGTAATGTGATGCATATATTTATCAAAATGCTCCTCTCTAGAGATAATTTTTTCTAGCTGGCTAAGGAGTTTATGGACACTGAATGGTTTTTCTGAAGTAAATGTGACATTATGTAACATATTGTCACACGCTGTTTCATTGATGTCTTTCCGCGGTTGAAACAGTAATTGAGTGATTACATGTGACGTGATAAAGATTTAAGTGCGTTGTACTAATCTTTTAACATACCTTGACGTTTATTCATGTTTATTTTGTGCTGATCAGGTCACGTGTCATGCGCTCCGCACTGCCACCTTGAGCTGAGCTGTGCTACTCCGATCACATTAAACAGCGCCAAAACAGTAGCTATTTATTTTTTTTAATTTTTGAAATCTGAGACTTTGTATCTTATCAAAAGTAACAAAGCACAAAGATTATTGCGATTTATTGAATGGGAGGGGCTCTACAAAGTTATGTTCATTCATCAACTGAAAACAGGATGACTAATCGATTCTTGGGATTTAAGAATTGATAGTGGTTCATAAAGATGAGAAACGATTCAAATCGAGGAATCGTTTACATATGTCACCCTGAGAAACAATTACTGTCCAGTGCTTATAAGACAATAGTGTTTGTCCAAGGAAGTGTGTTTTGCACATGCAGTATGTGTGAATGGAACAACAGGACTGTGCGGAAGAGAACAGGATGGTGAAGAGAGAGATTTTATTCAAACTGTTTTGTACAGAGTTTAGATGTAGTGCATTTTTATTCATTTTTATCTGTAATGTGACATATTGTAATACTTGTTTTTTATGTGATGTTTACACAAAAGTTTTCCTAGGACCAATGTCACAGGGCTTTGTCTTTTTGTTTCCTCTCACAATGTGAAAAACAACAGGCACAGGAGTATTGTGATGTAGTCACGCAATTTAATGAGCAATTTCGCATGAATTATTCCATTGGAATTTCTTTCTCCACATCCTCTCTTATGTATTTCTTCCAGTCTGTTTCTGTAGGCTGCTTTAACATTTATTTTTCTCTTCTGTTCTACACTTATTAGCATCTTGTACTGTAGTTAATGTTTCTAAAGTAGAGAAACCCCAGAAGACCAGTTGTTTTTGTTTATTTATTTATTTTATTATTTAAATTATTTTGGGGGCTTTTTGCCTTTATTTATAGGACATAAGATAGCAGACAGAAAAGTAAGGGTCTGTCCCTGTCTGAGGCAATAGTTTGTAAATGTCGCAATGCATTTTAAAAGATCCATTATCCATTAATGTTCTTACAATTTGGTAAATAGCAGAACATTTTTGTTGCTCTAGTCTCATGTACTGTAGCCAGACTTTTGACCTATCGGCATAAAGTGACCCTCATTACATCTTTTTCTAGCCATCTGACAACTGGTAACATGATTTTTAGGTAAATATGAAATATATATATCATATACCAGTCTAAAGAATATCTTTTTTAATTGTGTACTTAGATTTGATGCTACCTTGCAAACTTTGGCAAATACAGTAACTACTTTATTCTAGCAAGGGCACAGAACACAACTTTACTTCATCTAATACTGTAACCTCATAGGGCTTCTGCTGAACAAGACGCACACACACACACGCACACGCACACGCACACGCACACACACACACACACACACACACACACACACACACACACACACACACACACACACACACACACACACACACACACACACACACACACACACACACACACACACACACACACACACACACACACACACACACACACACACCAACACCACCACCACCACAGGAGAGTGTATATCTGTCATATCTATGCTCCAAGTCACCCATGTCAGCAGCATTAACACTTTCATTTTATTGTGTTACACGTCCTGTCCTTTTAGTCTGAATGAGAGTGTTTACGTCCTCCAGAAACCTGTGTTTGTGTTTATGATGTCACACGTTTCCATTGTGGGCCAGTGCACTAGGGATGTGTGTGTCTGTTTTCATCTTTCAGACCTGTGCTCACTCAGGTGTGTGCGTGTTGTCACGGTGATGAATGTCTCGCCCAGCTGGCATGGGCAGGGGCCTTTGGCGTTGCCACTGTGATGGACGAGGGCCACCAGAACAGTGGCATTACTGCTGTGCCAGTCATAACCTTGAGCTCAACACACACACACACTGTTTGACTGCTGGTGAGACCCCCTCAGAGACATCAGGTGCCAGAGGATTTGGGCAAGGCTTTGATTGCTCTAACATCATAGTGCTCCGTTCTGTCTGACATTCATGTTAATGTCGTTTAAATATCTCTCAATGGTCGCACCTGCGCATATTAGCACTCAGAAACTTAGATGGATGTAATTACTCTCACAGTCCTAGAGTAATACAGTGCATATACATCAATCAGGCATAACATATTAAGACAGGTGAAGTGAACAACACTGATTATCTCTTCATCACGGCGCCTGTTAGTGGGTGGGATATATTAGGCAGGCAAGTGAACATTTTGTCCTCAAAGTTGATGTGTTAGGGAAAAAGGGCCAAATTGTGATGGCTAGACGACTGGGTCAGAGCATCTCCAAAACTGCAGCTATTGTGGGGTGTTCCCGGTCTGCAGTGGGCAGTATCTGTCAAAGTGGTCCAAGGAAGGAACAGTGGTGAACCAGCGACAGGGTCATCGGCGGCCCAAGACTCATTGATGCACGTGGGGAGCAAAGGCTGGCCCGTGTGGTCCGAACAAACAGACGAGCTACTGTAGTTCAAATTGTCAAAGAATTTAATGCTGGTTCTGATAGAAAGGCAATTATAATAAAATAAACATAGTAAACATTTTATTTATTTTGCCATTCCCTAAACAGATTCAGATCATGTTAAATCACGTTCATTGTCTTGTTTATTAAATAGGTAGCAAGTTATATGCACACTTTAAAATCTTTTGGAGATTTTGTGAATCATAAAAGTGTGCCATTCTAGCTTTGATATATGGGTGGGCCAGAAAATAAAAAAGATTGACGGGATGGCAGTGGTCAATGTTTTTTTTTTTCTTTTGATGGCTTGTTGTCCCCTTCAAATTGACTGTCTAGGCAGATTTCCTCTTCTCTAGAGCCCAAAGAGATCTATACACACACACACACACACACTCACTCAAAAGCACACTTCAAAGAACTCTAGAGCTATCGTTGGACGGGTACAATGACAGAAGTTTGGTATGGCTCTCTAGAGAGAGAGTCACGGAGGAGAGGCTTTCAGGTTTGTTTTTTGTCAACTGCAGTGTGCTGGACAGCCTCCTGCTCAAATATGCAGTACAAGAGAGTCTGTAATGGACTGGAATAAATAAATGTTGTTCCAATGTTGTACCTGTATGACTTTCTTCTTTTGAAGTCAAAAGAAGATATTTTGAAAATGTTTTTTTTTTTTTTGTCCATGTACTGTATAAACGTCAGTGTGTCCAATGTTGTTCTGAACCACAATGATATGATTCATTTTATGGACAAAAACACTTCTTGTATTGTGTACCACAGAGGAAAGCCATACAGGTTTTGAATGACATTCATTTTGGGGGGAACTATCCCTTTATGTTTCTTTTTTAGTGTGGCACTTTTTTGTGTGTGTGGTGAGAGACTTTTTTTGACCTGTAGTCTATTGGTTTGACCTGTAGTCCTTCTTTATTTGTAGAGGAGGATTATGCTTTACAAATTGGGTTTGAATTTTTAGGACTTGTCTGATTTTGTAGCTATTCACTGGCGCTTCAAGTTCTCAGCGTGGTTTGCGATGCCATGTAATTACTTTATAATGACCTCTCCCTTATCAAAGCATATCACACGCTGCTCACCTCCCATAGGAACACAATCCTTCCTTCCCTTTCACATTTTCCCTTTCATTTATTCCTCATCTCTCCCCTTTTCTCATTGCCTCTCTAGTTGGCTAATAAAAGATTCATTTCCAGTTCATTAATGAAGGCAGATGGCTGGATTAAAGAAACTCTGTTAAAGAACAGAATTTGCACCCTCCGTTAGGGCAAAGGTTTAATCTGAGATTCTGTTTGAGCAGTTTTTGGGATAATCACTCCGAATAATCTGCTAATGTGGTATTTTGAGTCAATTGTCTTATTAGTATTCTCTGTTCATTGCTCGAGTTGTTTGCCCTTAAAGGAGGTCACGGAAAATAATGGAACAATTGATTTTTCTTACTCTTTTAAAATAAATATGCTTGATGTACTATAGAGAAATATTCATGTGCACAACGCAGAGATTCCCACCCAGTCCTCCAAGACCATTTACATTACATACATTAACAAATGACGACCCCCCCCCCCCCCCACACACACACACACACGCGTACAAGTCTGTTTAGTATTCAGTACATTGGCGTTGACAGTTATAACAGTGGTCATTTACATGTCTTAAGGATACATTAGCAAAAACCGGCTGTTCTACAAGATTTATTCCTGAGTGTCAGAGAGTCTTTTTTTCGGTGCAAGAAACCATTACTTTTATCCCTGAACTTCAGGGGAAAGTATAAAATGTGAGAATATTTCCACTCTATGGTCTCATTAGAAAACCTCTAGTGCTTTATTTTGGTGTGAAGATGATAAAGTGTCTGTGTTTGTAACTTTTTCAGGTAGCAGTCTAGGGTAAGCTATTACTCACAACTTTGAGGTTTGTATAGATGTAATATGGGGGCAGAGGTGGTTAGAGAGTCAGACTGGTAACTCCAAGGTTGTGGGTTCAATTCTCAATATTGGCTGGAAATTACTGAGGCGCCCTTGAGCTAGGCACCTAACCCCCTTACGCTCCCCAGGCGCCACGGCTTGGGGTGTGTGTGTCCACGGTTTGCACTGTGTGTGTGTGTGTGTGTGTGTGTTCACTACTATTCCTAATCTGTGTGCTCTAACTTGAATGGGTTAAATGCAGGGGACAAATTCCGTGTATGGGTTACCATACTTGGCCTTCACATGTCAGTTTAATTTTTACTTTTCACTTTCTTATATTTGTGTCTTGAGTATTGTGTTTAAAACGAGCTGGTATACAGTAAGCTATTACAGACTTCTGTAAGGTTTAAACCATGGTGTCTGGTTGCTGGTTGTAGGTGTGAAATATCACTGGCAGTGTTTGTGTCACAGGGTGTTTGGTGTTGGTTCATGTTCCTTGTTCATGTTTTAGTTTATCATGTTCTTGCTTTGTTTTAGTGTCATGTTCACAGTCTTGTCATGCACTTCCTGGTTTTGTCATGTTTCAGTGTCATGTGAATCCCATGCCCTCATGTGATCTTGTGTCTTGTCCTGTCATTGGTTCATTGTCTCATCACTGTTCACAGGTGTCACTTGTCTTGTCATTAGTCTGTGTGTATTTAAGCCCTCATGTTTGCCATGTGTCTTGGTCTGTTATTAACGTTGTACCTGTTGGTGGTGAGTGTTCTCAAGTCTGTTATGTTTAATCAAGCCAAGTTTATTGTCAAGCCAAGTTTTGTTTGTTGTTTTGCCAAGTTTTGAGTTATGTTAGGATTTATGTTTGGATAAATAAATGCTGCACATGGGTTCTGAACATTTGCCTCCAGTGGATCTATATGTTACAGAATAACAGACCGCCATTATGAACCCAGCAGTTACCATTGCCCACCCTTGTCCAGGCCAGCGTCCCATAGGGGACTATGTCAGAGACTTTATTCGGTTCATGGATTTGTTGCCCTGGAATGAGACCTTACTTAAGAGGTGCTTTTGTTCCGGTTTGGACTCTGACATTGCAGCCCTCATGCCATCAGAGGAACACCCCTGCAGCTTCTGGCAATGCATTGATTTTATTTTGTTTCTAAGTGGCTCAGATTGGACGGTAGGAGAGGCAAAGGACTATTATAGCCACGTCCATGCTCCAGCCCACGTCCATGCTCCAGCCCACGGCCCCGTCCAGGCTCCAGCCCACGGCCCCGTCCAGGCTCCAGCCCACGGCCCCGTCCAGGCTCCAGCCCACGGCCCCGTCCAGGCTCCAGCCCACGGCCCCGTCCAGGCTCCAGCCCACGGCCCCGTCCAGGCTCCAGCCCACGGCCCCGTCCAGGCTCCAGCCCACGGCCCCGTCCAGGCTCCAGCCCACGGCCCCGTCCAGGCTCCAGCCCAAGGCCCCGTCCAGGCTCCAGCCCACGGCCCCGTCCAGGCTCCAGCCCACGGCCCCGTCCAGGCTCCAGCCCACGGCCCCGTCCAGGCTCCAGCCCACGGCCCCGTCCAGGCTCCAGCCCAAGGCCCCGTCCAGGCTCCAGCCCACGGCCCCGTCCAGGCTCCAGCCCACGGCCCCACTGTCCCGCCCAAGAAAATTTTGGGGGGGGGGCAAGGGGTACATGGAGGCCATGAAGGCCACGCCTCTGTGGCCCCCTGAACCGCCATTACTGCCATGGCCTGTAGAACTGCCGTTGCCGCCATGGCCGCCCACGCCACAGGGTCCAGGTCCGCCCACGCCACAGGGTCCAGGTCCGCCCACGCCACAGGGTCCAGGTCCGCCCACGCCACAGGGTCCAGGTCCGCCCACGCCACAGGGTCCAGGTCCGCCCACGCCACAGGGTCCAGGTCCGCCCACGCCACAGGGTCCAGGTCCGCCCACGCCACAGGGTCCAGGTCCGCCCACGCTCCCAGGCCCGGCCGTGTCATGTCTGGGTCCGATGCCCCTGCACGGGCCTGGCCCACCATCCCTCCCCCAAGACCGCCCCCCAAGACTTTTTGTTAAGACTCTTTGTTAGGTTATTGATGTGTTGGTGTTGTTTGGGCGTCAGGGGCCGCCCATAGAGGGGGGGATCTGTCACAGGGTGTTTGGTGTTGGTTCATGTTCCTTGTTCATGTTTTAGTTTATCATGTTCTTGCTTTGTTTTAGTGTCATGTTCACAGTCTTGTCATGCACTTCCTGGTTTTGTCATGTTTCAGTGTCATGTGAATCCCATGCCCTCATGTGATCTTGTGTCTTGTCCTGTCATTGGTTCATTGTCTCATCACTGTTCACAGGTGTCACTTGTCTTGTCATTAGTCTGTGTGTATTTAAGCCCTCATGTTTGCCATGTGTCTTGGTCTGTTATTAACGTTGTACCTGTTGGTGGTGAGTGTTCTCAAGTCTGTTATGTTTAATCAAGCCAAGTTTATTGTCAAGCCAAGTTTTGTTTGTTGTTTTGCCAAGTTTTGAGTTATGTTAGGATTTATGTTTGGATAAATAAATGCTGCACATGGGTTCTGAACATTTGCCTCCAGTGGATCTATATGTTACAGTTTGCTTGTTACCTGTGTTTGTGTGTAACATATTGTGCCTGTTTGTGTGCATTTCAGGTGTGAAGATGAGGAAGTTTGCGTATTGTAAGGTGGTGCTGGCCACTTCTCTGGTGTGGGTGATGATAGACATGTTCATCCTCCTCTACTTCAGCGAATGCAACAAATGTGATGACAAAAAAGAGAGAGGATTGCCGGGGAGAGACAGTGAGTACACACACACACAATTCATTTTTTGACAGATTTTCTTTTCTTTTTTAAATTTGTGGCCAAGATATTTGTTTCTCACAAGAATAGAAAAAAAAAAAAAAAACATTTCCATGGTTATAAAAATGTGGACATTCCGTCTATATACTGTATGCATATAAAGCTGACCCACATTATGTTGCATTACACATTATGAGTCAATAATTACTCTGATTTAAGTCATGTGAACCTTTAGTAGCTGCATCATAACAGACTTCATCTTCTTCTTCTTCTTTATTTCAAGTAGAATATGACCATTATTCTATTCTTCTCTGGTTATTGTAAAAGAAATGAAAACGGCTTTAAATAAGAATCCTTTCTCAATTCCTAACCCTATTATTTACTGAATCCTTTTTGCAATTTGAAGATATTCCTGGATGTGCAGACAGTTTGTACCCAAAGTATACTGTAGCTAAATAACTCCAAACACACATAGAGCTAATACCGTACAAACAGTATTTTCTATCCCCCTACACTGCCCCTACCCCTAAACCGACCCCTCACAGGAGACTGCATAGTTTACTTTCTGTGAAAAAAACCTCATTCTGTGTGATTTATAAGCATTTTGAAAAGTGAGGACATGGGGAACGTCCTCATATTTCTCCCTCTTTTTGTAATACCTATGTCATACCCATGTCATTATACACATTGGTGTCCTGATATTTCACAAAAACATGCCCACACACACACACACACACACACACACACACACACACACACACACACACACACACACACACACACACACACACACACACACACACACACACACACACACACCTCACAGAGTAAGATAACTATTGCCACTAGATACAGTATGTCTGTCTGAAGGTGTTACATTGTGAAATATGGACATGTATTGAACTGTGTATTTCTGTGGGAGAGAAGAAGAAAGATGATAGTTTTAGAGCTGTATTGGCTCTACATCATCTGAAAGATACAACCAAATTCCAGCTGTGCAGTTTATTTTAGAGGATGGTGAGAATGAGGGATGGAAGAAATCAAGAGCAGTGCTTCTCAACTGGGGGATGCAAAGCCATTCGGATGTGGTCATGGGCATTAGGGGAAAAACAATGCTAATAGCAAATAATTCAATACCACTAACCATATAAATGTGCATAGTTCCAATAACAAAATAACCTGACTTATAAACCGGAAATATGGAGAAAATGCTTCCCATATTTTGTGTTGTTAACGTCAAAGTCTGTGTATCCAATCAAATGAGTATTTGGACTGTTCATTCTAATAATAGTAATAGTTAACTTAATATTTGATTTTAAGGACATTTTAAGTTATAAGTATATGATAAACAATTTAAGAACTCACTGTAAACCCAAATAAGTTGGCAAAACGTATTGGGGGGGAAAAATGAGAAATGTATATATATTTTTTGTAAAATTTAAGGCTCAGCCACACCTTCCTAAAACACTTTGTTCAAACACCCCCCCCCCCCCACAAATCTACGTCAGTATGTGGGGGCAGAGTTTCATAACAATGCACAAACATGTACGCAAAGAAGAATGCGTTACTTTTATTCTCCACAAAGGCTGATCTAAAAAGTGTGGCAATTCTGTCTTTGCAAGTACAGTCTGGCGCTTCTGACTCAGACACAGCCTGTAAGTATGTTTTAATTTTTTAAGAATTTACTACGGACAATTCAAACGCGAGTTTTGCAAATTTACCAATCTGACACGCAAAGTTGATCGATCATCGGTTATCTGCATCATCTGGATCAGATTCGGGCTCAAATATCGGTCAATGTTTTGGGAGCTGATGTTCCACATATGGTAAGGACGGTGACATTTCTGTCACATGCTTAAGGTATTCTGGCCAATCACAATGCACTGGATCGCTGGCCAATCAGAGCACACATTGCTTTTCAGAACGATGAGCGTTGTAAAAATCAACGTGTTTCAGAAAGCAGGGGCATAGAGGAGCAACAATAATGTACAGTATATGTAAAATTACTTTTTTTAACCTAAAACTGCGTAAACACATTGCATTAAACCAAATACACAAAGTAATGTTCTTTTTAGAACTATCATATGACCCCTTTGTAAATAAATGTAAAGTTTAAGTAAGCAGAATTTTCAGATTTTTTTTTTTACTCGTACATTTTAATTGCTCTTAACTTCAAATATTTGAGTAAGCTAATTCATACATTTAAATTAAAAGTATCAACTTAAATATTTTTAGTAGTGGAAACTTGGCCAGCTTTAACTAGCTAATTCAATAAATGCTACCTTGCTAATTGGTAACACAATGCTTTGATAGTATTAGCATAGAATCGCACTTACAGAATGAGTACAGCAATATAGAACATTTAACATACTGTATATCTGTTCTTAAACTAAGCTCATGCTCACCCCCCCCCCCCCCCCCGAACATAACAGAAACTCTTCTAAACTAACATAGCGAAATATTAAACACTACTAAATCTTCACGTTAACATTAATCTTGCTCAAAAAAACATTATATAATACTTAATTTTAACATTTACTCTTCCTTTTGAGTGTCATGGCAAAACATGCTGGGAAATATAAATCCCAGCCCAGTTTCAGTTAAATTTAAGTTTGTCTAAATTGAGTTCATAAAACTCAAAACAATTAAACAATTCATATTACTTAAAATGTGTCCGTTTTGTGAGCTCATAAGGAAAAGAAAGTTCTAAATACTCGTAAAAGTTAATTTGATTTAACTAATTTGTTTAATTTGAGTTGGCTCTACTCAAACCAATTAATTATTTTGAGCGTTAGGGATATGAATGTAAATATGAATCTTGAAGCAAAACCAGTTGAGAACTGCTGCTTTATAGACTATAAAATTAGCAGAAATAAGATATAGAAGATAAATCCAGAAGGAACCTTCACAGAGGAAAAAAAGTATGAAGTGGATAGTGATGCAGTGGGAAAGCACATCCTCTTACAAAGCTTTCGTTTGTCACTAATTGACCCCTGTATCAGGTCACTTTGGTTTGTTCTGTGTGGTGACTCAAGAGCTGCTTTACTTTGGCCATCATCTCATGAAACAATAAACCGAAAATAATCTGCTCACCACATTAATAAAGCACAATTTCTGCTGCTTGTGTGCGTCTGTAGCGATGATTATACGATTTTTACCCCCATGATCCCTCAGAAAAAGTCATTGGATTTTGCTGAGCAGGAAAACAGGACAAAGTTGCCTTGTAATGCGCTCAGTCCGAACAGCTAAATCCTGCCCATTCGACACGCATGCGGCTCACCCGTACATACACACACAGCGTACGCACACACACACACACACACACACGACACAGGGCTTAAAATCAGGCAGTTTGCCTCTTAGAGCAGATGTAATCTCTCACACTGTTGCAAATCTGACCTTAATCTCACCAAAGCATGCTTTTTGAGTTATTAATGATCAAAGCTCAGTGCTTATCTACCCCCAAAAACACACACTTTACATACACACGGCACAATAAACAATTATGCACAGACATCTAGGCCATGTAAACACTCAAAAGTTTCACTTGTTGCTTGATTTTTTTATTAACTAACACTAGATATTAAACTATATGAAAAGGTCATATCATGATTATAGTGGCCAAACTTACACGATTATCAATATTATCACAGTTTTGTTAAAATAAGATGCACACACCGAAAACATTTCAACAAGTTTTATATTTGAAAATCAACAAACCAAATATTACCACCTCTACTTTTTTTAAAGAATTGTTTTTGCTGATATTAAAATGATTAAACATGTATGTATGTATGCATGAATGTATGTTTTTTGTTGTTGTTTGTTTTGTTGTTTATTTAAGTGTGTGTACTTGTTTTGACAAGGAAACCAGTATTGAGAGCGTGATTATAAGAGCATGACTGAAATAAAATATGAATGTGTTTTTTATGTAAATAAATGTTAATGTAAATATTCTTTGGGATTTGGGAACAGAATATTTTTACTGCGCCATTTCCAATCAAGCTGCAGTTTTGTCAGTTTATGCAAAACGTGTCTCAGTATAATTTGACTGTATTTATTTTACATAAAATGCAAGCTGTGTAAATTAGCCCTAGAAAGACAGAGGAGTCAGGCTTTTTATTCCAAAAATGTTATTTTCCATAACTGTCGTTCCAATCACAATTTGATATGTGGTGGAAATGACAAAAATAACAATTCTCTGGTGATGTGTGTTTATCCACTATTGGACAGATTAAACAAACTAATGAGAGTGCAAGTTTATTTTCTAAAAGTACACAGTATGTTATGGGCATTTCTCCAACTATGGACACTTGTAGTATGGTATGGGCGTTTCTCCAACCATGGACACTTGTGGCTACAAGTGTCCATAGTTGGAGAAATGCCCATACTTTATCGAAAGCCAAGGGAAAAATCTTGAACCTGTGCATGTTTGTGTTTCAGCTGTGGTTCAGAGGCCTCATGATGGCCCTGGGGAGATGGGAAAGCCAGTGGTTATCGCTAAAGACCAGCAGGAGAAGATGAAGGAAATGTTTAAGATAAATCAGTTTAACCTGATGGCCAGCGAGATGATCGCACTCAACCGATCTTTACCGGATGTCCGGCTCGAGGGGTGAGTGTCTGCTTTTGTGTAATCTCTTCCATTAAAGTGAGATTGTTTTTGTTTATGAGATGAATATTAAGCCTTTAACTGGACAAATTAACATTTTGAAATGGCAGATATGTTTTGAGCTGTGAGGGTTGGTGTTTGACTTTACACTGACTGACTGACTGTCGTATCACTGCGTGTGTGTGTGTGTGTGTGTGTGAGTGCGCACACTCTTCGCTGAGTGAAATGTGTGTGTGGCAGGGAGTGAAATGTAAACATTGATCCGTGAAATGTGTTTATTTTTTGCCCCTCAGATTAATTACTGGAGAGGTATTTTTTTTCAGCTGTGTTTGAAGCAAACCAATAGAATCAACATTTTCAATTAAAAGATAAGAGTGTGTCAATTACAGAGTCACAGTCATGACCTAACTTCACACACACACACACACACACACACACACACACACACACACACACACACACACACACACACACACACACACACACACACACACACACACACACACACACACACACACACACACACACACACACACACACACACACAGCGTCAGATCCACAACATTCACCTTGACAAGAATGTAATTTAACTCTTATAACTAAGAACATACTGTATGTTGAATTTTTATAGTTAGTTAGAGAAATGCATAGATTTAATGTACATAGTCACTGGCATACTTAACTTATATTATGCTAAATAAACTATTTTCAATGTAAAGCTTTTAGATAAAAAAGTGACATGAATTCAGTCAGTCAATCAGGTGTCATTCTGGCCACAAATGGTCTATTTGGACAGGAAGTGACCATCTGAGCAACGTATAAGCGACATGTTTTTGCTTGCAGTTTGTCTGAAGTAGATTATTCCACAATAATAAACAAGCATGATTCATGAATAAATATCAGTTTGTTGTACATAAAACACAAACACAGAGTTTTAGTTGTTTCTTTTTCAGAATTATGTGATGAGAATTTCTGCCTGTCTAAATGTAATTAGTACACACATAATTCACAAAGCAAGATATACAGTAACATTCAAAAGTTTGGGGTCAGTAAGAATTTTAATTCAGCAAGGATGTATTCAATTGATCAAAAATGGCACTAATGCCATTTATAATGTTACAAAAGGGTTATATTTTAGGGCTGAACGATACATCGAATTTTCATCATCATCGCGATATGAACTTGTGCGATGAACACTGCCTGACACGATGAATAAGGGAAAACAGTTTATTAAATGCGCCAGTCTGAGTAACGTATTCTGAATACTTGGATTACTTCCACATTGAATTGCATTTTATAAGTGTAGGAATGCAAATCCTGCTTACTAAATATACACTCACCTAAAGGATTATTAGGAACACCATACTAATACTGTGTTTGTACCCCTTTCGCCTTCAGAACTGCCTTAATTCTACGTGGCATTGATTCAACAAGGTGCTGAAAGCATTCTTTAGAAATGTTGGCCCATATTGATAGGATAGCATCTTGCAGTTGATGGAGATTTGTGGGATGCACATCCAGGGCACGAAGCTCCCGTTCCACCACATCCCAAAGATGCTCTATTGGGTTGAGATCTGGTGACTGTGGGGGCCATTTTAGGACAGTGAACTCATTGTCATGTTCAAGAAACCAATTTGAAATGATTTGAGCTTTGTGACATGGTGCATTATCCTGCTGGAAGTAGCCATCAGAGGATGGGTACATGGTGGTTATAAAGGGATGGACATTGTCAGAAACAATGCTCTGGCACTAACAACCATGCCGCGCTCAAAATTACTTAAATCACCTTTCTTTCCCATTCTGACATTCAGTTTGGAGTTCAGGAGATTGTCTTGACCAGGACCACACCCCTAAATGCATTGAAGCAACTGCCATGTGATTGGTTGATTAGATAATTGCATTAGTGAGAAATTGAACAGGTGTTCTTAATAATCCTTAAGGTGAGTATATATGATAAAATATTTCGCTAACATCAAACGGGGCCAACGGCTCTTGGCCTAGTAAATCAGCACAAAGGAGAATGTAAAGTCGCACATCAACTAAGCAGGTAGCACCGGCGGTGATCGGCCAAAACACTTTTCTTTGTATGTGAATGCTGTTTTACGTGAATATTATGACACGAGTGAAGCACAAAGCTTTATTTACGAAATAAATAATAGGTTCGCAATTAAATGTTAGCCTACATCACAGCCATGGAAACATATGGATTCATGCCGAACGAGAGAGGAAGGCTTTGTGAGGTGAGCCAAATTTAAGTTTGCTTGCGTTTTGCGATCTGTTCACATGATTTTCCACGAATTTAACAATTAGGCTTAGGCTACTCCATTTTATTCTACTGGACATGGAATCTCTTATTTATTTTCCCAAATCCTCACTCCCCGGGGATTAAACGTTTCTTCCTTGTTTGATTTATTTAGGAGTAGGCTATATTTGCATAATCTGTGGTAAAGTAGAAAACTGAGTAGGACAGATACATTTTACTTCAAAATGTATTTAACACAGTTTGTGCTTGCTATTAGACTTGGTCAAGTTTATGTGTTTAGCGTATTTCATACACTCCGTAGATTTTTAGTTTCGCTTTCTCTCACAGCGCGGAACACACTTCAATCCTAGTTCCCACTCGAACATATTAAGTATTCTGTCCATTTTATCTCGAAATTCAAATGATAAATGCCGTTTTGACGCTCTTTAATGTGACGACTGATCACTGTATAGGTGCGTCAATTCAAGCGGCTGCGGCGCGCGTGCGCACGATCATCTCTTCCAGAAGAATAAACATGAATTAATATCTTAAGGTTTGTTGAGGATAAATCTTACAGAAACGTATCATATGTTGTGTAATCGCTCAATTAGTGTTTCAGTCATGGAAAGACGTCAAACAGCTTGTAATCAATGTCACGCAGCATCATTTACCTCAGAGTCAGAAGTCATTCAGTGTCCACAGCTGTTAATTCACTATAGAAATCAACACTTTCACTAAATATATGCACTATATTAGCCTATATATATATATATATATATATATATATATATATATATATATATATATATATATATATATATATATATATATATATATATATATATATATATATATATATATATATATATATATATATATATATATATATATATATATATATATAGGCTAATATAGTGCATATATATATATAATGTGTATATGTATATATGTATATGTGTATATGTATATATGTATATGTGTATATGTATATATAATATATTAATTCTATTTAACCTGTTAGTGATGTCTTGATTATTTAATGCTATGTTTAGATAAATCTGTCATGACAGTCACTAAGATTATATTTCAACAACGAATTGGAAAAAAAACATAATTTTATAATTAGATTTAGGAGTTAATGCAAAAACTGCCTTATGTGAAGATTACATGTTTGCACACAATGTGTTATTTGAGTGTTGATCCTATAACTAAACATGAATATCAGCTGAATATAGGCTCATAGTTTGGGCTCTGTTGTTAACCTTAAATATTAATGTAATAATTGCAAGTAAAAAAACTAAATGCAAGTAAGGGCTCCCTATATAGTTTACAGCATTATCTTTAAGAAACTTTTAGTTATAATTTAATTAATTTAAGGACAGACACAATTTTTTCAGTAAACCACAGTTTAATAAAAAAATAAATAAAAAGCCATTTTGTAAAACTGCTGTACCGAACCCGTACCGATCCGTGACTTCAAAACCGAGGTACGTACCGAACCGTCAGTTTTGTGTACCGTTACACCCCTAATATATAATATAGGCTATATAAAAAATATATATAGGCGTGTGTGTGTGCGTGTGTAGCCACCACCCCCAACCACCGAGCCACTGCACAGTTGCACTGCCGTGTTATATTTCGTTCTCCCTTCTCTTTCTTTAATATGAAATGCTGTTTGAATTTCCAAGACAGAAACGCTTTCTTGCCCTGGCTCTGTTATTCTGGCTCCATCTCTACCTCTAGCTCCCGCTGCTCCTCTTCCGACTCCATTGTGACTGATCACGCAAACCGTGCATTTTTTCGTTTTCATATTGGGGCTTCTGAGAAATGCATTGAGTTGCCTTAATTTATTTAGAGAGTAAATAAACTAATGCAACAGAGAAGTATCGTAAATATAATCCATTGATTTCAACAATGTAACTGAATTCTAAATATCAACTATTTAAATTGTAACTGTAACGGAATAGGCTATAGTTACTCATAATATGTATTCTGAATACGTGATGCCGGTACATGTGTTCCGTTACTGCCCAACACTGAACACGACCTATTAAAGCACTAAGACATGGGAACAGTATAGCTAACATTCACATTTTAATATTTATCGCAAGTCATATCGTCATCACAATATTAAACAATGTTATCGCACATCGCAGCTTTTCCTCATTTCGTGCAGCCCTATTATATTTCAAATAAATGCTGTGCTTTTGTATTTCCTCTTTCCACAAAAGTGTCAGACAGCGCAACTGTTTTCAATGTTTATAATCATAATAAATGTTTTTTGAGCATCAAATCAGCATAATAGAAGCATATTTCTGAAGGATCATTTGACACTGAAGACTGGCGTAATGATGCTGAAAATTCAACTTTGACTTCACAGGAATAAAATACATTTTAAAATATATTAAAATAGAAAATAATTATTTTAAATTGTAATAATATTTCACAATATTGCTGTTTTACTAATGTTTGTTCAAATAAATGCAGCCTTGGTGAGCATAAGAGACTTCTCAAAAACATTTCAAAATATTTACTAAACTTTTGAACGATGGTGTATAGTTTGGTAATTAGAGTAATATGCATTGTGAAAACCGCAAAGAAACTAAACTTATTACAGAACATTTAAGATTTACAGAATATTAAATATTTCATATTGTTGTTTTCACCAAAAAAAGAAGTTGTGTGGACTGGACTCTGGACTACTTGGACTATATGGTGAATTGTTTGATGTGTCGCAATCATCCACCCTAAGTGTTATTTAAACACTTATTACCCTGTGAGAGTTTGCCACGTCAAATATTGGCAGCTAATATTGGCGTTGTAGAGGTCCGATTACTGTGTGTGCATAGTGTGTGTGTGTGTCATCTATTTCTTTTACACTTTGCAATATTAAGTTCACTGAGGTGAGACCGACAAAAGGAAAGACGTGTAGAGATGAGAACATGTCAAATTCGTCCTTGAGAAAGCAAAGAAAAGCACGTTTGTGTGTGTGTGTGTGTGTGTATTTGTGACGCTCCTTTTGTTCTGTGGGATATCACTCCAAACTGTTCTCTCTCCGTTCCCACTGCACTAAATAATGTGTAGTTTGTCCTTCTGCAGTGGACACACACACTTTTCAAAAGGCCTTGCCTTAAATATTTACGGTTTTAATAAGTCCCTGGATGTTCTCTCTTTCAAGGCGCGACCATGGAAACTATTCCACCATGACAATAATGTCACCCGGGGTCTCTGAGCCAAGTAAAGCAGAAGCACGTCTATGAAGCAGACGTAATATTCACACACTCGCATACAGCTGCACGTCAAGCATTACGTCAAGTGTGTTTAATGAACTGAATCACTAGCATATGCATCCTGGCAGCGTCTGGCGTGGTGATAAATCACTGGGTCACTGGAGGGATCTGTAGGTCTGATAAAAATACCAGGATTATTGCTGTTTAATGAGTTTTGTAATTATGTCGTGCCAAACCCCTCTCTCTCTTTCTTTTGTGTGTTTGTGTGTAAATATGTATAAATGTACAAACAGGACATTTACCTTCAACTTGCCTATAAAACACTCAGAAGCCAAACCCAATTCCTGCTTCTAACAAGTGCGTAATGTGTGCTGGATCCTGTTCTGGGAAATTTTAAAATTTGTTTGCGTGCCAGTATTTGTTTTTCAAATGATCTGACGGATTAGATACATTATCAAACTGTGACTCTGTCTCTGTGTGTGTGTGTGTGTGTGTGTGTGTGTGTGTGTGTGTGTGCGCAGGTGTGCTTTGAGTTGACAGCCAGTCTTGCCTACAGTTTTTTTTTCTCACAGCATTTAACAATGTTTGTTCTATAGTGCCCTTATTTATAAACTAAAGATCTTCACGGCAAACCAAAAAAAAAAAGAATTCTGGGATAAGTTGTGACAGAAATATATTACTATTGTATTACTATTTTACAGTATAATGTATGTCTTAATGTAATACTACTAATAATAATAACAACAATACAATAATTATTAAAACTTTATTTTTAAAGGAATAATCACAATTTTTCTTCCATGTTTTAATTTTGACAGTAAACCTCTTTTGTGTAGCACTTTGTTTTATGCCTTCATTTGAGTACTAGAAAAACGAAAATACACAACACAGACATATTTTTGATTAAATCATTAAAGTGGAATCCAGAAAAATTGTAATGAAAAAAAAAACTAATTTGGAAATAAATAAATAAAACGGAATTTGGGAAAAAATAAAACGGATTTCATAGGGCCCTATTATTGTAACAAATTAAAGGTGAACTATGTAGGATTTTTGCAGTAAAATATCCAGAAACCACTAGGCCAGTGTTATATATTTTGTTCAGTTGAGTACTTAGAATATCCCAAATGTTTCCAACTATTTGTAAATCGTGAGAAATTGCTATTTTAACCAAGGAACCGGGACGTGTGAGCTATGCGTGTGAGGGAGTCGCCTGTCGATTGCGTCATATCTGTGTCACCCTCGGTTTCCGGTTTTATTCAGTGAAACACTTTACTTTCACTGCAGTGTGAACAAGTGTCATAGCAGCCGCCGAGCGAACGTCATAACTTCCTTTTCAACACACTCAGATATATCTAATACGATAAACAGAGTTGCGTTACCTCATACTCATGACTGGAAAAGAGGAAGTGGCGCCGGCAACCGTGTCATAATAAAAGTCCCGCCGGCAACTATGCCATAATAAAAGTCCCGCTCTTCAATCGCTCCTGCTGCCTTGCTCAGCTCCACAACACTTGGTTCTGCTCTGCTTCATACTACAGTAATGTTAATAATCTCATCCATGAACATGATTTCTGCCCGAGTCCTATCCTGACTGTTTTCCACCGGCTGTGAGGTGAAGACCACATGTCCCAAGATTCTGCGCTCAAACGTGGCGTCATCAAACTACGCCTTTGTTTTGAACAGGCGACCTCTAGTGGACGGAAAAGTTACATAGTGTAGCTTTAATCAAATAAAATTATTAATAATAAAAAAAAAATTTTTTTTATTAATTAAATTAATTAGACATGTTTTTGATTAAATCATTAAAATGGAATCCAGAAACATTTTAATGGGAAAAGGAAAAAATAAAAGCGGGATTTGGAAAGAAATAAATAAAACATATTTTGGAAAAAATCAAACGGATTTCATAGGGCCCTAAATTCTCAAAACCGCTTGTGAGTCGCAAATACCAAAATGAGTGGCTTATTGCGCTTCAACAGTCAAATACACACAAAATTATGTCAAAATGCCCGTCATTATAAAATTAACGAGTATTCATTTAAAGAAAATCACTCTCTGCTCTTGACTGAATAACTTTTGTAACTAACTGAATACATTGATCTGTATTTAATTTTTACAATGAAGACTATCCGGCTTTTGTTTGAAAATTTGTAAATTTGTTCTTATTTTATCACTGTTTTTTTTACTTGCTTTTTTATGAAAATAAAAGTTTGCATTTCAGAAAAGTAGATTTTTGTTTGTACGTGCTGACAATTATAGTTCTTTGAAAGAAAATCGGTATAGCCAAGTCAGACTGACAAAAAAACCAAAAAACAAACGGAAATTAGAATCAACCAAGAAATTTGCAATCGGTGTATCTCTACTTAAAATCTGAATGTAACATTTATACGGTATACTTAATTTCTTTCAAATTGTTGTACAAGTAGTTTTCGTAATATACATTTTCACATGCAGCAGACCAGTTGGCACCAAAGGCAACTGCAGAAATAGTTTTTTTGTAAACATGTTTCCTAAACACTCCCTCCATTGGTTGGACCAACAGATTCTCACACAAACTCAAACCATTGGTTGAGCCTATATTACTGAGCCCCTCTGCGTTTGGATGTCATAAGTATATCTAAACCTAAAAAAAAATAAAAAAAACATATCTTCTTTGACGACCATTCAAAATTAGCTTTGTCTTTGCAAGCAATTGTTGATTTACTTATTTTCCCTGCATATATAAGCTGAAGAAGGACAAATGGCACACTTCAGCTTTAAGGATACTTTTTCATCTGGTTTGAGGATCAAATTCTGATTGGACTGATCTTGACAGTATCTTAGCAACACTCTTCAAACATGTAATTATGACTTACTGTGCATCAGCAGATAAACCTTTTCCCGGTTACTTCTGTTTTCTCTGACCTTCTGCTCTCTTTCTCTTGTCTTACACACACACACACACACACACACACACACACACACACACACACACACACACATATATATAGCACCATAAGTGCTGTGTGTGATGTGTGCTAAATTACTGTTTTGCTGCTCTGAACGTTGTAAAATGGAATACATTATTCTGTTTCTCTAAATTACATATCAAAGGAGGATGAGCAAGAGCCAGAGAGAAAAGAGAGAGAGAGAGATGTGATATCAAAGTAGTAAGATATCTCAATCTCTACGGAAGGAAGGAAGTGGAATTACTAGGCAAGAAAAAAGGAAAGTGCAGATGAAAGCAACTGAAAATGTCTGCCAAAGGGAAAAGTGTGTGAGCAAACAACTTTATGTATTTCTTGCGGGTTGTGGCTGTATCTTCCCATACACACCCCTGCAAGAACCATCTTAATACTGTGTCGACTAGATGAGTCAGTGCCATGACATGATCCTTTTTGGGATATTGAGAGGCAACACAGGAAACTAAGAAAAGTCCGAAAATCAGCCAATAGAATAAACGAATTTCACATTTGAGTTTTCACAAAAATGTGTAAGAACCCTGTAATGGCCTTTGTCAGATTTACATTTTCAATAATTTCTCTTAAGGGGACGAACTGAACGTCCACATTTTTTCTCAGAATGCCTTAGGTGCAATGCATGGCTATCTGACTGTAAAAAAACAATAGGCTAATTGTCTGATTAAATAACTGATCTTAGCTTTTAAATAAAGTTGAAATATTCTAATCCAGTTTGCTCAACTGTGGAAACATTTTTGGAGAAAATTTCTCAGACACCACAATATCCTTAATGACTATTTTGACTGTTAAGGTTTTTTTTATTTTAATTTTAATTTTTATATATAAGTTCTACTGCTGTCCACATGGAAATGTATAACTGTTCCAAAAAAGTACTGTCCGGACTTCCTCTGGGAAGTAAATACAGAGACACCTCTGCTCTGGAATCTGGTCCCTTTAACATGATTTGTTGTTGTATTGACCTTCATAACATGATTAGCTGTTCAACGGTGGGCCTGATTACCTGAATGGCTATTCTGCATACTGTTTAATGATGTGATTAACATAATCACTATGCAATTCGTCAGCTTAATTATGCAGTGCTTGGTTCTTAGGTTTGCTCTTTTTATTCCCATTTTTGCCTCTCTGTGTGACTTTTATTGGTTTTCCTCCACAATGTGGTAAGCAAAGCTTTTTTGGCTTGCATTTCTGTAATTAGCAAGTTATGCAGAACCATTAAAAGCATATGGTCAGGACTGTAAACTCACAGTCAGCATAGATTTACACAACCACGCCAACACACTCTCTTTTTTTTTATAGTTGTGTGTTGCGTAGAGAGAACAGCTCACAGCTGGGAATAATACTGACCTTTTCTCCTTCACTGCATTCCTGCTGTCTGGGAGGGAACTGTGTGTGTGTGTGTGTGTGTGTGTGTGTGTGTGTGTGTGTGTGTGTGTGTGTGTGTGTGTGTGTGTGTGTGTGTGTGTGTGTGTGTGTGTGTGTGTGTGTGTGTGTGTGTGTGTGTGTGTGTGTGTGTGTGTGTGTGTGTGTGTGTGTGTGTGTGTGTGTGTGTGTGTGTGTGTGTGTGTGTGTGTGTGTGTGTGTGTGTGTGTGTGTGTGTGTGTGTGTGTGTGTGTGTGTGTGTGTGTGTGTGTGTGTGTGTGTGTGTGTGTGTGTGTGTGTGTGTGTGTGTTTGATGCTGAAAGCTGTACTGTGGTAACATAATATTTCCTCTACAGTTTGACCGTCTTTCTTGTTATGTCTCTTGCTTCCTTTCAGATTCAGGTAGCTTTTATTGGCAAGGTAAAACAGTAAGGGTCTAGAGGCAGTGCCTTCTAACAACATTGGATGAGAAAATAATTGACAGTACAAAATGAACACTAAAATAAATACAGTGAAATATTACATTTTTTACTAAAGGAGTCAAGGAGGCAGTTGACAAAAACATGTGAGAAGAGGCAGTGCCTCCATGTTGTTGCGTTTGACTGATAACTAGTCAACGACCTGGCATTCAAAATTCCTATTAAACGCTCATAAACAAAAAACTCAATTCCTGCCTCTAACAAGTGCTTAATTTGTGCCGAATCCTGTTCCGGAGAATGTCATTTTTTTTTGCATCCCAGTATTTTTTTATTTTTTTTTCATTGTCTGACAGATTAGATACATTGTCAAAGCGTGTGTGTGTGCAGGTATGCTTTGAGGTGACAGCCAATCTTGTCTAAAGTTTATTTTTCACTGGTCAGACAACATTTAACAATGTTAGTTTTATAGTGGTCCTTTTCCGATTATTTGCTCTTAACAGATGTATTTTTTTTGACCAACAAGTTTTCATAATTTAGTTTTGCATGATCCTGCTGACAAATCTGCAGCAACTGCATAATGCAATCATGTTAACATGCACCATGAAGGTTTCCAGCGTCTTAGATAAAGATTCAGGCTGTTCTGGGGTCCTACTGAGTATTTGAGATGTGTACTTAATAAAGTGGCCACTGAGTGTGAATGGAAAACAACATGCACTTAAAATGTCACATTTATTCTGTACTGCATTTATACTATACTGCATGTCACATTTATACTGTATTCTTAATTTCTTTCAAATTGTTGTACAATTAGATTTCTTAATATACATTTTCACATGCACCAAATTATTTTTTTTAAGCTTATTTTGTTTTACATCACCATTTTTTTATGTTTTGAAAGAAGTCTCTTCTGCTCAATTCAAAATAGCCGTTTTCTTTTTTATGATATATTTTAAAATGATATGTATTCCTTTGATGGCAAAGCTGAATTTTCAGCATCATTACTCCAGTCATAGGCGGAGCATGTGTATGGCTGGGGAAGGCTTAGCTTCGGCCATGGCTTAAAAATTAACGGGGGCTTGGCCCAAAAATGCACCTGCACATTTAAACTAAATATAGTAATAAAGTGAAAATGAAAATTAATTCGATCTGCTCGTTTTACAATGTTTCACGCATACTTTTTACGCGTGTCACAATGTTGCGCACTATAACCAATCACACCCAACTCTGTTGAGCTTATAAATGCAATGGCCAATCAGAGGCATTAGATTA
Source organism: Gobio gobio (assembly GCF_949357685.1). Taxonomy (NCBI): domain Eukaryota; kingdom Metazoa; phylum Chordata; class Actinopteri; order Cypriniformes; family Gobionidae; genus Gobio; species Gobio gobio. The sequence goes on from NC_137108.1 coordinate 29,558,050, forward strand.
GTAATCGCTGAAATTTCGGCGTTTTGTTCAATATTCTGAACACTCGCGAATACTCTCATCATAAAGTTTAAAACTCATAAACATAAACATATTTGATGATTGTGCTCTTGAGAGCGTCGAAAATACGGTTCTAATTACGTCAAAACGTATAGGTTTTTCTATTTTTGCAGTGTTGAGTAATGTAGCCAATCAATAACATAGCTGATGATTTCTTAAATGCAATGGCCAATCGGACGTTTTTAAAGGAACACGCCGACTTTTGGGACTTAAGCTTATTCACCGTATCCCCCAGAGTTAGATAAGTCAATACATACCATTCTCATCTCCGTGCGTGCCATAACTGTCTGACGCACCCACCGCTAGTCTAGCTTAGCAAAAAGACTAGAGGTAAACGGCTCCATCTAGCCTACTGCTCAATAAGTGACAAAATAACGCCAACATTTTCCTATTTACATGTTGTGATGTGTATAGTTACATTGTGTACTAAGAATGATGGAAAATTAAAAGTTGCGATTTTCTAGACCGATATGGCTAGGGACTATACTCTCATTCCTGCATAATAATCAAGGAATTTTGCTGCCGTACCATGGGTTAAAAAATAAAGTGCAAAGTGCAAATAGCAATAGATGTTATTTACACTAAGGCACCGTCCACACGGAGACCCCTTTAGCTGTATTTGTAAAAATGTAAAAGTCTTTAATGTCACTTTTGATCAATCTAATGTGCCCTTGATGAATAAATGTATTCATTTATTTCAAAAAGTAACCTTACTTACCCCAAACTTTTAAATGATGACAGAAAATGAGAGGTCTGTGTGAGTAAAAAAAAAAAAGTAAATGTAAAGTTTATTTCATTCCTATATTGCCTTCAGTCTACAATGATTTTGACATGTATAGTCTGTGTTTTGGATTTTGAAGCCAGCCTTGACACCAGCTGGTTGTTTTTTTCCATTTTCATGTTCTGTTTTGATTCTGTTCTTTGATATGATGAAGGCGCTGGTCAGAGAGATTGGGGTTTAGCATGTGTGTGTCTGTGTGTGTGTTTGAGATTATGATGACTTTGAGAACTGATGACTAACCGATCCAGTGTGTCCTCTGGCTGTTATTTTTGCTTTAGAGGGAGAGGAAAAGTAGAAGAGAAAGGTTGTCCTCAATTATTCTTCCCAGACACACTCAAACACACACGCAGCCGAAAATGTGTGTAAAATCACACTGAGCTGCTTCATTGCACTCAATCGAGTAGGATGTCCTATAAATGACTGAATAACTACAGCTCGCATTGTTCTTCCACTGCATCTCTATATCTCTCTCTGTGTGTGCTGAAGTTAAGCAAGATTTGGCCTGAGGAGTCTGAATTAAAAAAATCCTGTATAATAATGCATGCGTGTTTGTGATGGAAGAGTTCTATAGACCTACGGCTGTTTTTGTCTCTCTCTGATTGCACCAAATATATCCAATTATTCCTGGGGCCTGAGAAATGTGATTGTGCGCGTCTGGTGTCTCTGAGGGTTTGTTTGAGCATGTGTGTGTGTGTGTTTCATCTTTGATTCCTTCCATCTTTTGATCAGCCACTCTTTTCCACATTGTCGCAGCTATTTTAGCCTGATTTAGCCTTTGCTCTTGCACACACATATTGTACACACATACACGCACACACACACACACACACACAAGCCATGGCCAGGCATATGCTACCTCACCCACTCAGCTCACTCACACTTTGATGGTGTCTGTGCTGATGGGAGGGAAGGGATGCATGATCTCCCTGCTTTACAAAATTGATTTTTATAGAGACAGAAAATCTAGGAGAACAGACACCAAGGAATGAGAGAGAAATCTGTGCTTCATTTTAATCAGGCAGGTAGCAGGGTTGACCAATGAGAAGCCTCGGCTGCAAATTAAACTCTTGTCTGAGGTCCTGAGAGTCGACATCAGGTTAATGAATTTAAAAGGAGCCGTCTGTGTGTTTCCAGATGATGAGTTTAAGAAAGATGGGGCCAGGAGGGTCTGTGTTACTGCAGTGATGGGACATGATGGACCACAACCCCTAACCTTCATTTAATTAATGGCGTCTGTGTGTGTGATGGCTAGTAGGTTGGAAGGTGTTTTGTGCCTCTAATGTTGTTTGGATGTGTTAATGTTGTTGTTTTTTGGAGCATTGTGGTTATATTTTGCCTCTGAATGTGGTTTTGTGCTTGATGTTTTGTCTTTTTGGGGGAACGCAGGCCAGAATCCCCTAGCTGTGCTAGGGCAAACAGGAAATTAGGCAGGAAGTGAAACGTGTGTCCCACTTTAGCTCTCCAGATACAACAAACACTGGCTTTCCTGTTCCTACCACAGCACAGACTGGCACAGTGGCCTGTGCTTACATAATCGGCAAACAATCAACACATTCTCTGAATATGTGAAAGCATATTATTCTTTCACTATGTCCCTTTATGGTGTCCATATAATTAAAGCTGCAGACCGTAAGTTTTGTCTCTTTGTCGCCACCTCTGTTTGAACCCTGAAATTGCAGTTATTTGCGGAGTTATCTTCTTCACATGGGTTGTGCATTGGCACAGCTCCTCAGCATGGAAGAATCTAATGTTTTGAGGTGTATGTGTGGATTGTCAACAATGATTGTAGTTTTGAACTTTCTGGATTACAAGCCGCCATCAAAATGACAAGTTTAATTATATTCCAGCTGCTGTAAGAAGAGGCCACAAATGATCCGCCACCTGCAGCATCCACACACGATATAGCCTACTAGTATGGACTCCTTTAAGCATACAGGCATGACATAATGACGCAAAGACGAATGGCGGAAGCTCGTGTTTTCCGAGGAAAGCTACCAGTACCACTCACATTATTTACAGACTGCATTAAAACTTAAAAACCAACTGAAATTGAAGTCATATACTGAAAATCTTCCCTTTCTCCTTTTTTATAAAAGCCCAAATTACAAATCGGTGTGTCATTATGGTTTGTGAGAAATAAGAACCAATGTCATTATTAGGGGCTTTCGCAGCGGAGGAACCTTTTTATAGTTCTAAGAACTAAGTGCAGGAGCTTTTAAACGATTTTAATTCTAGAAACGCCTTTTAGGGGGAACTAAATTTCTTACTTTAGAGTTGGGTTCAACCCAGCACAATAGGAACTACCAGTGATTGTAAGTGTACACTGATTTGGCCAACGCACGCGAAACACCAGTACCCGCCATTTAAAAAAAAAAGGCTGTGCACACAGTTTATATAGCATGTATATTTACTCCACAAACTAATTATACGAACATGGAAAAACGTGTGAGATGGATCTCTCAAGTATTACGCTAAGGAGAAAATCCAATGCAACTTTGAGGGGACCAAGCGAAATATGATTATGTATTTCTGCTCAGCTAGCGACATTGGGCATCAACCACACAGCAAACGCTAATACTTTTCATATACGATCTACTTTCTTTGTAGAACAATTCTATCTAATAACGTATTAGACAGGACTTTTAAACAGATCGTAAATGAATAAAGGGAGTGTCATCGCTCCGTGGCGTCAAAATAAATGTCTGCCGTGCTGTCAAAATAAAAGTAAAAACTAAAAATAGTCAAATAGTCAAAAATAACATCAAGCGTGGCTTATGTCACTTCAGAGTTCCTACTGGCGCTGCGATTGCAACCAGGAAAATGGCCTCAGGCTAACATTAGTTCTCGGGGAACTGCCCTGGTTTCTAGTTCTTATATCTAAGTTCCTATAACTACCCGCTGTGAAAGCCCCTATTGACATTATATGGCCCGTTGATTTTCATTGTAGCGTTAACATTCTGCTAAGCTTCTATTATTATTTAGACAAATATTTCTCTGTGAACTGTTCCTTTAAGAACAAGAAGATAAAATAAAGACAATAGTGCTTACATCGGTAATAAGATTCAAGATTCAAGATTCAAGAGTTTTATTTGTCACATACACAGTTATATACACAATATACAACTGGCAGTGAAATGTAAACAGGTCCGCTCCATGGACAGTGCAAATAACAGTTACAAGAAATTAAATAGAAATAGAATAAAATTAGAATAAAAAGTATTAACATAAGTAGAATTATAAATAAATCAAGTAAAAGATAAAAATAGGAAATAAGATAAAAATAAAAATATAAAAAAATATGTGGATATGATAAGTGAGATAAACTGTAGACTTAAAAATAAGTGGTTAACATAAAATATATAATATGTATATATAAAGAAGTATAATGTGCAAGGTTTATTACAGGTTGTTACGCAGTAACAATAGGGACGTAAAGTGCAGTGCAATTGCAGTATGTGGATGTTAATGTTAAAAGACTGTATGTTTATGTGTGTGCGGGGGTGAAGTGAGTCACGTGACTGAGTTCAGGAGTCTGATGGCCTGGGGGAAGAAACTCCTCCTGAGTCTTTCAGTCTTTGCCATCAGGCTACGGAAGCGCTTACCAGATGGCAGCAGGGTGAAGTGAGAGTTTGCAGGGTGATTAATGTCTCTGATGATTTTAGTAGCTCTACCTCTGCAGCGTTTGGTGTAGATGTCCTGCAGAGACGGGAGAGCTGAGCCTGAGATGCGCTCGGATAAGCGCACCACTCTTTGCAGGGCTTTGCAGTCGTGACTGGTGCTGTTCCCGTACCACGCTGTGATGCACTGAGTCAGGACACTTTCTATCGCCCCTCGATAGAAAGTTTTCAGGATGGCTGGTGAAACCCTGAATTTCCTCAGCTGGCGCAGGTGGTACAGTCTTTGCCTGGCTTTTTTCACCTGTGTCTGGATGTGTGTAGTCCAGGTCAGATCCTCGGAGATGTTCACACCCAGGTATTTGAAGCTGCTCACTCTCTCTACCGGTGTCCCGCTGATCATGAGAGGGGAGTATGACCGATGCTGTCTCTTCCTGAAGTCCACAATCAGTTCTTTGGTCTTGTTAACATTCAGAGAGAGACAGTTGTCCTGGCACCATGATGTCAGTTGCTCCACTTCGTCCAAGTATGCCGTCTCATTGTTGTTGGAGATGAGACCCAGGACAACAGTATCATCAGCAAACTTGATGATCGAGGTGGAGCTGTGTGTGGACAAACAGTCATGGGTGTAGAGAGAGTAGAGCAGGGGACTCAGCACACAGCCCTGTGGAGCTCCAACACTCAGGGTGATGGAGGTGGAGGTGAACTGGCCTACTCTCACCGCCTGGGGTCTGCCAGTGAGGAAATCTTCAATCCAGAGGCAGAGAGAAGAATTCAGGCCTAGATCCAGGAGTTTGTGTGTTAGCTTAATGGGAACTATGGTGTTAAAGGCTGAGCTATAGTCAATAAATAGCAGCCTGACATAGTTCCCACTTTTGCTGTCGATGTGAGTGAGGCAGGAGTGAAGGACGTGAGAAATGGCATCTTCAGTCGATCTATTGGGACGATAGGCAAACTGAAGAGGGTCCAAAGTGTCAGGAATGGAGGAGCAAATGTTGTTTTTAATGAGTCTCTCAAAGACCTTCATGACTAAAGATGTGAGAGCCACTGGACGATAGTCATTTAGGCAAGAGGGTTTACTGATCTTAGGTACAGGGATGATGGAGGATCGTTTGAAGGAGGTGGGGACAACAGATGTAGCAAGGGACTCGTTGAATATGGATGTAAAGAGCCCTGCGAGCTGATCAGCACAGGACCGCAGAACACGACCTGAAATACCATCCGGCCCAGCAGCTTTCCTGACATCCACACGTTTGAGTGCCCTCCGAACCTCGTCCTCCGAGACAGAGATCACGTGACCGTTGCTGCTCTGAGGGACTCTCTCTGACGCGTCACTCGCCGGAGTCGCGCTGCCGCGATTACCATCAAAGCGAGCGTAGAAAGAGTTTAACTCGTTCACCAGCAACGGATCAGCTCTCACCTCTGCAGAGGATTTAGTTCCAAAAGCACAGATGGTTCTCAGTCCCTGCCACATCCGCCGGGAGTCGTTGAGTTGGAAATGAGATTCCACTCGGTCTTTATAGCGGAGTTTTGCGGCTTTAACGGCGCGCCGGAGGGCGTAACATGAAGCTTTGTACTCCCTCATATCCCCCGTTAGGAGACCGGCATTGTAAGCGGTGGTGCGCGAGTTTACTGCAGTGCGAATTGAACTGTCCACCCACGGTTTCTGATTAGGGAAGGACGTTATAGTTATTGTTTGTGTGGCTTGCTCTGTCAGTGTGTTAATAAAGCAGAGCGCCACTTCTGTGAACTCGCTGACGTCTTCAGAACTCGCGCGGAACATGTCCCAGTCGACGTCATCAAGAGCTGCCTGTAGCGTGATCTCTGAATGGGATGACCAGCGTTTGACTTCCCTCCTCACCGGGGGCTCTTGAACGAGCCTTTGTTTATATTCCGGTGTGAGGAAAATGGCGGCATGGTCCGATTTGCCAAAAGCTGGCTGTGAACGAGCTTTGTAGGCGTTCTTAAACGGAGAGTAGCAATGATCCAGTGTGTTTGCTCCTCGTGTGGGACAGGAGACATGCTGGTGAAAGTTTGGCAATACTTTCTTTAGGTTTGCTTTGTTAAAATCACCCGCGACGATGAAAGCAGCGTCGGGGTGTTTGTTTATGAAGCCGCTGGTCACATCATGGAGGGCAGATAAAGCCAGCCCTGTGTCTGCTTGTGGTGGAATATAAACGGCAGTAGCGATGACCGAGGAAAACTCCCTCGGCAGGTAGAAAGGCCGGCACATGATAGTTAAATGTTCCAAGTGAGGCGAGCAGGATCGCGAAAGAATGGAGATGTTCCTAGGATCGCACCATTTCTTGTTTATCATGAAACACACTCCACCGCCTTTAGATTTCCCGGCCTCGGCTGTTCTGTCCATCCGAAAAACAGAGAAGTTCTCGGACGGCGTCACGGCTGTATCCGGGACCGCTGGCGTGAGCCATGTTTCGGACAGACAATAGATGTTGCAGTCTCTCATGTCCCGTTGAAAACTTATCCTGGCTCTAAGATCGTCCATCTTATTCTCCAAGGATTGGACATTTGCGAGCAAAATGCTCGGGAGAGGAGGACTGAATGCTCTTTTTCTCAGTCTGTTGCGGATCCCAGCGCGTTTCCCGCGGTGTTTTTTGAATCTTCGCCGTCGACTCGAGTGGCCATTGTTCAACTCGGCGTCCCGGCGAATCTCAGATGGAAGATTGGAGAAAGTGTCCTGAAACAGGTCAGTGTAGCGGTAACCAATTTCCAGAAGTGTTTTGCTGTCGTAACAGATCAAAGCAGATGATCCGTTGGAAAAAATAGAGAGTAAAAGAGAGTAGAATAATAAATAAAAGCAAAGTCTTAGCGGAGCGACCTGAACGGCGACCGAGCACGGCGGCGCCATCTGTAATTATCTGTAATAATAAATCTCTTGTCCCTGTTTGTGAATGCTCATTGTTAGCTCATTCACACTGAAGGTTACACCTTAAGCAAGGTGTGACCATTCCTTCAGACACTGTTATCATTTTATTTCAGCGTCAACTGTTTTTATAGCTCCTCACACTGGATGAGATGCGTTCACAGTCTCTTCAGCAGCTCTCCACTTAATGCTTCTCCATAACGGCATGTGTGTTTCTGATAAGTGCTAATCTCCTCTCATCTCATACAGCTCTCTGCAGCTCTCCAGACCCTGTGTGTGTCTGTGCTCATGAGGGGAGAGAATTTCAGACGATATAGCCATTTAAATATTTTTATCTTGATTATCCTTGGGTTTTGTCTGATCTCGTTGGCGGTGTGTGTGTTTTTCAGGTGTAAAACAAAAGTTTATTCGGACGATCTCCCACGAACCAGTGTGGTGATCGTGTTCCATAATGAAGCGTGGACCACACTGCTCCGAACAGTCCACAGCGTCATCGACAGGTCTCCAAGACACCTGCTTGAGGAAATCGTGCTAGTGGATGATTCCAGTGAGAGAGGTGAGTGTGTCAAGTCAACACTTGTGTGTGTTCTGTTTTTACCTATATTGTGAGGATCTAAAGTCCTTATGTTGTGGTGTGTATTCAGGTTCAGTCCACGTCCCCTCCATTATGTGGACATGCCCTTGTCCTTGTAGTTCAAAAAATAAACAAAAATGCTGAATGTTTTCTGTTTAGTTTAGGGTTAGGGGCTAGAAAATGTCATTAGTTCAGTATAAAAAAACCTAAAAAGTCTATGGAGTGTTCTCATAATGATAGGTGTACCAACATGTGTACGCGTGTCTTGTTGGTTGAAGCAGTAGTTCACCCCCAAATAAAACAGGTCATAATTTTTTCACCCTATTTTTTTTAAAACCCTTTCTGCAATGGAACAAAAAGGGATATTTTGAAGAATGTTCATGCTGCTCTTTTTTTAATAGAATGAAACGTTTCAAAGCTACAAAAATAACAAAAAATAGTCCATATAATATGTATGCTATGTTCTAAGTATTTTGAAGCAATATTATAGCTTTTAAATGTCAGAACAGAAAGAAATGAAGCCATTTTGTATGAAAAACTTGCCTTGAAAATCTTGTTCAAAGACAATAATCATTCACTTCCATTGTATGGAAAGGAGACGCTTATACCTTTTTCTATACATTTCTCCATTCACATTCCACCAAAGAAGAGTTAGAGGTTGCGTAAAAGTGTGAGGAAGTAATAGCAGGTTTTCTTTACTTTAAGTGAACTGTCCCTTTTTAAGTTACAATGTAACAGATGTACATCCTATAGAAATGGATTATTGGAAAAATGTAGGGTGGCGACTTCCATTAGTAGCACGGTTTAAGTGGACTAAATCTGTTGTTTTACTCGAAGATCGTGGTATGACATTTTGATTATGAATCATTCACAATAAGATCTATAACATGCCTTTAGGAAATAGATAAGGTGAATTTCCATTTCATGCTGACAGATGTTTGTGTCTCTTGCATACACAAATAAAATGCTCTCACAAAGATCTCGGAGTTAACATGTGGACATTGTACTCTAGAGCTCCAGAGATAATGACATGGTTTTGTTTCCCCTCTTTGAAAAGGCCTGTATCACGTCAGCTCTGCTTTCAGTGCGTGTATGCGTGTATTTGTCTGCAGTAAAAGGGAACAGAACACATCTGGAGGAAAAAGATGGCCGGTGACCTTGTTGCGTATTAACGTCAAAGATGAAATGTGATTTACGCACTGTAAAGCGAGCGCGTTTGTTAGGACAGCTTTATACAGGGAGAGAAGAGAGGGTTTGTTAACTCTGAAAGCTCTATTGTGTGTCTGCTGCTATGTGTGGATTTGCAGCTCTAGTTTTTGTTGTTATCTGCACCAAGCTGTAATTTGGCTAGATTATGGGATTAGTGGATTAGTAGGTGTTATGAATACATAACTGGAATTATATTATTATTAACTCACACATACAGTAATGTTAAAAGTAGGGGTCCCATGACAACCATCAGTATTTTACCACAGGGAGCCTCATTATATTGTTAACATATCGGTTATCGGACAAAATTATAGATTTTTTTTCCTAAATGTATTGATATCAGTCGATATTGGATATATATGGGATGATATTGGATATTTCATTTTGCATGCTCATTTCCTCTATTTTTACAATAGATTACCTTTGACGAAATCTAACGCACTTAAAGTCTATTAAAATATTAATAGTTTAAAAACACTGTTAAATGTAATCTTGTGTATTACAAATCTTTAAATGAATATCTATTTTCAAACTGTACATTATAATATTTTGATGCCTAAATTTACTTGTAGCATTTAAAACAATGGATTTTAATTATAGTTTTATTTGTAATATTTACAATAAAAAAATTAAAAAAAGTATGGGCAAAGTAGAATTAATATCGGCCATTTATCGGTTATCGGCCATTAAAATAATTACAACTTTTTTGGTATTGACCAGAATTTCTTACCAGTGCATCGCTATTTTTGAATATGCAAACCATAATATTAAAGAATTGTGATTTAACAAAGAAAAAGTTCAAAGGCTTTGAGCTTCGTCACATTTCTAGCCCTTTCATATACTGTGCATCTCATCCACTGTGGTTTAAATTTTATTAACTCCTAAATGATATATACATTAGTCTATTGAGCCTAACACCTTACAGTAAAACGCATTAAAATGTCAAAATTACTTATTTCAAGTGATAAATCAAATTATCATATGCATTTCTACTGCTCTGCTGGGGATACGTGGGTAATCTAATTTTGCCATGTCGTACTTATTAGTGTAATTATTCAATCCAGGTGTTGACAGACCTGTGCTTGATTCTACCTGCATTTTCCCCATAGCACTGAAGCATTTTCTCTTACCACTGCACTGCCATCGCTTCTCCCCGCGTCGAAAGTGTAGTAAAACAACGACAGAGAGTAAAAATTGGGCTGTTCAGCATTTTTTGTTGTAAATTGTAGAATGCCATGAAGCAACAGTAAAACTATATATGTAAGTTCAACGGAATCAGAATTAGTTTGTTATGGGTCATGTTGTTTCCTATTGATTGTTAAACTAAAAGAGAGCTTGAGAGGTGTGAGGTAAGAAGATAAGATACTGACAATAAATTATACATTTATCTAGTCTCCATGTTTACCTGGTATAATTTATCCTAATTGTAATTTTATTAAGCAAAACACAGGCTTTAAGAATAAACTACATGAATTAATACTATTATTTAGTATTCATTATTTACTATTATTTAGTACTATTATTATTATAATTTTTTTTTATTTATTTATTTTTTATTATTTTATTACTTTTCTTTATGGATGGTATAATTTCTGGAGAGAAAATAAAACTCAAGTTTGTAAAAAGCCTTAAGCGCAGAGTTCATCCCAAAATGTACAGTATACACCCAGACCCATATGACAAAATGTAAAAGATATTTTAAACTATGTTTCAACTCTTTTTGTCCATATAATGAAAGAGGGGACCAACCTGTATGAACAAAAAATGAAAGAAAAAGCAGTGCCTGAATTTTGGAACAGTCTGCCTAAAAACATTAGAGATGCTGCTACTGTACAGGATTTTAAAGTACAGCTCAGAAGAACACATCTGTTTTTAATAGGTTTTAATCAGTGACCACTTTACTATGTGCTGCTTGTTTGATGTTTTTTGTGTTGTGTGACTGTAAAGCACATTGGTCAACTTGTGTTGTTTTAAATTGTGCTATATAAGTTGCTATTGACGCAAGAAGTCTGCTTTGGGCCAATTATAAAGTTCTTATGGAGATGACGTGATTACTCCGTGCAGTTTACAGTAAGCCCGCTGTTTTTCTTAAATAGTTTTTCTATGTAAATATGTGCTAGATGACATCTTTGACCCTTTGCGCTGTCTCACAGCTTTTTCAGTGACGCATACAAGACCCTTCCTTCGTCTTTAATTCATCAGTGCTGCGGCTCTGCAGTTGGATACTATTATGCGTGTCTCATGTTTTAAGAGAAAAACGTGTTCTGTGTGGTCATTCCCTTACGCCTGTTACTCAGAAGTAAAAAAAAAGTTACTGGGATTACATTATTGTAGGTTGGGAGTCTAAAAACTAATTGTTTTTGCACATACAATTCAGTTTAGCCACTGATTCTGAGTGACCCGAGAGGTCATGAGTGTTCCTGCCGACTGTAGAAATCTGCCTCATGCTGCCAGTGGTCTCGATGGCAGCTGCTCTGGAGTGCCTCTGACCTCTGCATACATGACCTCTGCGTGACTATTTTGCCCTTCGGCATCAATGCCATGGCTGCTGAAAGCCCTGCACGAGTGCTCCATGTGACCCGGGTCAGGGTGGACAGCTCCGGGGTGAACCATTCACTTCCAAGAACAGACAGCAGCCAACGAGACCGCTGACAGCACTGTGATGTGATGACACACACACACACAAACTTACATAAACACCCACACCCAACTCTGGAAACTTGCTGTTACTGCTTTAACAGGATGAGAAGAGAAATGAAACAAGTTGTCTGTATTAGTACCGCAGCTCAATTTGTCAGGCTTTTCCAAACTAAGGGTTTGTGAGGGAGATGCAACGGTTTTGTGATTTCAAATAAAAAATCTAAATCTAAAACTTTTCTAAAATATTTTTTTTTAGTTTTTTGTTAAATTATTGAAATATTAACTTAAAATCTCTGGGAAATTTCAAGTCAATATTTAGGTCTAAGAGTGTGTATGTGAAGTTTCATTTTTACAGCATGTTAAAATTGCAAAAAGCAAAAGCACGCCGTTTTTGTGTGTGTCCCTTTAAATGCAAATGAGCTGCTGCTCTCTGCCACCTTTCCAGAATCTATAAATCGCTGTACAGGTGCTTGTGTGGAAAAAGTTGTAAAATGCCTAAAGAGCCAGAGAATATATGCTGAGTGGACAGAACAGGTATAATTTAGTTTAATTACGGTTATAACTTTTATGACATGCTATTGCTTTTGTGTTACGTACTATATAACAATAACGGTGAAAAGACGGATGCGTCAGCTTGAGCAGACTCCCACATGTATAAATGACAATCCTGGACTGGTTTGTTTAAACATGTATTCTCTTCATAACAGATTAGTTATTTAAGAAATTCTTTATAAATAATAATAATGCAAGATGCCCTGTTGAAATATGCGAGATGTATGGTTTATTTAAGCTGCAAAGAAAAAGCATCAATTAAAATTATTGTGACAGATTGTGACTCGTTCCTTGCCTCCTCGGGGTGCAATTAAAGAATTGAGATGTTCTTCTGAACTGAGATGGCGTTCTTTGATCGGTTTCTGGGTCACAGGCTGGAGGACGGAGGAGCGAACAAATAAGGAAGCATCAATTTAAGTACTGAGAAGCACCCATTATACAACTCCAGGTGCTACTGCGAGGATATAGAAATGGCGGACTCTGTGCTTCTCACTCAGGGCTGTGTGCTAATAGGGCAGATTGTTACCAGTCATGGACGGGGCTTACCCCTACTCTTACGTAAGAGTTGGGGGAAATCTGGAACTGCTCGTGTGAAGAGACTGCTTTCGATTTATGGGAATTCTAAAAAAATTTTTTTAAAAATGAGTGAGTGGATTTTTAGCATTATAGGCTGGTTTTTCTCACATACTGCAGACACACATTAGCTTATAAATGTGAATGCTGCATAATAAGTCCCCTTTAAATCAGTGAATATCTGCTGTCTCATTGGAAACGCTGACCTTACGGTTTCAGAAGAGCACTATTTATTTAGAGGACACTACAGAAAACACTATATCCCCTTTTCTCACTGTGCTCGTCTTATTTTTTTTCCACTGTATTGATTCTCTCTTTCTCTCAAAGTTCTTTGTATTTATTTTGCGCTCTTTTAGTTATCAGATATGGTTTGTATTGGAAGGTAAATAGTGAGTGTAACTGCTAGTGATAAGATCTATCTTTTCCTCATTAGCGGTTTCACAGGTGTGCGTCTGCCTTGTACTATTTTGAGCATGCATGTTAGTTCATATTGCGTCTGTGTGCTGTTGACTACAGGAAGCTGAGTACACTACTTGGGTTTTGTTTTCACACCAGTGTGGCTGAAAACTAATTTTAGCTGTACTGTATGTGTGTTTGTATTATCAGTATGCTATGTGTGTGCTTGTTTAATGTGTTTGTGTGTGGGTCAGGTTTTGCATTCACTGTGTGGACCAAATGTCCCTACAATGACAAACCTGAAATCACCTAAATTATGAAGACCCTCACAAAAAAAACTGCTTAATAAACATACAAAAATTGACATTATGCCATCATTTACTCACCCTCATGTTGTTCCAAACCTGTGACTTATTTCTACAGATCAAAGGAAGATATTTTGAAGAACTTTTTAACTTGTTCTGTCCAACTAAGGAAAGTCAATGCGGTCCATTGTTTTTTTCTTTTTAGATGCGGTCACATTTATTGTTGTTCATAAAGTTTTTGTGATTGAAATCAAGTAATTTCAGTAGGATTTTGCTTCAGGGGAAAAAAAAATCCCTGCACAGATTCCGCAACGGGTTCAAATCAAATTCGCAGCTTTGATGAACACAAAGTGACTTTTGTGTGAGTTGTTGCTTCATACATCGCTACACTCTTGATAATGGACAATGGACATTGTGTCTGAAATTTCACTGAAAATGTGCTCCTTTTCACTGTATTGACGAAAAACATACTGGGACATTTTTCTAAATATTTCCTTTTGTGTTTCACAGAAGAAAGTCATACAGGGTTGGAACAACACAAGGGTGAATAAATGGTGACGAAATGTTCATTTTGGGGTGAATTAATCCTTTTAGATCAGAGGTGGGGGTTGAAAACTTCATTACCTCAGTACAAAAGTCAATGGAAAGTGCTCATCATGACAGAAAAAGCACAGCTGGAATAACTGTAGCCACATCAGAATTCAGACCGTGGGTGAGAGACATTGACAGAGTGTTCATCCAGGAGTGCTTTGAAGCATCATTGAGGCCCATATTGTGTACACACACACACACACACACACACACACACACACACACACACACACACACACACACACACACACACACACACACAAACACTCCTGTCTAACCGTTTTGACAGATGCAAGAAAGGCACATCGATGTCTTCTTTTCGCGCTGTGTCACGCGCGCACACACATGCACTAGTTCATTCGTTAATAGATTGACTGCGCAGGTCACGTCCTGCATAAGAATAGCAGCCAGCCCCCCTCCTCCCTCATCTGTGCTAATCTGCCGCTCCTGTGGAGAGATAAAGACCCAAATTCTTCCTCTCATCTTCCTGCCGCTCAATTTTGTCCTCTAATGATGTCCTCTCTTGTTCTCCTCCTCTCTCTTTCCGCCCACTCTCTCTTCCTCCTCTTTATTTCCACTTAAACGACTAGAGGAATACAGCAGTATATTGATTTACGTGTGCATAGATTTGCTCACGTGTCTCTGCAGAGAGTGATGAGTGTTCATTTGAGTGGAGCATCTAACGGGCTTGTTTTAAACAACATGTAATGGAGTTTGCGATGCCTTTAATTTCCATAATCAATCAATCAATCAATTTTTATTTATATAGCGCCTTACAGCAGCCAAAAGGTGCACAAAGCGCTTTCCAAAACAAGCATCAAACGACAACATAAAAACAAGTCCAACCAATCAAGCCCAGCACTAAGAGTCAAAAGCTTGATTAAAAAAGTGTGTTTTCAGATGTGTTTTGAAAACACTCAGCACCGTGATGTTTCGGAGGTGCACAGGGAGTGCATTCCACAACTTTGGTCCTTGAACACTAAATGACCGGCCTCCAAACTTTTTATACCTGTATGTTGGGGTAACCAGAGAAATATGATCAGAGGAACGGAGTGTTCTGGCTGGCTGATATGTTTTTACTAGATCAGTGAGGTATACTGGGGCCAAACCATGGATGGCCTTAAACACAAACAACAGAATTTTATACTCCACCCTAAACCGCACTGGAAGCCAGTGAAGCAAGCGGAGGACAGGGGTGATGTGTGACCGTTTCGATGTATTAGAGAGAAGACGTGCGGCTGCGTTTACGTGGCATTTATGTGCATATCTGCGTTTATGTGACATTTACGTGGGAAATAATGTGGAATGGAACTTATATGTTGTCAGGTTGCTTTTGAGTGATGGAGTTAAAAAGAGACACATCACCAGATAATGACACTTCCTTTGTCTTTCTGTTTCTGGAGTGTTTTTAAGGGGGGTCACTGGCATAAAATCCCTGCTGTTCCTGCTGTCTTTGTAGTTCAGAGTATTCTGCTCTGTTCCACATATTGCACCTCAAATAAAGCATGAGAGAGTAGATAAACCCTCTGTGAGACCTCATTGCACAAACATGTCCTCCTGTCAGATCTCCTAAAGGCTTGTGATTGAATCTGCGGGTGTGCTTGACATTTATAGATTTTTTGGGACAGATTTAGACCTGCATTCATTAAAGGGATATTTCATGAATATTCTGTCATCTACTCCACCTCAATGAAAAACCAAAGTTTGAAATGTATTTTTCTGTGAAATGCAGAGGGAGTTATTTTTATGCATGTCCAGGAAAATGTATGGTGTATGTCCTTTTCCATGAAATGCAGGTGAGTGGGAACTGGGGCTGTTTTTCTTTTCACGTTCATTGTTTGGAAATGAGTATCATGGACATTCTTCTAAATAATTTAGTGATCCACAGAAAGGAAAAAAGTAATGAAAGAAAAAAAGAGTAATATTTAAAGGATCTTGAGGGTGAGAAAATGTCACAAATTTCTTATTTTGGTTGAACTGTCACTTAAAATAGTCACTTACAGTAGTGGTTCTCAGCCATGGGGTCGGGGCCCAGTAGGAACCCTCTGTAAATTTCTAAGGGGACTACAGGATGACATAAAAGTGTTTAAATGAATAAAATTTTGTTCATTTATTGAAATAAGCTAACTGTAGTCTAAATTGAAATGCTAAAAGAAACATAAAATCAAGATGTGAACTGAAATCATATATAACTTCAATATAACTTTATAACAATATAACTTTTCAATATAACAGTTTCGGAATATAGAACATAACTTCTAGATTCAAACATGTATGATATGCTATATTGTTAGTAGCCTGGATAGCCCACAGTCATTATGCTACATCGTATCGCCTTCTACTGCATGTAAAATGCTCTGTAGTAAATAAATTCATGTTAATAAATTCAATATATCAACAAAAAAAGTTTGAAAAAAAGCAACTTTTTCATAATTGAATCAAAAAGGTTGAGAATCCACTGTTATCTTAACCATAAATGTAACTGTAAATGAATGTTGAGGTTTCATAGGCTTCTTCTGTATTGTTTCACAGTTTCAGTCTGATCTTTGTGTCAGAACACAGTTCAATAATCCTATCAGGCCATTCAGTGGCTTTAAGCTAGATTATTTTTCGAAAACAAAGCACCGATATCCCACAGCAGTAATTGGAAGATCAGTATTTTAAGATGGCTGCTGCAGCTGAGGATGTTGATCCACATGAGCTGAGAGCCGATGATGCAGATGCTGATGTAGAGCAATACTTGATTAATGATTGAAGTGGAGGGAAATTGTTAAAGAAAGTTTTCCTATATATCGCCAAGACCAAGAATGTGCCTCGCACACTTTTTTGGGCAGTAATCATTATATTTCAAGAGCTTCACTTTGTTTTGCCATAGTGTGGGGAAAAAAAGTTGTAGGCAGCCATGGAAAAAGACAATTTTAAGGGCAAAAAAAGCCTCATCATCAAATCAGTTAGGAATATTGCCTCACCTACTGTAATTAATATTCATGAGCTAGAAAAGGTTGATAATGTGCATCACTCAACTTTTCAGATTGTGGCTAAAACGTGTATTTGATGTATGTGTTTGCATCTGGAAGATGTAATTTTTAGAGTGTTTTCTCTTTGCAAAAAATCCACTGATGAATATTTGAAGGAAATTATAATTTTGAATGTATGCAAAGTCACATCCTCCCCATGTTACCTATATATATATATATATATATATATATATGTAGCGTTAATTATTGTTTATGTGGAGCCAGTGAATAATTGTTTGTTACCTCTGTGTCCATGTAGAATTTCTGAAGCGGCAGTTGGAGCAGTATGTGCGGAAGTTGGAGGTGCCGGTCAGGGTGGTACGGATGGAGCAGCGCTCGGGCCTGATTCGCGCTCGGTTGAAGGGGGCGTCCCTCTCCACAGGTCAGGTGATTACCTTCCTGGATGCCCACTGTGAGTGCACCACCGGTTGGCTTGAGCCTCTCCTTGCTCGCATCAAACTTGACAAGTAAGCACTGCTACTTCTTCGATGCAATACTTTAAGGTATTTACTTGCTTGGAAAAAAAAATGTATATACTACTGTATATACTTTTAATTATTTTTAAAAATATAAAAAATAAATATTAATTGAATATACTACATATTACATATTAATGAATATAGTTTCTTTTGGAGTTGGAGTTGGTAAGGGTTAGGGTCATGGTGTTTTTTTTTAGGGTAAAGGCTAATTTCTATTCTCTGTTTTACCCGCACTGAGAAATTCACATTTATTTGTCAGCAGAAGTCTGCCGAATGATGGACAACACGTCATCTGGTTGACTTTTGACAGCCACATAGCTTTCATTAAAAAATACATTGTTATTAACAAAACTCATTGTAAGGTTATCCTTGAAAAAAGTATCATATGTTGTCTACTCTTTATGGTAAAAAATTATGCAGTATGGTAAAAATGGGCAGAACTGACAGAATGGCAGTTTCTTTCAGTTTTTCCCCCTCCTTTTGGCCCAAAACCAAAAATCATCAGTAGTAGTCTAAAATGTTGACGGCAAACACAGAGATTTTTCGGATTTTCCTTTGTGGCGTTCTCTCCATATTTACGTTTTTTTTTGCAGCCTTTAGCCACTGGATCCTTCACTGGAAACCGAAAATAACTCACTCCCGCTAAACATTTTAACTCTTGCACTCAGGAACAATACAAGTCGACACCATTGCGACTAAACGTTTGCTAAGTATTTCAGCAAGGCGGTATTTGATTCAAGCGTATCCATAGCAGACTGATGGGAGTGGCTTTGGACGGCAACATGCTGGCGACAACACGTGGATGGCCAGGTGCGTGTGCGTCACATACCTGGGGAACACATGGCACCAGGATGCACTATGGGAAGAAGGCAAGCCGGAGGAGGCATTGTGATGCTTTGACAATGTTCTGCTGGGAAACCTTGAGTCCTGCCATCCATGTGTACGTTACTTTGACATGTACCACCTAATTAAGCATTGTTGCAGACAATGTACACCATTTCATGGAAACGTTATTCCCTGGTGGCTGTGGCCTCTTTCAGCAGGATAATGTGCCCTGCCACAAAGTAAAAATGATTGAGGAATGGTTTGAGGAGCACAACAAGTTTGAAGTGTCGACTGGGCCTCCGAATTCCCCAGATCTCAATCCAATCGAGCATCTGTGGGATGTGCTGAACAAACAAGTCCAATCCATGGGAGGCTTCACCTCGCAACTTACAGGACTTAAAGGATCTGCTGCTAACATCTTGGTGCCAGATACCACAGCACACCTTCAGGGGTCTAGTGAAGTCCATGCCTTGACTGTTTTGGCATCAAAAGTGTGACAACCCAATATTAGGTCATGTTGTTATGCCTGATTGGTGTATATATGTGTGTGTGTGTGTGTGTGTGTACACTGTATTAAAGCATAAAGACTTGTGTGTCAGTGGTTGGGAAATAGCATTCCACTAGTCGAATGATATCTTACACATATATGTGGTCACAAACACAAAAATGTTACACCCAGCACATGCCTTTCATTTAACTTGTGCAATTTGTGGTGGAACACAAAAACAAACCAGTCATTTTCACACTCGCTTTCTTTTCCACTCTTTTGGCATGTTGGTTTGCAGAGAGCTGAGCGATCAATAGCTCTTTAGAGTTTCGTTTTTTCCCAGCGCTTTATTACATTTTTGTAGTTTGGTTTCACCTCAGGCTGCATTTGTGCCTGAAATGGAGAACTTGTAGGGTATAAAAACATGAACTCACTTTTATCTGAATTTGATTCTTTGAGGATATATGTGCAGGCTGCATATCTCCTCTTTTTTTAAACATGCGCACATACACATGCTGATTCTCTGTGTTGCCTCGGGCAGCCTGTTGGGGCATCATTAGCTGATGAAGCTTCAGTCTGCTGAATTTAGGAGAGGAAAGTGTGCCTGCAGTGCGTGTGTGTGTTATCCATCCTCATTGCCTGGGTTACCATCACAGTGGGCTGCTTGGTGCTGATTGATGACACAAGTTTAGCGAGACGTCCCCTCTGATTTGTGTCTGCATCTGTTGAAGTAAAGAGAGGTGTGTCTGTCGTGTGCTAGCTGAAATCAAAATAAAAAATGGGCATTCTGTGGTGGACAAAACTCATTTATTCATGTAGTTGAGGTTGTCTTTGTGAAAGCAGTGAAAGTACACTGCTAATTTCAATTGTATGTTTGTGTTTCACAGGAAAACCGTAGTGTGTCCCATCATCGACGTGATCAGCGATGACACATTTGAGTACATGGCAGGGTCTGATATGACATATGGTGGGTTCAACTGGAAGCTGAACTTCCGCTGGTATCCGGTACCACAGAGAGAGATGGACCGCAGGAAAGGAGACAGAACGCTACCTGTCAGGTAACACACAAAAATGCTTATTATGCAGTCAGATGAGTAAATTGAGATTAAATAGGGTGGAACACTGTAAGGTTTATCATGGCTAAGTTAAATGTCCATGGTAGAATTACCAACCTTAATAGTCTTTTAGGCATTGTTGACCTAAAAATGAAAGTTCTGTCATTATTTACTCACTCTGGTGTTGTTCCAAACAACTGTGCTTTTATTTTTTAGGAAAAAAATAAATAGGAAAATAAAGACAAACACACAAAAAGCAGCATAAAAGTAGTCGATGCTACTTGTGTGATGTATTCCGACTTTTGAAGTCAAATAGTCTAAAGTAAGATAAGTGAGCTTTTTTTTTGACAGAAATTAAAAAAATTAATTTGGCAAGGATGCATTAAATGTATCAAAAGTAAATGTAAAGACATTTATAATGTTCTAAATTCTGTTTATCAAAGAAGGCTAAAAAGAAAGTTTCATGGCTTCTACAAAAATTTTAAGCAGCACAGCTGTTTTGATTTGATAATAAGAAGAAATGTTTCTTGAGCACCAAATCAAACTATTTAAAAAAAATTCTGAAGGATCGTGTGTGAATTTTAAAAATTATATTTTAAATTTTAATATTATTACAACATATTACTGTTCTTACTGTATTTTAGGTTAACCCTTTCATGCATAGTGGTCACTACAGTGGACAGCTATTCAAAAAGCATTTTCTTGCATATGCATGGGTTTTGATGACATAGTTGCACATCAACCTCTACAGTGGACCCTCGTGCATCATCCTATACATTGCCACCAAGTGGCAAGCCGTTGCATATCCATTTTTCCCCCTCCAAACCAAGATGGCCAATGGCCAGTCAGAAATGCCAAGTTGCTCCGGAATATCCATCCATTCCTTCTATCCTAGGAGACTCTTGCAGGTAAAAAAAAAAATGTTGTAGCATCAAGCAATATCTAATGAGTCATATCACAGTTCAGTTTTCCAAGTATTGATTTTAGATTGGGAGAAAATTCGGATTAATTATCTGTCCACTACAGTGAACATCATGCATCAATAGCTATATTTCAGCTACAATTCATACTAATACTGTGACCTATTGTTTTTGAAAATACTTCATCTGGAGTAACTTTTTTTGACTGTAAAGAAATGTGTGTGTTATTAGAATGTAATTTGCATTAACATCAAAAAAGTAATGTGATTACGTAATGTACTGTTTGTGATTTTAAATTCATTTATTTTCATTATGTAATGCACAGTACTTGTAATGCATTACTTTACTCCTAACATCAAAAAGTAATCTGATTACATAATGCACAGTACTTGTAATGCATTATTTTACTCGTAACATCAAAAAGTAATCTGATTACATAATGCACAGTACTTGTAATGCATTACTTTACTCGTAACATCAAAAAGTAATCTGATTACATAATGCACAGTACTTGTAATGCATTACTTTACTCGTAACATCAAGAAGTAATCTGATTACATAATGCACAGTACTTGTAATGCATTACTTTACTCGTAAAATCAAAAAGTAATCTGATTACATATTGCACAGTACTTGTAATGCATTACTTTACTCGTAAAATCAAAAAGTAATATGATTACATAAGGCACAATACTTGTAATGCATTACTTTACTCGTAACATCAAAAAGTAATCTGATTACATATTGCACAGTACTTGTAATGCATTATTTTACTCGTAACATCAAAAAGTAATCTGATTACATAATGCACAGTACTTGTAATGCATTACTTTACTCGTAACATCAAGAAGTAATCTGATTACATAATGCACAGTACTTGTAATGCATTACTTTACTCGTAAAATCAAAAAGTAATCTGATTACATATTGCACAGTACTTGTAATGCATTACTTTACTCGTAAAATCAAAAAGTAATATGATTACATAAGGCACAATACTTGTAATGCATTACTTTACTCGTAACATCAAAAAGTAATCTGATTACATAATGCACAGTACTTGTAATGCATGTTACTTGTGATGCAGTACTTGTAACATCAAAAAGTAATCTGATAACATAATGCACAGTACTTGTAATGCATTACTTTACTCGTAACATCAAAATGTAATCTGATTGCGTTATGCATGCTACTTGTAATGCGTTACCCCCAACATTGCTCATTTCAAATGAGATTGAAAACACCTGATCGCTAGGTTTTCTCAGAGGAGAGCTATGGTAGAAATGTGTGCATCTTGAACATAATCAGAAATATCAGCTAATAGGGGTAAATCAACATACTCTGGTACAGTGGAGGGAGCACCTGAAGTGGGTTTCCACAATTGTACCTTGACAGGTTGCAGAGATCTTTGATGGAATCACATCCTCATGTTCTGACATCAAAGATACGCAAAGTTCAACTTGTATGAAATTCAAATGCGTTTGCAATATTTCAATCTATATTTTTTTTAAATATATTTTATAGTTTTCACATGATTTTATAATTTATTTATTTTTTTACAATTGATTGGTTCGTTAAAGACACAATATTGCCTTGTTATTACTGTATTATGTTAAATGCAGTATATCTTCAGTTTAAACCATAAACGCATGCTGTCCACTCTAGTGGACATCTGAAAATGTCTTTGAAAAATGTGTAAAAAAAAATTTCAAATCTTGTTTTTCTTGCCCTAAGAGCAATAAAAACACATAGGGAAACATCCTAATGCATGAAAGGAAAAAATACAGCTATGATGAGCATGCAAGATGTTACTGACCGAAATTAAAATTAAAATCATTATTAAAATCATTATAATATTTTCCTCCAGCGAGAGGTTTAGACTGAGATTACATGACAGAATGTTTTATGAGAAATTTTTATATATTCAGTTATATAGTGTTTCCATGGGCAACAGTCATTATTGTGAAATATTTGAGTGCTGAATGCTGTGATTGACTAATCATAAATCTAGAAGTACTCCAGAGACCGAGACCTGTATAATAAAAATGAATATATAAGAATATTGTTTGTGTAATAT
Source organism: Gobio gobio (assembly GCF_949357685.1). Lineage (NCBI taxonomy): Eukaryota > Metazoa > Chordata > Actinopteri > Cypriniformes > Gobionidae > Gobio > Gobio gobio. The sequence goes on from NC_137108.1 coordinate 29,581,086, forward strand.
TTGCAGTGTAACAAAATTAACAGAAGTAAATTTAATTGCATGCCATGAGTCAGACATTTGTACACAAAATTAAACATACAAAGTAAGCATTGTTATTTCTGAGATAATTAACTTTTTTCTAATATGCAGTGTTGTGTGGCAGTGTAGTGTACTACTTTTTGTTATTGTGTGTCATATTATACATTCTGTTTCACATATCATTTTTTAAAAAGTAGTAAGCGGTACAACAGTGTGTACGGTACATTAGTATTCCATTTCAAACGCCTTGAGGCGTAATTTATCATCTTTTTAGAAACCTTTTTTTTAACGGACAATAAAAGGTAGGACTGAAAATAATAATATTATAGATTTCACAAGCCAGAATTGAACTCACGTTGCCTGCATGAGCACCACGACACAATGAACCATTTGTGTTAACCACTAGGCAATGGCTCATATTTGCAAAGGCCTTTTAAATGTAAATTCAACATTTATTTTTTACTTTCCAAAAAGGTATTTTACATCAACTTAAAGCTACGGAATATAAAAGTGTTTCTCCAGCCCTGCAGCTAAAAACTAGAGTTAACACAGATGAGGGAGTTTTTATCCACACCAGCACTTTGCCCAGAGGAAAGTGTGTTTACCTGCTCACCTCATAACTACAGGAAGTAGAGTAGCTCTTCTTAGCTTTCTGCTGCATGATTTCTTCAGAGATTCTGTGTATTTCAGAGCTGCACGTTGCTTTTATCAGAACGTTCTGATGCCACACTTGTATTTCAACGACCCTTCGTTTGCTTCATCTCCTTTTATTTCAGTGCCTGGTTTTCTGTGCTGCAAAGCAGCATGAAAACAACTTGAGAGCATAACAACAACAGGTTCTTACTTGAGGAAAACATGACTGTAAATGAGACGTGCTGCAGGGGATGGATTGAAGGAAAACAGGAAAGAACAGAGGGCGCCTGCTGAGGGAAATGGACGAACAAGAGTAAAAGATATTTAAAGAAGGCAATGCTGTTGCCAAAATAGGCACATGCAAACATGTCATTTCTATTGAAGATCTCGTTCCCCTGAGTGACACGCGACGTGCTTGTTTGTGACGGAGTGAGCTGGAGAGGAAGAGCTGCTTTTAAAAGATATGATCATTCCCCTGAAGGGCCTGTTTTTGCATAGAATTAAACACTGTGTGTTTTTTGTTTTGCGTTGTCTATTAGGACCCCCACCATGGCAGGTGGCCTCTTCTCCATAGACAGAGATTATTTCCAGGAGATTGGCACATACGATGCAGGCATGGACATCTGGGGAGGGGAGAACCTGGAGATCTCCTTCAGGGTCAGTCTCACCACTGAGTTTAAATTAATCAACCACCTCTGCAATCCTACCCACAATTCCCCTTTTGCATATATAATATGCAGTTCTGGTGTTATTGATGATTCGTTCATACTCTGAGAACTGATATGTATCTGTGTTTGTCAGATTTGGCAGTGCGGGGGGACGCTTGAGATCGTCACATGTTCTCATGTCGGTCACGTGTTCCGTAAGGCGACGCCGTACACGTTCCCTGGTGGAACTGGGCAAATCATCAACAAGAACAACAGACGGCTGGCAGAGGTCTGGATGGATGAGTTCAAGAACTTCTTCTACATCATCTCACCTGGTCAGTCACATTACATGCTACTCGTCTGCATCCATAAACAAGACGCTTAAAAAAAAATAAAGATGTATATGGTAACTACGGGGCTATGCAAAATATATTTATATATATAAAAGTTTATTATTTGTCATTTTTTCCCTGATATCAGACTGTTAAAATGGACATCGGGGCACTTGCGAGATGATATCGATATCTCTAAAACGTCAATATGGGGGCCTAGTAATGGTTAGAGAGTCGGACTTGTAACCCAAAGGTAGTGGGTTCGAGTCTCAGTACCGGCAGGAAATTTAGGTGGGGGGAGTGAATGAACAGCACTCTCTTCCACTATCAATACCCACAGGTGCTGCAGCAAAAAATGGCTGCTCCTGGTGTGGTGTGTGTGTGTTCAATACTCACTGATGTGTGTGTGCACTTGGATGGGTGAAATGCAGAGCACAAATTCTCGGCTACATGTCACACTTCACTTCACTTCATATACGATAATAACGTCATATCGCCAAGCCCTAAGTAAGAGACAATATTGCATTTTCTTTTTTTAAATAACGTTTCCTTATCTCCTCTCTCAGTCACGTCTCTTTGCCTTTCTCTGTCTCGGTCTCTTTCTATGACTGTCTTTCTTTCTCTGTGTCTGTCTCTTTAATGTGGTGTGTGTGTGTGTTATCAGTGTCTTGGGCACTCGAGCCGTATTGACTCAGAAGAAGATGTTGGATAATAGATATTAATGTCACTGTCAATAGTGTCCAGTGCAGCTCAGAGCTATCTGTGTGACTTTGTGCGTATTGCGTTATTTTTTCCCCTCCTCTATACAAATGTCTCTGTAGACTCTCTCCTGATTGTTAGTGCTGCAAGGCAAGTGTAAGTATCATAACAATACATATCAAACTTCGGCATGTAACTCGTCCTTTAGTGTTTATGCTACAGGCAGGAATGACACCTCAAAGTCATGCCGCTTGTGAAGGAGAAGTGTGCTATTACATTTTTAAGCAATCAGACTTTTGTCTGGGGAACAATATAACTTTAATTGAAGAAGAGATCTGAACCATATGTAGCACAGTACAGTGTTTTGTTGTAGTCATAGTTTTTTGTCTTTTAATTAAATAAAATATTCTATACTCAATATGTATTTTAGTTAATGAAATTAACCTCTCAGTTGATGAGAGAGTACAAAATTAAACGAAATATTTGCCCCCTCAACCTTCAATCACTATTCCCTGCTTTGGTCATCTAATACAGTTCACTTGAAGGAGTTCGAATTCGGACAGCCATTAAGTGTACATTGGCTGTACACTCGTTATTGCAGTGCAATGTAGGATAGAATGAGTGCACTTATTAACGCCCAATATGGTTTGGGACACGACTACAAATGGCTAGTCTCGCGTAGCCAGACCTTCAGACTGTAGGCAGAAGGTCTGGACTCTTACACAGCTTTCATTGGTCAAGGACCGCCCAAGAAGACGTTTGACTGACATGTAATGCAACCAATCACAGTTCGTTTTGCTCCTGGTCATGAAAATGTAAAGTCGATGTCCCTGCAAAAACAGGCCAGCGTGCATCTACAAATTATTCATTCAAGAACGTTGTGCAAGTTTACTGCAACAATGGAGCCACGAACTTCACATATTTTTGAAAATCCAGTGTTTAGTTGATCCTGGTAAGCGTTCATTGTGACAGTTGTGAACACAACGGCATTCTTCTTCAACTAGGGGGTTTGGCGCCACGGCATTTGTTTACAGGCGGACCGTTAAAGGAGTAAAATATCCAAAAACCACTAGGCCAGTGTTGTATATTTTGTTCAGTTGAGTACTTACAAAATCCCAAATGTTTCCAACTATTTGTAAATATTGAGAATTTGCTATTTTACCCAAGGAACCGGGACGTGTGAGTCATATCAGCGTTCCCCTCGGTTTCCGGTTTTATTCTGCAGAAACGCTTAACTCTTACTGCAGTGTGAACAAGTGTCATAGCAGCCGCCGAGAGAACGCACAGAGTAACGTCATAATATCATTAACACACTCAGATGTGTCTAATATTATAAACAGAGCTGCGTTACCTCATACTCATGACCAGAAAACCGGAAGTGGCGCCGGCGACTGTGTCATAATAAAAGTCCCACCGGAGACTGTATCAGAATAAAAGTCCAACTGCTCTTCTCATTAACAATCGCTCCAGCGGCCTTGCTCAGCTCCACAACACTTGGTCCTGCTCTGCTTCATACTACAGTAACGTTAATAATCGCATTCATGAACATGATTTCTGCCTGAGTCCTATCCCACCGGCTGTGAGGTGGAAGACCACATGTCCCAAGATTCTGCGCTCAAACGTGGCGTCATCAAACTACGCCTTTGTTTTGAATTGGCGACCTCAAGCGGACGGAAAAGTTACATAGTGCACCTTTAAAGAACGCAACACACACGTCTCACGGACTTCCTGTAGAATTCAACCAATCAGATGATGACCTTGAAACTCCTGAAGTGTTTCCAGATAAGTGTGCCATATGCATCAGACGTTCAGCCAACGGTCCATGGGCTGAGACTAACAAATGGTGGTCCCCTCAAATAATGCCTTAGATTGAGGGTAATAGTGGGCAATTTCAGATTCATCCCAGTGTTTTATTAGGATTGTTTTATGCTATTATAGTATTTTATTCATATTTTGAATTAATCTTTTTTTTTTTTTTTTTTTTAAGTAATTTCGTTGTGTACTTTTTTATTCTTTTTTTTTTATATTTCTGTTTAACCTTATTACATTTTAGTATTTCAATTTCTATCAGACTTATTTTAAACTTAGTTCTTTAAGTTTAAGTTGTTGTGTAATATTATTATTTTTTTTATTTCAGCTTTATTTCAAATTTATTTAAAAAAAAGTTTTGGTTAACAACAGCAACACTGTTGTCGTTGTTGACAAGATTAACAGTGCCACTAAGCAACCACCCCAAACACCCTACAAACCGCCTACAAACCGCCATGCGAAGCCAAAGCAATCCAGAGCATTGCATAGCAACATGCTAAAAACACTCAGAACACCTTAGCAACCACCCAAAACACCCTAGAAGCATGGTGTAACAATTACATGTCTAGGTTTATTCAAAATTTAGCATTCTGTGTGTGTTTGTTTGTTGCAGGTGTGACTAAAGTGGATTATGGAGACATCTCTTCCAGATCATCCCTGAGACAGAGACTGCAGTGTAAGCCGTTCTCCTGGTACCTTGAAAATGTCTACCCAGACTCCCAGATACCGCGCCACTACTACTCGCTGGGAGAGGTCTGTATCTGTCTCTGTCTTTGACTCTCTCGCTCTCTCTCACACAAACATACACATGCTGATAGCAAAAAAGCGAAATCATTGCCTAGTGTGATAAACACATTTCTGTGTGTGTGTTAAAGAAGCGCAGGTGTGAATTAGCGAGGGACGCTCTTTTTCTCGGGGTTGACGGTGTCACAGGAATTGATTGGCTTTTTTTACCATTCCAGTCACTGTGTTCAGGAAATGAGAGGCATTTATTCTCTCCTAGTCTGCTCTCCCTCTGTCATCGTCTTGTTTCCTTTTCCGTCTCTCACCCTTTCGTTCCATCTGTCCATCGTTGCCTTTCTCTTTATCAGACATTCTTATGAATAAAACATGCATGTCATCTCTGATGTCTGAAACTCGCTGAGAACGGAGTCTGTCTGTTCTCCCGGCTGGTTAAGGCTCTATCTTCCATGTGCTGTCCACGGTTCATTCCCTTTTTTTGCTCATCCTTGTCTCTCCTTTCCGCCGATGGTGACATTGTGAGGTGTAGGGCAGGACACAGACAGAATAATATATGGAGGATATGACGTCACTGTGATGCTCCACATGTAGCCAGTAAATACTGCCCTAGCACACAGCTATACAATACCGTTCAAAACTTTGTGGTCGGTAAGATTTTTAAAAATGTTTATGAAAGAAGTCTCTTATGCTCACCAAGGCTCACCATTTGTTTGATACAGTAAAAACAGTAATATTGTGAAATATTATTATTACAATTTTAAATATCTGTTTTCTATTTTAATATATTTTTGAATGTAATTTATTCATGTGATGGCAAAGCTGAATTTTCAGCATCGTTACTACAGTCTTCAGTATCACATGATCCTTCATAAATTCTAATGTTGATTTGGTGCTCAAGAAACAATTCTTATTATTATCCATGTTGAAAACAGTTGGGCTGCTTATTATTTTTGTGGAAACCCTGATGCACTGTTTTCCAGCAATCTTTGATGAATAGAAATATCAAAAGAACAGCATTTATTTTAAATATAAATTTTTTAACAATGTAAAACTCTCTTTTGACCAACTTAAAGCAGGAAATGTATTCATTTCTTAATTAAAAAAGATCTTACTGACATTTGAACAATAGTGTGTGAAAAGAAGGGTTAGGAGCAGTAAGATAAAGCAGAAAGCCACGAGAGGCTAAGTCTGGGTTAAAATATAGATTTGACAATAATTTGCATGTTTCATTTGAACTCCGTAATCTCAGTATTGATTCTTAAAATCCCAAGATTGATCTATGTCCAGGGCTGTACGTTATTTGCACATAGCACTGGCGCTACAGAGGTTGAAAGTTTTGCCGTTCGCAAAGACCCGCCCCCTTCAGTTACTGTTGCTATGTCCGACAAGCCATGGTGCTCTCACGCCACACACACGTTCTCACGTAGAGAAAATACATCGCGGAGCAAAGAGGACACTGACAACACGCTGACAGACAGGACAGAGCAAGTTACTTTTGATATGAAACAATTTTTTAAAGAAATGTAAACAATAAATACCGTTTTGTGGCTCTTTAATGTGTGGTGACAGGTCTCTCAGTTAAAGTTGCTCGTGAACCGATCATCTCTTCCTTCTAGTTCATTGATAAGCATGAAATAAACTTGAACACTAAAAGAAATGTTGTTTCAACCACGGAAAGACGTCAGTACACACCGTTTTTCCAAGTTCAAGTCCACGTTGTTAATCTACTAACTCTCCTGACTGCTTTGTCGGACAAACCGGCAGTTTCGGCGATGTGATTGGTCAGATCGCCTGTCAATCAAACTCGCGACGAAGGGTGAATTGTTGCACAAGTTTAAAATGTCTGTTACCATCTCTGAAAACAACCACAAGTAGTGCAGTGCGTCACTTAAACAGGCATGTGACTGACAAAGGCCAGGGCACTCAAAATACAAACCTTAACAAGAAATGTTTTCAGACAAACATTTTCTGCACCTCTTGCTTAACACGCCAATTTTGCTTATAAAACCCAATACTAATCCCAATCCAAACAACATCCATCCGTTTTGGTTGAGCTTTTGAAAATACTGCTTCATTTTTCCTTTTTTACCCAAGATAGGGTTTTGTGAGCATTGTACACGTGTAATGTCTGTTTCATTCATACTGGTTAGTTATAAAACGTATGACGTTCCAGGAAATCCCTCATATGGACAAAGGCATTCAGATATCACTGCAACTGAATAACGTGCAGACGTTTTGACTGATGAAGCATGAAAACAATTAACATGCGGTTGCGACTGGCTTATGTGTTTTTCTTTATAATGCTAATCGACATTGCTTTTATGGCCACTGTATGGAATGATATGAAATATCTTTCTGCCTACATTCTGTGACATGAAACCACATCAGATCACAAGAGGATGAACGCTATGTAGACGCTACGTTATGTAGAGAGAGTTTGAGGTAAAAGCGTTATTAAATGTTCTCTTTAGTTGGATGTTTGTAAACGCTTCTCATTACAAGTTTAGAGAGATTGTGCAGCCCTAGATTAATCTCACACACAAACAAGCACACAAGAAGTACTCACTTCACACCAAAAAGCATCTCTTTCTCACTCACTTGCAAAACTGTATCGCACACGTGCTACTGTGGTAAATTTATTCGTCGCACTGACTGATTTTTATAAGTAGCACTTTACAGCCCTGTGAAGGCCTGTTTTTGTAAATTTTTGAAAATGTATTAGTGCAGTGCTTCCTGTCACCGCATTCTGCTGAACTAATTCACTCAACTCCATAGTTTGGACCCTATTGTTAATTGTTTTATTTAGTATTTTTTCAGACAACACTACAGCATGAGTGGAGAGAATGAGCTGGTGAATAGAATGAACTGAATTGGAATAGTTTTGAATTGAAAGAACTGGAAAAAATCTATGACCTATGAGGGGCTGTGCATTCCAGTTATTAAAAAATTGATTGGATTTTTTGTTTTATAAAACAAAACAGCCAAGTATTGAATCAGTGTTTACATGAAACATTAGCTAAATATAATAGCATGCTGCCAGTGAAGCTGTTAAATAAGTTTGTCATGGTTTAAGCCCCACTGATCTTGACGTTTGTGTAACAGTGTTTTGAATGAAAGCAACGAGCTGTCTTTCCCTTCATCTGCAGTCTTTCATCAAGTACACATTTACGTGTGTATGTGTGTTTGATTGGCACAGTTGCCTCTCAGTTCGTCGATACTTCCCCCCTCCCCACCCCCGGTGTGCGATAAGCTTTGGGTAATTAACCATGTTTCACACTCAGAAAGAGACGTGACTGTGTTTATTCATGCAGGAGAGCTGCTTGAGTGTGTCTAATCTATATGTGTGATCTGTCCGATTGCAGATCCGTAATGTGGAGACAAACCAGTGTCTGGATAACATGGCCAGGAAAGAGAATGAGAAAGTAGGCATTTTCAACTGTCACGGCATGGGCGGCAACCAGGTCAGCTCCTCACATCTTTCTCACTTTTAAAACATACTCATTTAGAGTAATGATGTTGATCTTTACAACAGGTTTGACACTGATGTATTGTGACCTTTTCCACCTCCTCAGGTTTTTTCCTACACAGCCAATAAAGAGATCCGAACTGATGACCTCTGTTTGGATGTGTCCAAACTCAATGGTCCGGTTATGATGCTCAAGTGCCATCACTTGAAAGGCAACCAGCTCTGGGAATATGACCCTGTGGTAAGTATAATAAGTATAAGTATAAGCCTCCTCTATATGTGCTACAGATCACAAAATCACATTAATGCTCTTACTATTCTATGGGGCAAGGCATTGCACCAGGATAAATATTGTTTTTTTTTTTTTAAATGTATAACAAACATTATCCCCCGGTTTCACAGACCAGAATTAAAGGGATTGTTCTCCCAAAAATTAAAATTACCCCATGATTTACTCAACCTCAAGCCTTCCTAGGTGTATATTACGTTCTTCTTTTAGACGAATATTATCGGAGTTATATTACAAAATGTCCTGGTTCTTCCAAGCTTTATAATGGCAGTGAATGGCAGCCCAAAATTTGAAGCCCAAAAAAGTGCATCCATCCATTATAAAAGTAATCCACATGGCTCCTGGGGGTTAATAAAGGCCTTTTGAAGCGAATTGTTGGGTTTTTGTAAGAAAAATATCCATATTTACCATGTTATAATGTAAAATATCTAGCTTCCGGTGGACCGCCTTCCATATTCAACTTACGGAAAAAGTGATGGCATCGGATGTAGCGTAAGCATTTTGAACTGCAAGAGGCATTGCACTTTCTTCGTAAGTTGAATGCAGAGGGCGGTCCGCCAGAAGCTAGATATTTTAATCTATAAAGTTTTAAATATGGATATTTATCTTACACAAATCCATTGATTCACTTCAGAAGGCCTTTATTATATTTTGTATAGATTGTATAGAATTAATTTGTTGTAACAAAAAATACAAGCTTCTGCTTTTAACCTGTTCTTGAATGCCTCCCCCTAGACTTCAACTGCAATTCAAATACTGTAAATGTTTTCTTTAACACACTGACAAGTGAAAATTGCTGCTTGTGGTAATCAACAACATGCCCCAGATGTTGTTGATAGAGCTTCATTTGTTTTGAATCCAGAATACTCCCAGAACGTGCCTATTGTCTGATCCCGGACAAGCCCCTAATCCGATTCTGTCCAATCCTGCTCCTGGAGGTCTACCTTCATGCAGAGTTTAGCTCCAACCTTCTCCAGCACAGTACTCTAGCTATAATAAGAGTAGGCCAGTGTTCAGTCCGACTCCTGGAGGGCCAATTTCCTGCAGAGATTAGCTCCAACAAACCTGCCTGGAAGCTTCTTGTCATCCTGAAGGACTTGGCTGTGTCCGAAATCACCCCCTATACCTATAAATAGGACACTATTTGAGGGGGCAGCCATTTGTGTAGTGGTGTCCGAAGCCATAGTGGATGTTATTGAATGCACTAATTTAATTCCACAATGCACCGCAACAACCCGTGTGCAGCTGATGTGCACTCAACGGTTAGAGAATACCCATAATGCTTTCGTGTCTGACCACAAGATGGCGCCCGCAGCCGAGTCATCCATCCATCCATTTTCCAAACCGCTAGTCCGATGTGGGTACAGTGTAATGTCATACAGGTATACAATCTTTTTAATTGATTATTAAATTGTTTAATTAAGGTTTATACATGCTAGTTTCCATGATGAATCTTTTCATTAATACTGGAGCTGCCAGTTTGCTTAGTTTCAATGATTATTAAACACCAAGCACAAACTATGCAAAAGGGGCAGCCCTTCCGGTGCCTGAATTCACTCACTTGTTTTCATTCACCCCTTCAAGTGAACTTTATTAGTGGAGTTATGTAGGCAATAGTGAATGATGGTATGGGGGCGATTTCGAACACAGCTCTTGATTAGCTGGTTCAGGTGGGTTTGATTTGGGGTAGATGTGAACTCTGTTGGAAGGTTTTAGGACTTACAGGACACCAACTCTGCATGAAGGTGGGCCTCAAGAAGATCTGATGTCCGAGGGTATCAGGGTGAAACATTAAAACATACAACATATAGGTAACATACAACATATGTAAAACAAACAATGTGCCAAACCACCATTCTGCTCATTCATTGAGATGTATGCTTGTTTATGTATCTAATGCGTGCATGCGTATGCAGATGCGCTTTTGACTCTTGATTTTCACCTTTAGGGTCTTGATGGCCTCATAAATGTCATATAACATCAAAGTCAGTCAGCTAACCATTTAAAGCTGCATGTCTGCAGGATGCCCGCTCATCCTTCTCTTGTAATGTATGTGCATGAACATCCTTGTAAACACTGTTGGAGGGATGCTAGTTTAGTTCCATTAAATCACCTCTCAGTCAATCTTACAAGTACATCGCTCCATTTTGGTATATGACTTAAATGCCACTTTAGGCCTGGGGAGAATGAATTAGCCGAGGGGAAGAAAGGGGAAGGTTGCTTTTTGCATTCCTCTGCTGTTGGCTTAAAGAGATGCCTGTTACTCCAAAGCCTCCTCTTCCTCCTCCCCCCACCTCGCCCCAGATTCGAAGCCCCCACCATGCTGGCCCTTCGCCCAGAGAGACGGAAGGCTGCACAGAATAGAGAACTCGAGCAGAGACTTTCCACTGCCAGATAAAGGTTCTGTTTTTCTTGTGAAGAGAGAGAGAGTCAGACAGAGTGGAAGGAAGGGAGATTCAGAGTAAGCGAGATCAGGAATTCTCTTGCCAACACGAGCACCTCTCCTGCATGCATTACCATACATTACCATCGCTAGCTCATTGACGTGTGTGTGTGTGCGCGCTCTCACACCTTACATCGTGTGTCTTATAGGTTCTACCGCTATCCTAATTGTATCTGTGCGGCTTAATGCTTCCCGCTAGACTGAAACTCTAGAGCACTCAGCTCACCCAAGGCCCATTACGCACACTCACACACATGCTCCACTGTAAAGCAAGCCCTGTGCATCGACAATTTGTCTTTGCCCTGGAGCGCACAGGTTGTCCAGCCGTGCGTGTATAGTGCAGAATGGCATATTGCTTACTATCAGTACTATTATATTACACTATGAATCCTGAGCGCAGGAATATTTGGATGACCTACTACATTTGCCTGAATGTGCAATTTAAATCCGGCACACGGCATGGGATCCCACAATGCAATGCGCTTAACTTAAAATGTTTTGTCTAGTGTGACAAATTAAGCATAATAGAAGACGTAATTTTTAATTTCCACTTGGCCAGTTTGATTGGACCGCCATAATTTACCAGAAAAGCAGATTAAATCAGTGGAATTTGCAACAATGTTCAATAGATCACAATATTTTTTGTAAAATGTTCTATTGTTAAATTTTTACTGTGACCCCATATATGAAAAGCTGATTTAGGTGGATTTATTTTTAATAGTTTAAAAATATATATTTTATATGTATGTGTGTATTTTTAACATTTGTTTTTATTATGTATCACCTTATATTTTTGAAATTTGCAATTGAACGTGCAGCATAAGTGAGCTCAATGTGTATTATATAGCAACAATATATAGTTTTACTTTAGTATTCCATTCTAAAAATACCCAGTGTTTTTGCTCTGACGGGCCCCATGCATCATATCTGTCTCTCGTCCCGCAGAAGCTGAGTCTGGTACACGTGAACAGTAATCAGTGTTTGGATAAGGCGTCTGAAGATGACAGTCAGGTGCCCAGCGTCAAGGACTGCACCGGGGGCCGCTCGCAACAGTGGCTCCTCCGCAACGTCACACTGCCAGAGATATTCTGAGATCGCACAAGGACGGACAGATGGACAGACTCTCACAGCGACGCTGATGGAGAGAGCGTGAGAGAGAAAGGACTGCTTTCCTCTCAAACCTGGTGGTCTGCCTTCAAATGATCTAAAAGAACAGAACCGCATATGTATATGAATCTCCCCATCACTCCACCTTGCCGAGGAAGTAAAAATGAACAATGGAGATGGAAGACTCATAGAGAAAGAAACTTGAGTTTGATGCCCTTATCCTCCTAATTCGAGGAGCAGCGGACATTTTGGTTATGTTTACGAGAACGCCTCCCTTTTAGAGTATCAGTGTGTGCGTGTTTATGTGTGTGTGTGTGTAATGGGAATGTGTGAGTCATGATGTTTTCCATAGGAGTTAAATTTTTTTAATTTAAGTATTTTTCAAGCCTTGTAGAAGTGAAAGGGTATCTAGCACATGAAGGAGAGGCTGACGCGTGTTTGCATGTGTGTGCATGTGAGTTTTCAAGTGTGTCACATATCAGGATGGATCTCCTGTCTGTGGACGTTACAGTGGTCTGCTATCCGTTTGAAGCAGGGGCTCCCCCTACTGGCCACCGACACACGCTGAACTCTCTATCAGTCTTAGTCACAGTCAGTGGACTGCCTACAATCAATCACGTATAGATCTATAATCAATGAACGTGATGACGGATCATCTAGGACGTGTTTCATATCGTCAGTGTTCATGTAACTTTTTTTTTTACTTTACACCAGTGGTTGATACTTTTTTAGTTTCTGCATTTTTGAGTGCCACGTACAAGCACTTTTCACTTGTTTGATTTAGAACTGTCCGAGTCTGTCTATTAAAAGGATGATGGTAATTTGACACAGTTTCAGGACTGTCCTGAACTTACCCCAAATGATTGCCTTCCTCTGGGTTCCGGCCCTTCGGCCGACATGGGTTACCCATAAGCACGTGGGTTGATCAGGAAGAGATGGATCATGTTCTGTCATATCATCCAACAGTAAAAGGGCTCGGTCTCACTGTGTACATGCACGAGAAAGAACTCTTTTGTCTGATATCTTTCTTTGTTTACGTTCACTTTAAATTGTTTCTGATTTTTTGTGTAGAATTTCTTTAATTCATCAACACATTTGATGTCTGACAGTCTAGTGCCCGTGTGAGGCACTGTTTACCACGTTTCATCTGATGTCTGATAGCCTAAAGAGATTGGCCTGCATTTCAGATTCATGCATTTCATTCTTCTGAATTTACTTTTAAATGGTCTTTTCATTTCTGCTGTGATGGTTGAGGATGTTTGGAAAATGAAAGCGAACCCCTCTGTTTTGAGAGTCGTCATGTGGAATCAGGAATCAGTCTTGACCCTGTCGAAATACTTCAGATCTGGACTCACAGTGTACCAAAAGACGATTCTAAATTCAAATGACATTCAAATAATAATAATTCTAAATAATGTTTGTACGTTGTGAGATTCTAAATTGTAACATTGTAAACACAGATTCTAGATTCTAAAAAAGATAAGTTGTAAATTGTGATATTTTAAAATGCAATATTCTTTAAAAAGGTTCTACATTTTAAGCTTATAAATACTGATTCTAAATTCTTAAAAAAAAAATCTTAAACTAAGATTCTAATTGTATGGTTGTAAATGCAGATTCTAGATTCTACATTGTATGATTCATATATATTCGAAATAAAAGGGCGGTTTCACTGCATAGGACGGGTGAAGATCTTGCAAGCATTTGGACAGGGCCTCAAGATCGTGTAGATGTGTGAGTGTGTACAAGTGTGTGTTTATATTTGTCAAAGGGATGTCTTTTGTTTTTGTCTTATATGTTTAATTGAGGAGGGTCTGGCCTGCTGATTGGTGGGTTAGAGAGCCCTGTGTTGAGATGATCTACAGGCTGGAGAAATAAACCACAGAAAGTTTACAGTCCAACATCTCCGTTAGCATTTATGATCTTTGTTCATGCACACACACATACACATTTTCATGCAAAATCCAAAGTCATGCTGCTATATCATTTTTTATTATTATTATTAAATGTGTTTATTGAGTACTGCTCAGTTTGATTTAGTTCCAGTGCTCAGGTTGTGACGTAGTGGGGCACCATACAAGGTTGTTAAAGTATTGATATTTAAGCTTAAACATGATCAAAATGATCACAACTTAAATTTTTCTTCAAACTTTTTTGGTTAGATGGTTGGGTTATGGTTTTTGCTTTGCTTAGGTTTATCTCTTGGCGGTGCTGTCATAGACCTCAGATACTCAGATATGTCCATGGTGCTAAAGTAAACAAAGAAAAGAAAAAATCGGTATACTTTCCTGCTTTGTCTTTGTTAGGATGTGATTGCATACAGTAGAGTTTAATTTTACTCAGCTTTTGCTCCACACTAAGATCTCACACCCCTGCTGCACTCAAAAGACTAAAGCACTGAAAAGAACACTTGCACTTACTCTAATGATCTAATTAGCCAGTGTTTGTTTGCCTTGGAGAAATTTAATTGGATAAACTCATTAAAAGATATTCTATTTCCATATTTCATCTCTAGTTGAAAGATTAATATGAAGGTCTTTTAGTTTGTTTTATTTATTTATTTATTTATTTTTAACTAAGGTGCATGTCTAAGTATATTAATCGTTGTTGAAGCGAATTCATATTAAATCCAGATTTTAATAAAGCACCAGAGAAGATCCTACTTTTAATATGCAGAATCCCTGTTTCTGAGCCTGCATGCCTGGTTTCCCCAAAAATCATTTGCTCTTTTCAAACTGCTGATTTTTTTTTTTTCTTCAGAAGTACTGCATTTGTGTTATGAGACTTAAAAAACCCGATTGGCTGAAACCGTGACTAGTGAGTAGCTAGTGGTAATGATTCTCATACCATGCCCTTAAAATGCTTCAGTGTCATTTACTGTGTGTTTTGCAATGTTTTTATATCGGTCATGCAAGCATGATCACATGCTTATATGTCAGGTTTCATGATGTGTGTGCAATATATCTGTAAAAATTGCTGTTATTCATGACCTTTTGAAATGTCGACTTTTACCACAAGAACTTCTGTGTAACTGCGGCAGATATAGGTTTGGCATTTAGAAAAGCATTAGGCTATTACAGTTTTAAACAGAAAATTTAAATATTTTCTTCTTTTGACAAAAAAAGGTATGAAAAAAGGGAACACTGGAATCTTGATCAGAAACAGAAGCCACTCGTCCTTGTGTTCACAATGCTCATTTAAGAGGTGAGAGATCCACTGCCTGACAGCGATCCGTCTTCTCACATTCACTCGCACTGCACTATACACTATAGAGATAGTCAATAGCCCAGTTCAGTGTAATTGAGAAAGAGTGAATGGCAATCGATTTCAATCCCAACTCAATCTATTCTTAGGTGGTGCAATTTACGGCTTTCTGATATGATGGTGTGAGGAATGGCAGGTAACGTGTGAACTCGTCAGAGGGCATCTGGGGTCAAAGGAAACATTCGCTGCGGCCCTATTCAGAGGCTGCATCCTTCGAAGGCCGATTGCGTCAAAGCAGCTCTTTGAAATGTGTCCTTCGTTTCCTGGGTAATGAAGAATAAAACAGATGGCTCCTTCCCTACCCCAGAATGTACTGGGCACCAGTGACGACAGTATTTTATTTATTTTTTGAGAGAGGGAGAGAGAAAGAAATTGCCAGATTATATTTTTAAACGCAAGTACTGGGTTTCACTTTCTTGGATGCTGCTTTTGTACCAAATCATAATTACAATCACCTGTTGACATCACCTGTTTCAAATCACATCATTATTTAACCATTTTACCTCATTACTAGCCCTAAATTGCTCCTGTCCCAACATTTTTTGAAATGTGTTGCAGGTCTGAATGACAGGAAAGGATGCATATTTACAAATGACATGAAGTTGACCAGACAAAACATGAAATATTTTGTGTTCATATTGTCTGAAGTCAAAGTAAATTTAGAAATCCCTTCTTTTTTTTTTTTTTTTGCGTTTTCCATACTGTCCCAACTTTTTCTGATTTGGGGTTGTTGTTTATATACTTTATTATGCACATAACTAGGCCACGGTGAACATATTTAGACAAGTTGTTAACTTTGTTCTGACAGTTGAATATAACTTTCAAAAAAGTCCAGTACGGCTGTCACAGCTGCTAGGCGACAAGAGCAATCTAGACTGTAGGTTAGACAATGGTCGTTCTGAGGTTCCCATCCTCCTTAGTAGATGCAGCCTCTGAATAGGGATGGAGCTACTACTGACAAAAAAAATGAGGTCGCGGTCATTATTCAACAGTTAGGTCTGGTCCTCGAATCTGATCGAGCTACGATATTTAACAGCACTGGGACTGTTTATATCACCCCGCTTGTATTGGCGCACAGGGTCAGATTTACCTCATGATAGGCAGAATAAACGCTGTTGTCAAATTTGATATTGTGGCTTTATTTTATATGATCATATACTTGCATGTGTCATAGTAACATTCTACCAAAATCAAGTTCAAATGAAGTTACTACGTTTTTGACCAGCGAATGTGATGTTTTTTTCCGTCATTAGAACGGCTGCATCTGAGGCAGTAAGTGCATATAAATAAGGTTTCACTGACTAGTCTAGTAGCCAACTTGGTGAACCCGGAAATGTTGAGTACACCAAAGTTTTATTGCAGAAATGTGAAGTATGGGTCCCCAGCATACAGAAACTGCTGGATGCTAATTTGCATAATTAGCATTATTAGCTTAATCGTCCATTTTGAGCACAAACATTTGCACTGTATGGCCAATTTTTTTTTTTATAGGTTTTAGAGGATGCTGATTTGATTTCTGTAATTTTCAGATTTCGAAGAGCTAATTTTATTACATATTTTGATTTATTTAGTGTGGCTCAGTGGTTCATGTAGGTTGTCTACAAACCGGAAGGTTGGTGGTTCTATCCCCGGTTCCACCTGACCAAGTGTCGAGGTGTCTATGAGCAAGACACCTAACCCCAGCTGCTCCCGACGAGCTGGATGGCGCCTTGCATCGCTAACACCGCCATCGTTGTATGAATGGGTGAATGTGAGGCAAGACGTAAAACACTTTGGATGGCCATGGGTCTGTTGAAAGCGCTATATAAATGCAGTCCATTTTACCATTGACTTCCAGGCATAATTTTAGGTTATTTTTATGGTAAACAAAATAATCTTACATTTCATAATCATTAGTGCTCTTGTGAATGTTGATGCATTGTTTTCAGGGTGATCCAATGAGGACCCAGTTAAAACTCCGCCAGTCGCAAGAGTTAAAACTGGTCCCAGCGGTGCAGAGGTGAGGCTGGCAAGGCTAACCAAGAGGGCCTCACCTCCGCACCGCACAAAGCACACACTGGCTACCACCTTCAGGCAAACTGCTATGCCTCATAATTAATTAACAAAAGGCAGCCTCATCATCTTCACCATCCTCGTCTATTCTGTCATCTTGTCCAGACCCTTCATCCCTCTCTTTGTGTTCTTGGTGTTGTGCAAGTATGCTGCAGCACCATCATTGCCTTTGCAGGAACAATAACTGGTACAGACCTGCAGCTAGCACAGCTGCACTTTGCTGATGTGCAAGGTTTCAACCCGGCTTTGCAACCACAGCTGACAACATCTAACAAAGCAGGAGGAGCAACTGTACTTGAATCCTTGGTGGGCATAATCAGTTCCTCTCCTTCCTTTAGGCCCATCTTCTTGTCCCATCCAAACAAGGTGATATCCACAGCCGGTGGATCAGGCTGGTCTACTGCTTTCCATAGCAGCACCTGTAGGTGGGCACATCTTCCATGAAGGTGCATATTGCGCTCTGTAGGAGGTAGTGTCTTCAGTGTTGGGGGGCCTTTTGCGCTTTCGGTAAATTTCATACCGGGCTGCATCCAGGGTTACAGAGTTCCTCAGTTCCTCTGACAGTTACAACTGTCTCTCTCTGAATGTTAACAAGACCAAAGAACTGATTGTGGACTTCAGGAAGAGACAGCATCGGTCATACTCCCCTCTCATGATCAGCGGGACACCGGTAGAGAGAGTGAGCAGCTTCAAATACCTGGGTGTGAACATCTCCGAGGATCTGACCTGGACTACACACATCCAGACACAGGTGAAAAAAGCCAGGCAAAGACTGTACCACCTGCGCCAGCTGAGGAAATTCAGGGTTTCACCAGCCATCCTGAAAACTTTCTATCGAGGGGCGATAGAAAGTGTCCTGACTCAGTGCATCACAGCGTGGTACGGGAACAGCACCAGTCACGACTGCAAAGCCCTGCAAAGAGTGGTGCGCTTATCCGAGCGCATCTCAGGCTCAGCTCTCCCGTCTCTGCAGGACATCTTCACCAAACGCTGCAGAGGTAGAGCTACTAAAATCATCAGAGACATTAATCACCCTGCAAACTCTCACTTCACCCTGCTGCCATCTGGTAAGCGCTTCCGTAGCCGTATGGCAAAGACTGAAAGACTCAGGAGGAGTTTCTTCCCCCAGGCCATCAGACTCCTGAACTCAGTCACGTGACTCACTTCACCCCCGCACACGCATAAACATACGGTCTTTCAACATTAACATCCACATACTGCAATTGCACTGCACTTTACTTTACGTCCCTATTGTTACTGCGTAACAACCTGTAATAAACCTTGCACATTATACTTCTTTATATATACATATTATATATTTTATGTTAACCACTTATTTTTAAGTCTACAGTTTATCTCACTTATCATCCACATATTTTTTTATATTTTTATTTTTATCTTATTTCCTATTTTTATCTTTTACTTGATTTATTTATAATTCTACTTATGTTAATACTTTTTATTCTAATTTTATTCTATTTCTATTTAATTTCTTGTAACTGTTATTTGCACTGTCCATGGAGCGGACCTGTTTACATTTCACTGCCAGTTGTATATTGTGTATATAACTGTGTATGTGACAAATAAAACTCTTGAATCTTGAATCTTGAATCTACAGAGCCAGAAAGAAAGCCCTCTTTGTTTTTGTGGTCTGTAAATCTGTGGCTTATGCCTCTCCAATACAGTGGAGAAGCTTTCCAGGTACGACTCTCATGGCCTTGAGTGCAGACACCTCTTCCCGAAAGGATATGAGGTGGTATCACATCCCGAAAGAGCATGCATGGCCAGAAGGGAACCACATTGGTCACCCAGATTCTCTGCAGTTGCATTTATGCTGAGGACAGTGCTATTCCATTTTTCCATCTTTCATGCCTAAAGCTGCCAAGGTCGTATTCACAAGGCAATGGAATATTCTGGTCCTCTGCCCGCACTTTTCTGACAACCTTGTTGACATCATCATCGTCGTCATTGGAGAGACCAGTTTGTCCTACTAATTTGAGTGATTCAATGTACTGCCTAATGTAAACAATAGTCTGGCATCCTTCAACTCTCAGTACAATAACGGCATCAACATAATCACGCAGGTTGGCTAATTTTCTTCCGGCACAAACTCCCAGAATTAGTTACAAAACATCATGTAATTCAAGTCAGTGACTTGTTTGCACTCATGTGGTCTATGACCGAAGCTAGGCAGCTGTCAATTGGTTACCTTCCATAGACTGTCAAAAATATTCCAATTTAACTTCCGGTCTGAAACTGTGGGCCAGAGCGTCCATGTGCCGCCAGCCAGAAATTGCTGCCATTTGGCACTGCGGTTCTGCAGAACTAAACCTGCTGTCACAAACGGATACTGCTTTTTTCATGTTATCATTATGCCAGTATTTGGCGACACTGTCTTTATAAGTAGGCCATTAAATCACTCATTCATCCATTTCGTTCAAAACACTTGATTCATTCAGAATAAAACACCACAATTCAAAGAAAAGTTATTGACTGAGGCATAAACGCTTTAAACGTCAATCATTTGAACATGACCGTGAATCCTCCGGGAGGATTAAGATCACCTCAGGAATTGTTCTCTAATGCCTAAATATTTATTCAGCGAGTTGCAACATCCAATTCCCTAAATGAGCCTGATAAAATACAACTCAATTTTAAGTTTCTTCATCCAGAAAGATACAAATGTAGCCAATTAAAAATTCAATCAGTTTTATTAAAACAATTTATATATTTGGCATGAACCGAAAAAAGTGCATCCACTTTCACTTTTCAGTGACATCTTTAACAGAACAGGCTTTTTGAATATCCTAGCTAAAATAAAGAAAAACCTTTGATATTGGGAAACCGCAGTGACTGCTTGATCTATTCAGTGCAATGCATTCAAACTTGACTTACAGGCATCTCTCCTCATCTGTAAACAAGCAGCCAGCAGCATTTAATCATTCTCTTTGCCTTCAGCTCTACCTACCAGTGTATCTCTGCTAACTGGTTAAAATATGATTTCCAATGTTTGATCACTAAACAATGCAGAGCAAATACTACTGTATTCACAAGGAGGAATGACCGCATATTAAAACAAAACTGTTAATGCAAAAAAATCCTAAACAGGAAGTTATACAATAGAAATTAAATAAAATCCAACACAGCTTAAGAAATGCATATGTAAGAAATGATAGTACATAAATATCACAATGCACCTCACACATGGCCAACAGATTCATTAAGACATTTGAGGTAATATGAAGCTGATCAAAACAGAGATAAATATGGAACTGTGATGCAAACACTGTTTTGTTAGTTTCACATTGTTATAGTTAATGCTACTTTACAGTATATAGAATTTGTTCATAAACAAATACTCCCCCTGAATAAGGTTATTTGTGTAGGTCAGTCTCAGCGCGGTTCAGTCCTACTCCTGGAGATCATCCTGTAGAGATCATTTAAATATCTAATCAAATCAAACAAACCTGAAAGAGCAAAAGATCCATTTGAATGACCAGGGTTGGGACTAAACTCTGCAGAAAGGTAGATCTCCATATGTATATAACACTTTAAACAAATGTTTGATGAATAAAATCTAAGAGTGACGTCCTTTCATTCACACACACACACACACACACACACACACACACACACACACACACACACACACACACACACACACACACAATTTACACGCCAACAGTGCCAAACACATCCACAATATGGGATAAATTATCAGTACAACCAACAAAAAATATCAGTGATCTATAGCCTGAAAACATGGTCCGATGACTGGGACCCTGGTGAGCTGTTACAGTAAAGCATGATGTAAACATGTAGTAGTGTTAGTGTGCTAACTAAAGGTAGCATCACAGCACTGGCATAATTCACCAGTACAGTGCTAGACGAAGCACAGGCGTGCTAACTAAACTTTGCAAGTGCAAGTGGTGTAGCGTGATTTTGAGCCCAGTATTTCAGCATTACCCAAATTTAGCATCACAGTGCTAAGTGCTAAATAAACTATTAGCACAGAAGGAGACACCAACGGGCATAATTAAGCAATGCGCTATGAGAGCCACATTTGCAGAGAACGTAGCAATTCTGTTGCCATGTGAACCCCTAGGATGAAGATACGGAAAGTTTCAGCATCCGTACGTTTCCTCTTTTATAGGCTTGCAGTGCTGTATGGGATACCCCAGGGCGAGGGGTGCTGTTAACGAGTGTAACAGGCTGGTCTCTTTTATTCATTGCTTCTCTTCAGCTGCATTGGGGTTTCTGTGAACGACCTGAGAATTGATCAGTTCAAATGGTGATTACAATGAAACAGTAGTTATTAGAGACACAACAGAGGTTTACATCACCTGCCATGATGTACAGGGAAGTGGCTCTGCACTGGAGTTGCCTGGCTGCTGCTAGGGCTCATTAGCATGGCGCTGTAGATGTTGGATGCCACCACCAGTATGCACAACAGGATGGGCCCAATGATGGCACCCTCCAAACCCAAATAGTATGCTCCACCTGCTACTGCGAGGCCTGTCAAATACGGGTGACCACCTCTGCACATAAAAATGATTATATACAAACAGGATGAAAACAAATGTTGCTGATAGACTTCCCTTCCCTTTGTACAAATAAAACGTTAATCAAATTGTTCCCGTACACGTAGATAAATGACTAAAAACTTTGTATTATGCATGCCAGACAAGTAATTTGGCAGTCATTTTGTAAGGGAAAACTAAAGTATTTAGTCAGCCACCAATTGTGCAAGTTCTCCCACTTAAAAAGATGAGAGAGGCCTGTAATCGTCATCATAGGTACACTTCAACTATGAGAGTAATTTTTTTTTTTTCAGAAATTCACATTGTCTGATTTTTAAAGAATTTATTTGCAAATTATGGTGGAAAATAAGTATTTGGTCACCTACAAAAAAGCAAGATTTCTGGCTCTCACAGACCTGTAACTTCTTCTTTAAGAGGCTCCTCTGTCCTCCACTCGTTGCCTGTATTAATGGCACCTGTTTGAACTCGTTATCAGTATAAAAGACACCTGTCCACAACCTCAAACAGTCAGACTCCAAACTCCACTATGGCCAAGACCAAAGAGCTGTCAAAGGACACCAGAAACAAATTGTAGACCTGCACCAGGCTGGGAAGACTGAATCTGCAATAGGTAAGCAGCTTGGTGTGAAGAAATCAACTGTGGGAGCAATTATTAGAAAATGGAAGACATACAAGACCACTGATAATCTCCCTTGATCTGGGGCTCCACGCAAGATCTCACCCCGTGGGGTCAAAATGGACACAAGAGCGGTGAGCAAAAATCCCAGAAACACACGGGGGACCTAGTGAATGACCTGCAGAGAGCTGGGACCAAAGTAACAAAGGCTACCATCAGTAACACACTACGCCGCCAGAGACTCAAATCCTGCAGTGCCAGACGTGTCCCCTGCTTAAGCCAGTACATGTCCGGGCCCGTCTGAAGTTTGCTAGAGAGCATTTGGATGATCCAGAAGAGGATTGGGAGAATGTCATATGGTCAGATAAAACCAAAATATAACTTTTTGGTAAAAACTCAACTTGTCGTGTTTGGAGGAGAAAGAATGCTGAGTTGCATCCAAAGAACACCATACCTACTGTGAAGCATGGGGGTGGAAACATCATGTTTTGGGGCTGTTTTCTGCAAAGGGACCAGGACGACTGATCCGTGTAAAGGAAAGAATAAATAGGGACATGTATCATGAGATTTTGAGTAAAAACCTCTTTCCATCAGCAAGGGCATTGAAGATGAAACGTGGCTGGGTCTTTCAGCATGACAATGATCCCAAACACACCGCCCGGGCAACGGAGGAGTGGCTTCGTGAGAAGTATTTCAAGGTCCTGGAGTGGCCTAGCCAGTCTCCAGATCTCAACCCCATAGAAAATCGTTGGAGGGAGTTGAAAATCTGTGTTCCAGCGACAGACCCAAGACATCACTGCTCTAGAGGAGATCTGCATGGAGGAATGGGCCAAACTACCAGCAACAGTGTGTAAAACCCTTGTGGAGACTTACAGAAAACGTTTCACCTCTGTCATTGCCAATGAAGGGTATATAACAAAGTATTAAGATGAACTTTTGTTATTGACCAAATACTTATTTTCCACCATAATTTGCAAATAAATGCTTTAAAAATCAGACAATGTGATTTTCTGGATTTTTCTCATTCTGCCTCTCATAGTTGAAGTGTACCTATGATGAAAATGACAGGCCTCTCTCATCTTTTTAAGTGGGAGAACTTGCACAATTGGTGGCTGACTAAATACTTTTTTGCCCCACTGTACGTTTTCAAACACACTTGCCTATAGACTAAACACGTAATACTTTCATGCATGCCGTCACCATTCTCATAGATTCATGTTCTTTGTAGTTTACACGAAGATGATAACTGTATCATTTCAAAACCTATTTCAAAGTTTGCGTTCTCACACCACCAAACACTGTTGCCATGCAAGTGAGCGGCTAGAACGCATTAAAAGTTTTCTATTTTAGTTGAAAATGGTGTCGTGTAAGTAGCCCCAAAGTAAATAACTAATGATTTTTTACAACGAAAATTAATAAATCAAAAACTTACTTTAGCTGGACAATAACTTTTTAATTATATGAATCTCTTCCATTAATTTCTTAATATCACAGTAACGCTGCTTTGAAACAATCTGTATTGTAAAGGTGCTATATAAGGTGACTTGACTTGATAGACTGACAGATAAAATCAAACTCCCAACACACACACAAACACAATTGAAGGGGAATATTCTGGGTTAGTATATAATAACAAAATGAAGGCCTTTACGAATTTGGACACCACAGGCACATGTAAAAAACAAAACAAAAAAACAAAGAGTGCATGTTTACAAGTATAACAAGACAAACACACCCTGATATGTCGGAGTATATGGCCGTGTCAACGAAATATGTTGGCAGTAGATGGCAGAAGAGCAGCAGCAGAGCTTTGACTCCCTCCGCCTGGGCCAACCACAAATCCAACACTGCTGGAAGTGCCGCCCAGTACGTCCCCAAAAACGGCACCGCACCTAAGATAGCTGCCATTGCTGCAGAGAGAAACAGATCAAATGGCAAGACAAATATGAGATGGAATAAATGTAACATAAAAAAGACGAGTTGATTTTTTTAAATGTTTTTCAAATAAGTCTCTTATGCTCACCAAGGCTGCATTTATTTAATAAAAAAGTGCAGTAAAACAGTAATATTGTGAAATATTACAATACATTACAATTTTAAGACAACCGTTTTCTGTTTGAATAAATTTGAAAATGTCATTTATTCTTGTGATGGCTAAACTGAATTTTCAGCAGCCATCAGTGTCACATGATCCTTCAGAAATATGCGGATTAGCTGCTAAAGAAACCTCTTATAATTATCAGTTAAAAATGGTTGTTCTGCTTAATATTTTTGTGGAAACCATATTTTTCTATGATGAACAGAACATTTTATTTGAAAAATAAATATTTTGTAATGTTATAAATGTCTTTACTGTCACTTTTGATCAATTTAATGCATCCTTGCTATTACAATCTTAGTATTACAATCTTTAAAATAAATCTTATTGATTAAAGATAGTGTATACAACAAAATGAACAATAAGGACTTTCACACCACATGCAAATGCAAGTTGCTGCCCATATTTACAGGTTACAGCATTCACACTGTGTGCATGACGGTTTTAGCGCTAAGCATTTTTTTGTAAACGTGATCCCCTCTTCTCATGTAAAATGTAGAAATACTCAAAGTGATCATATTTTCTGGTTAGAGCCAAAGCAGAAACGCTGTCAGTGTGAAAATGCAGAACATGCAGTGTGAAACATGTCAATGAAAGGAAGAGAGGGAGTCTTTAAGTCTGTGTGTATTTTAATCTTACCTGAGGGGATGAAGACAATGTTGATGCCAAATATTGTGTGTGTGAGCCAAGTATAAAGGCCGTAAAATCCAGCCATCTTCAGAGAGGCATCAAATACACCCCTGCAAAGAAACCAGGGTGAGACAGAGAGTGGAAACATAGAGGGCTTTTCTTCCCTCAGTTAGTCTAATACTGACTGGAGTCAGAATGAATAAGTCTCTTTGTGATGGCACTCATAAAAATGGGTCTAATGAAACATCTTTGTGCATTCTGGGTGATGGCAGCATCAGCGCACACACACACACACTGAGCTCACAGTTTAAGGAAACACTGAATTCCTCTCCTCATTTCACTTTCACAGCTCGTGACATTGTCTATGGAGGGAAAAGTGATGTTATTGTGCTTTAAAAAAACATAACAGATGTTTTTTTTTTTTTATCTAAGCCAATTATATTATGCTAATTTCCACTAGAGAAGCATCACGCTCAAGGGCACCGCAGTACTACTTCAAGATTGTGACCCCATTCATTCTCCATTTTCTGGGTCACCCTTACCTGTAGATGAACCCCTTCGAAATTCTTAACCAGCATATTAATAGCAGTCAATTTCACCCCCATTTCAGTTGTTCCGATCATGATCTCTGTTAAATTATCTGTACAAATGGAAAAATGGCAGAAAAAGCAGAACAGTATTGCCCTCTTGTGGGGATTACAAAGTACAGCGTCTTTAACTGGATAGTTCGCCCAAAAAAGGAAATTATGTGTGACTTTCTTTCTTCTGCAGAACACAAAAGAAGATATTCTGAAAAACATTGGTGTCCAATCAACATCGAAAATTGACTTTCACTGTATGGACAAAAAAAGGCAACATTTTTCAAAGTATCTTATTTTGTGTTCCACAAAAGAAAGAAAGAAAGTCATACAGATTTGGAACAAAATGAGGGTGAATAAATGATGACAGGATTTCCATTTTGATCTATCCCTATAAGATTTCATCTCTGCTTCCGCCACATACAGACTTACTACTGTACACACATTTTTGTCTTTAATTTTCACCTTGTGGGAACTGCATGTTTGTATTTAACCTTAAATTCCCTTTCAGTGGTTCTCAACCAGGGGGTCTCAGCAAAGGGTCCTTTCCAAAGGGTCTGCAGGATGTCTTAAAGGTCCCATGGCATGAAATTTTCATTTTATGAGGTATTTCAACATTAATATGAGTTCCCCTAGCCTGAATATTGTCCCCAAGTGGATAGAAATGTTGATCGGTGTAAAACCGAGTTCTGGCTGTCTTTCTCTGCCTTTGAGAAAATGACAGGCCAGACGAGCCAATCCTGAAGTCTCCTGGTTTGACGTCCAAGCAGGAGCGGTTACCTCCCTTTCCTCCGCCCAGAGAATCTGGCACGCCCATGCAAGCGCGAGAGATCATTAACGTTACTTGTGAACGAGTGAAAGCTGGCAGTTTCTCAGTGTTTGGATGTACAAATGAAAACAGAAGTCTTTCTTCAGTTCCTTCTGATCTGTGATCATTGATTTCTTATGTGAAGCTAATTATTTATTATTCTTGCACACACTCTGGCTTCTCTCTCTCCCGACAGAACGGTGTTTTCGTGTTTTCTATCTTGTGAGTCAGTGTTTTTGTACGTCCTCGTCGCGTCTATCTGTTCTTAAATGTGCATACAGTCGTTTCTGCTCAACATCAGCAGAGTAGTCTGTACTAGACTGTACAGCAGCATCTTTAGAGATAAACCTCACACACGCCGAAGCTCGGCCTTCAACATCCCCGACCCCCAGTACTGCATCTGGCCCACAGCGGAGGCACCATACGCGGCGCGAGATTAAGCAGACGGGGGTAAGCGTGAGGGTATCTGGCTAGGCTAGCCAGCTTTCCCCACAATAAACTGGATTACATTCAATTACTGCTGTTGTGTCTTTGTTTGCGCTGTGTAAGTTACTCAATGCGCGTCACTGACGCTTTTCATATAATTGGAAAATATCTAGAAATACTGCTTTAATCAACACTTACTAACTCGTTCATCTCGACAGCTGTAATGGTACATTGCATGTGTTACAAAGTTGATAGAATAATGATGAAGTCGGACTCGGCGTGACTGGGACTCGTGTTTATTCAGAACTCTCAGATAAAACACAATAAACTCGCGCTGACAGACAGCGCTCTCACAACTCAGTAGTTACTATAAATAACTTTGTTAGCAATCGCTCCATCTCCGTGATGTCCGGTTCGTGAACGAATCATTCTTTTGAATCGGTTCTTTTTAGTGAACCGAACCAGTTCACCAAATCGGACTGAATCGTTCTAAACGGTTCGCGTCTCGAGTCAGCGCTGATCCATAATTTACTAAAGTTACTAACTTTCTGACATGAGTGACAGCCCCTACGACTAGAAATAAACTAATAACCTTAAGTATATTCCAGTAACTATAACAGTTCACTGAACTGAGACTGACAGAACTGATGTGAAGTGAACTCCGGTCCATCCGTCTCTCTGGCAGCAGCTCGTGCGTCGTAGACCTAATTAAACCACGCCCCCTCCGCTCATTTAAAATGCAATGATGTCAGCCAATCACAACAGTGGGCGTTTTTACTGAAGTCTCACAGCAGACACGCCTCTTGAAGCAGGGCATTTAGCCACAGGGCAAACAGCAGTATAGAAAAAATGCCTTTTATTTCTAAATTATGACATTTTATGATGTAAAAATCATACTAACAATATAAGTACACCTCAGGAAACACTATAAAATAATAGAAAAATGCCATGCCATGGGACCTTTAAAATGTTTTAAATTTATATATATTATTATGAACAAAATATTAGTATTTTAATATTTTAAAACAATTAAAATGCTAAATGTTTTTCTTTAAGAACTATTGTTTTTATTGAAGAACATACAGTTCTTGAAACTTCTGGAGATATATATATATATATATATATATGCATGTATGTATGTATGTTAAACGTCTCGGTTACGTATGGTAACCCTCGTTCCCTGAAGGAGGGAACGGAGACGTACGTCGGTAATAACCGACGAATTGGGATCACTTCAGAGAGCCCCTATCAGCTTCGAGAACTTAAGAACAGGCCAATGAACAATTGGCGTGCGAGATTTGCATCTCGCGCTCCGCCCCGCGCCGCGGGTATAAACAGGAAGCGAGAGCATCGCACTGACGTTTTTCACTGAGGAGCCTAACCAGAGACCGGCCAGGCAGTGATGGAAGGAACTGTGGCGACGGGACGTACGTCTCCGTTCCCTCCTTCAGGGAACGAGGGTTACCATACGTAACCGAGACGTTCCCTTTCAGTCGGTCACTACGACGTACGTCGGTAATAACCGACGAATTGGGATCCCTATGGAAAACGCCACAGTTACTACCACTTCCAGCGCCCAGCGAGAGCCCCTCGGACCCCGTTCTGAAGCGGGCGGGAAGATTCACGCTAGAAGAGTCATACTGCTGTTCCGCAAGACCCATTCAGCAGACTTGATTGGATAACGCTGGGAAGCGTGCCCGAAGGACGCTGCGGGAGCCACATCATGCCCGGAGGGAGTTACCATGTGGAGAACACGTATGGGCTGGCCGTGGGCAGCACAACATACGGAGTCCCAGGGGAGGCCCCGGCCTAATGCAGGCGGGGGACGACACCGTACTGAGACGGCAGAGAACTCTGCCAAGGGAAAGACACGAGCTCGCCATAGGGAGCTGTACCGTGGAAATACACGTATGGGACCGCCGTAGGGGTCACGACATACGGAACCCAGCCTGACACAAGTTCCACCAATGCATACGAGTGCCAGACCTGGCGTCGGACGCTCCGCAACATCCGACTGCCGAGGGGTGCGGAGGACTCAACAGGGTTCGCCAAACCTGGGGAACTCGACTGGAGAAATAAGCGCACGTATCCGTTCCGGGGGAAGGGAATGGCGCAGCAAGCCGACACTAGAACGGGCACTTCAGTGAAGCTGACTATGGGAAGCGAGCACACGAGAAGCCACCGGCTCTACACGCAGGCTATAAAACCTAGCGAACGTGTTAGGTGTCGCCCAGCCCGCAGCTCTACAAATGTCTGTCAGCGAGGCGCCACGAGCCAGCGCCCAGGAAGAGGCTACACCCCTGGTGGAGTGAGCTCTAACCCCGAGCGGGCAGGGCACGTCTTGGGATTCATACGCCAAGACGATGGCATCCACTATCCAGTGGGCCATCCTCTGCTTGGAGACAGCCTTTCCCTTCTGCTGTCCTCCATAACAGACGAAGAGCTGCTCTGAGGTCCTGAAGCTTTGCGTTCTGTCCACGTAAGTCCGGAGAGCACGGACGGGACAGAGCAAAGCTAGGGCTGGGTCTGCCTCCTCCGAAGGCAGCGCTTGCAGGCTCACCACTTGGTCCCGGAAGGGAGTAGTGGGAACCTTGGGCACATATCCAGGCCGGGGTCTCAGGGTTACCTGAGAATCACCCGGCCCGAATTCCAGGCACGATTCGTCGACCGAAAATGCCTGCAGGTCCCCTACCCTCTTAACTGAGGCCAATGCAATCAGGAGTACTGTCTTTAGAGACAAGATCTTAAGCTCTACTGACTGTAAAGGCTCGAAGGGCGCCCTCTGAAGTGCGGTCAGCACCAGAGTCAAGTCCCAAGAGGGTATAGAAGAAGGGCGAGGAGGATTTAGTCTCCTCGCTCCCCTTAGGAACCTGACGATCAGATCATGCTTGCCTAAGGACTCACCATTAACGAGGTCATGGCTTGCGGCGATGGCGGCAACATATACCTTGAGGGTGGAGGGAGACAGCCTTCTCTCCAACCCGTCTTGAAGAAAAGATAGCACAGATCCGATCGAACATTTCCGGGGGTCTTCTCGGCGAGAAGAGCACCAGTCGACGAACAGGTTCCACTTCAACGCATAAAGCCGTCTCGTAGAGGGGGCTCTGGCGGAAGCGATGGTGTCGACTACCGCTTGCGGTAGGTCACCTAGAACCTCCGCGTCCCGTCCAGGGACCAGACATGGAGTTTCCAGAGGTCTGGACGCGGGTGCCATAGGGTGCCCCGTCTCTGAGACAGAAGGTCCTGCCTCAGAGGAATGGGCCAAGGAGGTGCTGTCGCGAGGAGCACTAGTTCCGGGAACCACGTCCTGTTGGGCCAGTACGGAGCTACCAAGAGGAGTTGCTCCTCGTCCTCCCTGACCTTGCACAGTGTCTGTGCAAGAAGGCTCACTGGGGGAAACGCATATTTGCGCAGAGCCCGGGGCCAGCTGTGTGCCAGTGCATCCGTGCCGAGGGTCCCCTCGGACAGGGAATAGAACAACTGGCAGTGGGTCGTGTCGTGGGCGGCAAACAGATCGATCTGTGCGGCCCCAAAGCGACTCCATATCAGCTGGACCGCCTGGGGGTGGAGTCGCCACTCTCCGGGAAGCACTGGCAACCGTGACAGCTCGTCGGCCGCACGGTTGAGCAGGCCCGGAATGTGGATAGCACGAAGGGACCTCAGATGCTTCTGACTCCACAGGAGGAGATGGCGGGCGAGTTGGGACAAACGGCGGGAGCGTAGACCACCTTGTTTGTTGATGTACGCAACGGCCGTCGTGCTGTCCGTCCGGACCAGAACGTGCTTGTCTTTGAGCGACCCTTTGAGGCGGCTGAGAGCAAGACGAACTGCCAGCAACTCTAGGCAATTGATATGCCATTGCAGTTGGGGCCCCGTCCACAGACCCGATACTGCAAGCCCGTTGTACGTGGCACCCCACCCCGTGGGTGAGGCATCCGTGGAGACAACATGATGCCTGGACACTTGTTCTAGAGGCACTCCTGCCCGTAGAAACGAAGGGTCCGACCACGGGGTGAGGGTTTGGCGGCATCTCGGCGTCACTTGGACACGGAGGGACCCGCTGTGCCACGCCCATCTCGGGACTCGGTCGTGTAGCCAGTGCTGAAGCGGTCTCATATGGAGCAGCCCTAGCGGCGTTACTGCGGCTGCTGCTGCCATATGCCCCAGGAGCCTCTGAAAATGTTTCAGTGGAACCGCTGTACTGCGTTTGAGCGTACTCAAGCAGCTCAGCACCGACTGGACGCGCTCCTCTGTGAGGCGCGCAGTCATGGCGACCGAGTCGATCTCCATCCCGAGAAAAGAGATCCTCTGTACGGGACAGAGTTTGCTCTTCTCCCAGTTGACCCGAAGACCCAACTGGCTGAGGTGCCGGAGCACCATGTCCCTGTGTTCGCACAACTGCTCCCGCGACTGGGCAAGAATCAGCCAGTCGTCGAGATAGTTGAGGATGCGAACACCACGCTCTCTCATGGGAGCAATGGCCGCCTCCGCGACTTTCGTGAAGACACGGGGCGACAGGGACAACCCGAAGGGTAGGACTTTGTACTGGTATGCCCGTCCGTCGAAAGCAAAGCGTAGAAACGGTCTGTGTCGAGGGAGAATCGAGACATGAAAGTACGCGTCCTTCAGGTCGATCGCTGCAAACCAATCCTGGGGACGGATGCATCTGAAGATGCGTTTCTGGGTTAACATTCGGAACGGCATCCTGTGGAGGGAGCGGTTCAGGTAACGCAGGTCCAGGATCGGTCGTAACCCGCCACCTTTCTTGGGTACAATGAAGTACGGGCTGTAGAACCCGGACTTCATATCGGCTGGAGGGACCGGCTCTATCGCGTCCTTCGCCAATAGGACAGCGATCTCCGCCTGAAGCACGGGGGCGCCCTCCTTCGGTATAGAAGTGAAGTGGACACCCCTGAACTTCGGGGGACGCCGGGCGAACTGAATCGCATAGCCGAGTCTGATGGTGCGGATGATCCAGCGAGACGGGTCGGGGAGCGCTAGCCAGGCCCCCAGAGACCGAGCAAGCGGGACCATCGGCACCACGGACGTACCCGGAGCGGGGCAGCGCAGCGGAACGCAGGGGCCCCAGGACGACATGGGAGTGGTCCGTGCAGGGGTCTGGGTCTGACACACGACCTGCATCCGCTGAGGGGACGGGCGAGCGTGGGGAGGCACTTTGTGTGCGTCCGCACAACCGACGCCCCCTGTTGGCGAGGAGAGAGGTGTCTGAGGGGTACGAGGCATGGTAGCGTCGCATACCGTCAGACGCGCTCTCTTGGCACCCAGAGATGTTAGAAACTGCTCTTTTATTGAAAATTTGGGTGCCACTGGCACTGGGGCCAGTGGCGGAACAGAAAATAAAATGGGGTTCCCCCGGCCCTCCACCGGGGGAAGGAGTGGTGCTGCAGCCATCTCCCGAAGAGCAGTTTCCTCCATCTCTGGGCGGCCCGTCTCAGGGTCTCTTCCGACGGCGCTTGCCACCTGGCTTGGCAGCGGCCTGAGCGGGCTGGACGTTCTTCCCGCGACCGGCTCCACGCCCACGACCGGTGGAAGGCTGCTGCTGGGCTGGGGCGGGAGCGGGGGCGGCCGCAGGAGGACGTCCTCGGCGACGGGCAGGCGGAGGCGCTGCAGCCGGCGGCTGGGTGGAGGCAGCAGCGGGCCGCCGGTGCAGGATATGCTTGATGGCCTCCGTCTGCTTCTGGGCGGCCGAGAATTGCTGGGCGAAATTCTCGACCGCGTCGCCGAACAACCCGGCCGACGATATGGGGGAGTCCAGGAACCGGTTCTTGTCAGTCTCCCTCATGTCGGCCAGGTTGAGCCAGAGATGCCGTTCCTGGACCACTAAGGTGGACATCGCCTGACCCACGGAACGGGCGGTAACTTTCGTCGCCCGGAGGGCGAGGTCCGTCGCCGCCCGGAGCTCCCGGAGGAGCTCTGGGTCAGACCTACCCTCGTGCATGTCCATGAGTGCTTGGGCTTGGTGCACCTGAAGCAACGCCATGGCATGCAAGGCAGACGCGGCCTGTCCGCAGGACCTGTAGGCCTTCGCAGTTAGACTGGACGAAAACCTACAGGCTTTGGACGGGAGACGAGGATCACCACGCCACTCGGAGGCGGTCGCCGGACGCAGCTGCATCGCGACGGCGCGTTCGACTGGCGGGATCCTCTCGTAACCCTTGGCCTGTCCACCGTCAAGGGTAGTGAGGAGGGAGGAGCCTCCAGGTCTGTTTCTGGCACTGAAGGGTGTCGTCCACGACCTGGAAAGCTCCTCATGCACCTCCGGGAAGAATGGCACTGGGGCGGGACGCTGAGAACCAGCGCGACCCCCCCCCAGGAACCAATCATCCAACCTAGAAGGTTCGGGACGTGGTGGAGGGTTCCACACAAGCCCGACCTTTTCGGCGGCCCGGGAAAGCATAGCCGTCAACTCAGGGTCCGACTCAGCCGTTGCCACTCTCCCAGAGGGAGGCAGTACAGCTGAATCCTCATCCTCTGAGGACTGGAACTCCCCCTCCGATGCTGCGATCGACATCTGCTCGTCCGCGGGCGCTCCGAAAGAGATGACTGGGCGCCCGTGGGCGGGACCAGCGATCTCTTCCGGTGGCGCCACCGGCAGCGGTGCTTGAGAGGGTTCAGGGACCTGCGTAGCTTGGACACTAGGCGGGTTTGGCCTGAACGTAATCCTCAGATCACCCCGGCCATCCGTCGAAGTAGGTCTATCCTGGTTAGGGATAGCTCTAGATCGAGGTATGGGGAGGGGGACTCCGCCTTCCCGGAGGTAGGTGAGTCTCGACCTAAGCACCGCAATAGTCATGTTCCCGCAGTGAGAACACGAGCTATTCACAAACGCTGCCTCAGCGTGCTGTAAGCCCAGGCACGTGATGCAGTGAGTGTGGCCGTCAGCGGGCGAGAGGGAACGACCGCATCCAGAAACGCACGGGTGGAATGACATCTTGAAAAAGACGCAGTGTCACACCCGTGTTGCTCTTTTTGTGAGGAAATCGCTCTTTTAAGAGAGTGCTGAAGCACCCAGGGAAACCGCGGCAACACACAGGAGATAGTGCAGCCTGTGTTTGCACTCAAAAGGAACGCCCACCGATACCAACAAGCTGTTTTTGCTGTGATAACAGCAGTTGTTCCTCGCAGCTTTGAGTTCGCGGTCCCGCTGGAAAGCGCCGTCACACCAACACACACGATCCTCTTCTCTGTTCTTTGTAGTAATCTTCGCTGAAATAGTCAGGAAGCAGTCTGCAAACTTCAAACGCCGGTTAGGCTCCGAAGTGAATGACGTCAGTGCGATGCTCTCGCTTCCTGTTTATACCCGCGGCGCGGGGCGGAGCGCGAGATGCAAATCTCGCACGCCAATTGTTCATTGGCCTGTTCTTAAGTTCTCGAAGCTGATAGGGGCTCTCTGAAGTGATCCCAATTCGTCGGTTATTACCGACGTACGTCGTAGTGACCGACTGAAAGGGAATCTATATTATATTGAGGGCTGAGAAGCACTACTTTAAAGGGTTAGTTCACCCAGAAATGAAAATTACCCCATGATTTATTCACTCTCAAGCCATCCTAGGTGTTTTTGACTTTCTTCTTTCAGCCAAACACAATCAGAGTTATATTAAAATAAAAATTTCCTGGCTCTTCCAAGCTTTATAATGGGAGTGAATGATATCTTGTTTTTTGAAGCCCAAAAAAGCACACCCATCCATCATAAAATACATCAATACGGCTCCAGGGGGTTAATAAAGGCCTTCTGAAGCAAACCAATGCATTTTTGTACGAAATATATCCTATTTATAACTTTATAAAGGATAATAATTGCCTTCCGGTAACGGCCATATCCGAGTGGAGTTCCGGTCGAAGAGTGACCTAATAATTTTATGCAATATCCAATATGGCTATATCCTATAATATATAATATCCTCCGACACTTCTCTTTAAAAATTCTTGGTTTAGACTTCTAATTTGTGACCGGTGTTTTGTTTTGCTCGATCCGTCAATACATCATGCATCGGGTCAGAGGTCAGTCTTCCGCTGGAACTCGACTCGTGTACAGCCGTTATAGGAAGCCAATGATTCTAGTTTATTAAGTTATAAATCTGGATAATTTTCTTAGTAAAACGCATCACTTCGCTTTAGAAGACCCTGGAGCCGTATGGTTTACTTTTATGATGGATGGATACACTTGTTTTGGGCTTCAAAATCTAAGTTACTATCCACTTCCATTATAAAGCTTGGAAGAACTCCAATTGTGTTCGTCTGAAAGAAAGTCAGTCAGTCATATACAACTAGGATGACTTGAGGGTGAGTAAAGTTTTCCTTTTTGGGTGAACTAACCCCTTTAAGACCAACCAAAGCTCCACATGGACGTGTTTACCTGATGGCCTCTTCCACAGACTGGCCGATGATGTTTGAAGAGGGTCCAGGTTGGGAGAGGGGTGTGAGGCTGATTACCCATTTCACAGGTTTATAATATTCACCACTGGAGCTCAGCAGGTAAAAAAGTGTGGTCAGGAAAATCACCTATACGTCCAGAGACAATACATATTTAAAAATCACCACTAAAAATGGTTCAATTCCATCAATCCAATTGTGTGTGTGTGTGTATTACCAAAGACAGGACAAAGTTGAGCAGCGCGGTGCCGCTGTGGAACAGTACGGTGAGCAGCGTGGTTGTTGTGGATATCAGCAAACCAACATTTCGACTCATCACCACCCACAAAGACTCCAATATCTAGCGCAGAAGACAGCATATTCATTAATCTGACAAATAAAGAAACTCCCCATCAAATACACACACACTGGAGACTAACCGAGAGCAGAGTCTCAATATTCTCCTGCACGAATGAGGCGATGTCCTGCCAGTCCAGTATGTCCCCTAGCCAGCTGTTCTGCCTGTGCATATGTAGCTTTTGTCCACGGTACCGTCCAGTATGAGTCACATTCTACAAAACAAAAACACACTGACTGGATCACACAAAAAAAAAAGATAAAGTCAGTGATTGTGTGTGACTGACTGAGTAATGATTTATTACCTTAACAATCCAGGACTGATACAGACGGTCCCACAATTCCAGAACTTGTTTCTCGATCACCGCTGTGTTGTTTACTTTATCACCCAACATCTTATGAAGCTACGATGCACACATACATAAAAATACACATATAACAAATGCTTATTCAATTTTACACAAACATAAAGAATAAAAGATTAAAGACATGAACATGAAATCACATTTGACTCCAATTAATAATTTCATTTTGTAATTAATGCTAAATTTATATTTTTTTACCCTAAATGTGTTTTTAATTCTAATCGACCCTGTCACATTTGTATATGCACACCCTTGGTAAAAAAATGTAAATGTAAAACTTAAATGTATTGAATGTGCACTTAAGATTTTAAGTACACTACAAAGCATATTTTAAGGTGTCGCGTTTCCATTACAGATTTGCGCAAAACTTTTGCGATATTTTCTAAAAGTCGATAAAAAAATATTGCGAAATGACAGCGTTTCCATTAACTGATGTTATGCGACTAAAACAATTTTTTTCCTCTTGTGATAAATCATTCCAAAAATTATGCTACGTATGTTGTTAGGTTTATGTATATCCCAGCCACCGCACGCCATTATTTTAATGGAAAGAGACGTGTTATAGCACTGATGGCAAGGAAAGCACCTTATACTTGAGCGGCACATATGAGGTGTTAGATAAATTGTGGCATTTTATATTCTATTGTTTTTTTATGAGTTTAATAAAGAACTCGTCTTCTGTCCAAACATACCATCATCTGTAAAGAATGATCCACTTTTACATACGCCAGGTTATTGTGACGCATTGCCACATACAGAGACGAGCGAAAAGTTTGAATCTTCATGGTGGTAACTCAAAGGTTTTTTTTACCACTTCGTTATTTTGGCTTGGAATTTCGTATGTTGGAAATATAAACTGAATTTAGAAATGCTTTTGAAATGAAAAACTTTGCGTTTAATAAACAAAATATATTTTTGAAATGAAGACAGCGTTTGGAGTGGAGTGCAAAATAATCTGTTCCCTGAGTCCACGGGCTTTGCTTGTGAGTGTACACAAATAAAAGTAGACAGTTTACTGTTTATAATTATGTCTTGCACTTAGCCTATCTGTATGGCTAAGAATGACGGAGTATTGTGAGTTTCCGCTGGAAATGGAATAAGGAAAAAATCCATCAAAAGGCACCGACGACTTCGTTGGACAGAGGGTTAAAGAAAACGTAGCCTATTTAGTTTCATATAGTTAGGCTATGTCTAAATATTAAAATCTTTTAATTTCATATGTTGATTATGAAAAGTGAGCAGCATGAGTAAGGCACATAATCAGATGTCTGGAGACATTTTGTGAATTGTGTTTTCTAGAAAGTTCTTTCTTTAAAATTAATTTCGTTTTGTATAAATTGTTTTTTAATTTTGATCAATGTTTAATCAACTATTTGGCTGTATATTTAATAAATAAGAAGCAAACCAAGATCGTCGTTCCTCAGTCTTTGAGCAAGGCTGAACTATATTTCTGTTTTAATAGCTACATTTCTTGAATATATGTCTTAATTACAGTAGGCCTATAGATAGTTATGATATTTGTGGTTGCACCGGGGTCCGTCATTATAAAGTTACGCCACTTTCCTTATTAGGAGAAAATATAACGACATAAGATCTCGTTATTAGACATACTTGAGTGGAAAAAAATGATATGTAGGCCCTATGTGAGAGCAATGCGTGACCGGACCAGATGACCTGTAAATGCGAAAAAACTGTTTCCATAGCAGTTTTGCGAAAATTTCCTTTTTCGAATTGCCTGAAAAACCACCTCATGCGAGCGTAAAAACTTTTATGCGATATATGGGAGTTTTTGCGAAATTGACGCGTTTCCATTGGGCGTATTTTCAATTCGCAATTTCAATTTGCGCAATTTGAAGGGTAATGGAAACGCGGCTATTGTTACAGTGTAATTATATATTTAAGTACTGAGTAATAATAGTTAACAACATGTACTTACTATAGGGTTATGTTTAGGATTAGGGTTTGGTTGAGGGTTAATTGTATATAATTATGCATAATGTGCATGTAAAGTAAAAAAAAAAAGTGGTACTGCATATTTTTTTTTAAATCTGTGCTTGCAGATAATATAATATTGATGAAATAAAAGGCCACTTAAGCATACTTAAAGTACATTTTAATAATGTACATTTATTCTGATTGTTGACTAACATACTAAAGCATATGTAAAGTGAGTTACTGTTATTGTGTTAATCAATACTACATTTAAGTGAATCAAACAAACACTCTGAAGTTCAGCAAACTGCATTTAATATAACTTTTAACTAGAATACATTGTCATTTAATTGAAATTATATTACACTAATATTATATTAAAGTATGTTTTTCCATAATTATCAGATTTTCAGTGAATAACTTCTGTTTCTCACACAAAGCTATCATATTACTTCAGAAGACTTGGAATATACCACAAGATTTGTATAGAATACTGTTATGTTATTTGTAATGGTGCTTTTTGTAATGGCCTTTCACAGCCACTGGTCGCCATTCCCTTTCATTTTATCGGTCTCATTAAATTTGTTATGAATGTTGTTGCAATGTTGTCTTCGACAGCATTGCAAACTCTTAACTCTGACCTTATGCGTGATCCATTCTCTCCCATGTTGGTAAACATTTGTGGCAGCAGAGTTTAGAGCCTTCTGAACAACCTGAGCCTCTGGGAGCCAGCTACAAAACACACAAACACACACACACACACGCGTTGGTATAGGTGGTTTACGGGGACTCGCCATAGGCGTAATAGTTTTTATACTGTACAAACTGTATATTCTATACCCCTACACTAACCCTAACCATCACACAAAACTTTCTGTATTTTTAATTTTTTTATAAAACATTTTTTATTTTGCATTTTGAATTACAAGTTGGCATGTCTTAATAATGTAGGGGGCGTGGCATGAAACCTGAATACACACCACAATATAAGGACTTTGCATACTCATAATGTAGGTCACTCTCTCACACTCTCACACTCTCTCACTCTCTCACTCTCTCACTCTCGCAACATTTCGAGAAGACTCCTAACTTCCAGTGTATAAATGTGCATTTCAACTTACTTGGCCCACTCTGGGTGGTTGGACACAGTCTCGTTGATCAGGTTACTGGTGACCTCTATGATATGAACACTCTCTTGGTGCACCTGTGAACAAAAATACAATCAGTGAGAGATGATGTGTGCGGAGGCTGGGATCAGTCACGGATCACGTCTTTCACGCAGTGGAATAATCAGCCCAAGGACAGTGGTTTGGAAACACGGTACCATAGCTGTGAGCAGCAAGGCCATGAGCAGTGTGCCAGTTACAAGCAGGAAGATAATGAAAATGCTGATCAGCTTATCCAAGGAACGCTCCAGCCACACGATCATCTGCAAAGAGATCAAAGAGAGAGAAAGAGAGATCAGTTTCAACATAACAAATCTAATCATTCATGCAAGTGTGTGAGAACACAGAAACCTGCTTCCCTCTGCCAAACCAACCGTGTTCCTTTGGTTCTGAAAACCTAAAAGTAAAATGCTAACCTCTTTAAGTAAAATAAAACAGTTAAAGGAACAGTTCACTCACCAATTCAATATTTTGGGCCCTATTTTAATTATCCAAGCGCATGGTCTAAACTAAAGAAGAAGGCACGAAACGCACTTAGGGCGTGTCCGAATCCACTTTTGCTAGTTAAACAATGGGAAAAATGGTCAGCGTGCCCAGTGCAAGGTCTAAAAGGGTTGTCCCTATTCTCTTAATGAGTAATGGGTGTGTTTTGGGCATAACATGCAATAAACCAATCAGAGTCTCATCTCCCATTCCCTTTAAGGGATAGTTCACCCAAAAATGAAAATTAGCCCATAATTTACTCACCCTCAAGTCTTTCAGACGAATACAATCAGAGTTATATTACAAAAGTCCAGGCTAATCCAAGCATTAGAATTGGATTTATAGTTCCTCTGTTTTTGAAGTCCATAAAAAGTGCATCTGTCCGTAAAATAAAGTGCTCCACGCGGCTCCGGGGTGTTAATAAAGGCCTTCTGAAGCAAATCGATGCATTTGTGTAAGAAAAATATCCATATTTAAAACTTTATCAAGTAAACTTTTGGCCGACCGCCTTCTGTGGAAAAGTGTTGAATGTTGAAAGTGAAACTCAAGATGCGTACGTGACGTCATGACGAGCCTACCTAGCCCCGTTAGTCTTCCGATCGGCAGGGGAACTTTCAACAATTTTTCCATATATTGAACAGGGAAGGCAGTCGGTCGAAAGTTTACTTTATAAAGTTTTAAATATGGATATTTTTCTTACACATACGCATCGATTCACTTCAGAAGGCCTTTATTAAAGAGCACCTATCATGGCATTTAAAATGTTCCAAATATTGTTTTAGAAGTCCCCAACAACAGTTTTGCATGCATGCAATGACAAAAAAGACTTTAGTTTTCTTATAATATGCATTTATTTTTACCTGTTTTGACAGCGATTCTCAAATGATTCCTTTAGTGATTCACTTTTCAAAACCCCGCCTTTACGTGACGCTAATCTGCGATGATTGGTCAGATGACCCAGTCAGTTGTGATTGGTATAGTCTGTGCAGATATTCTCGGAAACGGAACGCCCATCAAAGTCTTGTAGTGACAGTAATTTGTTAATATGTGTCAGGAGTTATGAATATGAAAACCGCGTCGGTACTGTTTGATTGTAATATGAGCCTCAGCTGATCTCATTCATAAAAAAACTCCTCACGAAGACTCGCGACAAATCAACATCCCTCAGGGCTTTTAGTTCAAAAGTGTGCAGATGAGGAGACATATTGATAGATTCTCATATGTCTGTGTCAAATTTCTAAACAGAGGAGTATTTTTTATTCAATACTTCCTCAAAATGGGCAGAAATAGCCTAATCATGAGCGATTGAGTCTCTTATGTGTTGTTTTCAATTCATACTGGCAGCCGGAGGGCGCTCTGTGCACATGTAATCCATATATGGTACAGACAGACGAAGAAGATACCATGTGCCATAATAAAAGTCCATAATAAAAGCTTCCTGAGATCGCGAAACATACATTTGACGACTAATAATAAACACTCAATCGCGACGATGTATGGTTTGTCTTCAAGCCACTTAGTCTTCAAATGCTCATCCTTGGGCAGATGAAAAAAGTTTGCTTTTGAGTCGCACTTCAGAACACAGCGTCTCGTGGCCATGATGTTTTCTAGTTTTCACTGGCGTCTTGGAGCGCAATAAGTGGGCGTATCGTATTCAAATAACTTGACAAGTTGACGTCATCTAGTCAGAGAAAAAGCTTCGGTCTTCTAACGATTCTTAAAAATGACTCCGAGTCGACTCTTACTTTTGAAAGAAAATAACTATATATACGGTGCACTGTCATATTTCAAGCTATCACAGGATGTTTTGTTCACTTAGATCTATGTTACACACTACATGAAAGGTAAATTTCAAAATTCCATGATAGGTGCTCTTTAACACCCCACAGCCGCGTGGAGCACATTATTTGATGGGCAGATGCACTTTTTATGGACTTCAAAAACAGAGCAACTATAAATCCAATTCTAATGCTTGGATTAGCCTTGACTTTTGTAATAGAACTTAGATTTTATTCGTCTGAAAGAAGAATGTCACATACACCTAGGATGACTTGAGGGTGAGTAAATTATGGGCTAATTTTCATTTTTGGGTGATCTATCCCTTTAAAAAGCCAGTTGCACTTGCACCATGGTGGATCAGCTTGAGTGTGATGAACAGACTGTCATAATCAACTAAAAACCAAATGTTAGGGTAAACTATTCCTTTAAAAACTTATCAGAGGATTCAGAGATGAGTTCTGAGTTCTTATCCAGCCTTACTTTAGTTTTTTAGACTGTGAAAATATTAATATAGTAAACAAACTGTTGAAAATTCATACATATAAGCCAACATCATGCTGACTTTTCTTTTTAAAGCACTCTGACACCTGCTAACCTGTTGGATGACTAAGCAAGACTAACTACTGAGTGAATGAGCAAACAGCACAACTGATGATCATCATGTCAGGAAACAGGATGTGGTGGGCATATTTTTGTTTTTGGCAGGTGGACTTGGTTTCTCTGCTCACCCAGCTTCTGTCGGCCCTGTGGGCGGCACTTGCATGTCTAATCCGGTTCCCTGTTCCTGTTAGCGCTAAGTGTTAACATCACACACAAAACTGGGAATGCTGATGATGGATTAGTACAGAGCACATCATTAAGGAAACTAAAAGAAAGACTAAATAAGAACAGCAGGCTAAAAGGGCCTGATACGCAGTTTCAAAGTAATGCTGGCCAATGCCAAAAGATTCCTGAGGGGAGGGACATACTATCAGACCTGGAAAAAACTTAATCACCATCTGCTCCTGTTGAGCCACAGTCAGATTCATCTTAATCTGACTCAACCCAAGAGATGATACATGGAACATTCATATGAGAGGAAACAAACAAACTAAAAACAAAACAAATATTCTTTGATAGAGTATCCTGAAGAATTCTTTCCAACGTCTCTTTCCAAATATATATTGCTAAATTATTGCAGGACGGAATATAGATAGTTTGTTTGGTTTCCCTTGAAAGTGGAGCAAGTTATTACATTTTGGTGATTACAAAGATTTTTTTTTTCTTTGAAACAACACGCATAATCATGCATAATAAGACATGGAATGTGCATATACACAAAGGTAAACAAAATATTTTGATATTAGCTCTGTTATTCTCCAGAAATTCTCTGGAATTCATCTTTTTTAGGTGTTTGTTTCATGACATTCTTCACAGAAATGCATTGCAACAAGCAAATATAAAGAAAATGTAAACTTAAGAAGGCTGATTATGCTAGAGAAACATGTACTTCAGTTCAAAAATTTAAGGTTGGTAAGTTTTTTTTAAAAATGTTTTTAAAGTAATTAAAGATTATTCTCACCAAGGCTGCATTTATTTGATCAAAAATGCAGTGAAAACAGTAATATTGTTGAATATTATTACAATTTAAAATAACAATTTTATGTTTAAATACATTTTAAAATGTCATGTATTCCTGTGATGGCAAAACATCACAGCCGCCATCAGATCACATGATCCTTCAGAAATCATTCTAAAATGCCGATTTGCTGCTCAAGAAACATTTCTTATTATCCATGTTAAAATCCTTTGTGCTGCTTAATATTTTGTGGAAATCGTGATCAATTTGATAAATAGAAAGTTAAAAAGAACAGCATTATTTTTTTACAGAAATGCTTTATAAAATAGAATATAACATTATACATGTCAAAACTGTCACTTCTGATCAATTTAATGTATCCTTGCTGAATATTATTTTCTTACAAAACAATTAAAGGGTGAAGGGTGGGAGGGGGGGTTCAGAGGGGGTCACCTCTCTGTTTGTTTTATTCTGAAGGAAACTATGGACAATTGTATGTGACCCTATTTATGCAAAAAATAAATAAATAAATAAATAAAAAATTGATCCAAAAA
This sequence comes from Gobio gobio, assembly GCF_949357685.1. Lineage (NCBI taxonomy): Eukaryota > Metazoa > Chordata > Actinopteri > Cypriniformes > Gobionidae > Gobio > Gobio gobio. The sequence goes on from NC_137108.1 coordinate 29,624,850, forward strand.
AAAACAAAAAAAAAAACAATTAAAGGGTAAGTAGTTATATTATATTTATATATTTACATTATATTATACTTGAATTATTATTACTATATTTCATTCAACACTAAAAAGTATCAATATAAATAAACTAATGTAACTAAAATGAGATGATTTTACTCAACATTTGTGTGTTCTTATTGGAGCATCAAGCTGTTAACTTAGCAACATGCTAACATCAAACTACTGAAATCAAGTGAAATGGAATTTTCCATGCAGAGTGCTATTTGTGTGGTGTGCGGCGTTTCCTATGTAGAGTCACTTATAGAGATTATCACTTATACATTAGGGCAGCAGGCAGCTTGTGTGTCTATTTAGAAACAGCCAGAAGAAAAGCCCTTTACCAGCCTTGGTCTCAGCAGACCAGAGCATCCCTTCACCCAACCCTCCATTCCCACTGCACTGTCTGGTCTCTCCCTAAATGCATCACACACACTCTGAAGACAACCAGCCCAGCACACGTCAAGAGCTGTGGAAGAGGCGGTGGACTCTCTTGGGCTTTTGGTCTGCATTTTTTCCTGACAGTTAGTATGTCAGCATCTCAATCACACCAAGAGGTACATGCGCTCTTCCACAGCACAAAGTGCCACACAACAGGAATAGCCATAAGCCAGCGAGCGAAGCAGAAGCTCAAAGATGGAGGGGTGACTGTGGGGAGAGGGGAAAGCATCACTCCGAAGCTTCTAATGAAAGCACACTGTCATTCTTTCATTCTCTTCCCCTTTGTTCTTTCTCTCTTTATTTCTCTTTCTCTTGTATGCCTGCCAGCACAAATGATTTACCTGCTTGTTAAGCCAATGCCAGAGCTTTGAGGAGGAAGACAGAGAAACAAACGGTTATTAGAAACAACCAATCAGTATGCAGGAAAGCAGAACACCTCAACGTGTTTTCCAGGCAAAAATCAGAAGAAGACCGGACGGTGAAATTTGAGGAAGATATTCATATTGAACAATTAGAGAAGGTGTGATCTGGTGGGCTTTATAAGGAGACAAAAAGAAAGATCTGCTATTATCCTTTTGTAATTGACTTTTTTACCTCCTTTCATTCTTGTGGACAGTCAGTGAAGGATATGATAGTGATATAAAACAAATCACAGTCAAAACAAATATTTTTCATCTATTGATACACATTTTGATGTCCAACATTTTGCCACATCTGCTAATGGTGAGTGAATTAAGAAAACTCAGTTGATATTCCTTACCAGCCACAAAAAAAACTAACTAATTTTATTTAGTTGTTTTACTTTATTTAGTTGCTTTTTCTGTGCCTGTTAGTGACAACTTAAAGGGTTAGTTCACCCAAAAATGAAAATTCTGTCATTAATTACTTACCCTCATGTCGTTCCACACCCGTAAGACCATCGTTCATCTTCGGAACACAAATGTAGATATTTTAGTTGAAATCCAATGGCTCAGAAAGGCCTCCATTGGCACAATGTACTTTACACTCTCAAGACCCATAAAAGGTACTAAAGACGTTGTTACAAAGTCCATCTCACTACAGTGGTTCTAATATAATTTTATGAACGACTTATATAGTGTTGACCGATTTCAAAACACTCCATCATGAAGCTTCGAAGAATTTTGAATCAGCGAGTCGAATCATGATTCGGATCGCAGTGTTTTGAAATCGGTCATCACTATATAAATCGTTATTTAGGGGTTTTTTTGCACACAAAAAATATTCTTGTCGCTTCATAAAGTTATTGTAGAACCACTGTAGTGAGATGGACTTTGTAACGACGTCTTTAGTACCTTTTATGGGTCTTGAGAGTGTACCGTGCATTGTGCCAATGGAGGCCTTTCTGAGCCATCGGATCTCAACTAAAATATCTTCATTTGTGTTCCGAAGATGAACGGAGGTCTTACGGGTGTCCAACGACATGAGGGTAAGAGATTAATGATAGAATTTTCATTTTTGGGTGAACTAACCCTTTAAACCAAAACAGTGCATCTGTCACAAGAGCATAGAAAAATTATTTTGTTCCAAATGTATTTGTTCCGGTGATTAATGTGAGGAACATTCCACATACACTACTGTTCAAAGGTCTGGGATTAAAAAAGGTGACAGTAAACTGATCAAAAGTAACAGTAAAGACATTTACAATGTTACAAAAGATTTATATTTCAAATAAATGCTCTTTTTATTCAAATAATCCTGAAAAAAGTATCATGGTTTCCTGATTAATATGAAGCAGTATAAAAAAAATAAAACAATAATAATAATTTGCTTCTTCTTTGCCATCACAGGAACAAATTACATTTCAAACTATATAAAAATAGAAAACAGTTATTTTGAATTTTTAAGTATAATAATATTATGTTTATATAATTGTTTTAATTATTTGATTTTTTATTAAATAAATGCAGCCTTGGTGAGCAAGAGAGACTTCCTTCAAAAACATCAACAACAACAAAAAAGAAAAAAATGTAAACAGTAGTGTATGTGCCATGTTCCACGTGACAGCACATTCATGCATACATAGACTTCTTAAAGGTGCAGTGTGTAATATTTATGAGGATCTATTGACAGAAATGCAATATAATATACATAACCGTGTTTTCAGTGGTGTAAAAAGACCTTACATAATGAACTGGTATGTTTTTATTACCTTAGAATGAGCCATTTCTATCTACATACACCACGGGTGTAGTGAAGTCACCATTTTGCACCGCCATGTTTCTAGTAGCCCTAAACGGACAAACTGCTCTACAGAGCGCTAGCTACTCTCTGCTGTCTCTGACGACGACATCTTTGTACTGTGTCGGCCCCCGTAGCTTCCCAGGGATGGGTGAGCGGTTGCACTTTGCAACCTCACCACTAGATGCCACTAAAATGTACACACTGCACCTTTAAATAGACTTCTGAATGTACATTTCTAAATGAGATCAAAGTTAGAAATCAGGCAACTAGTGGCAGATTAATGTCTTGGATTTGAATTGCTTGTGTCAGATTATCTTTCCTACAATTTGATTTAGGACATATATTACAATATATTGTAGTTATGTGTAAAGTCACCAGTTACTGGCAAGTAATAGTTAATAGTTATGTCCCCTACAAAACAACATTTTTACTCACATTAGCTTCTTGGTAAATGTGTTAATTTAAGACCCTGCATGTTTTCAATAGATTTGCTTATGTGACTCAACATTGACTAGTGAAAGAATGAGAGAAGGCAAAACTAAAGTCAGACACGGAGTACTCTACTGGATTACTATGGGGTCAGGGGGTGTGCAAATGGTTTCTTAGGAGTGTAGGGTTTCATCTAGATTGACTGCAACTGTGGGTTGTCATTCACGTTAGACAGTCCAAAAACTCAAACCCATTCAACTGAAAGTGACACTTAGAAACTGTGGGCACATAATATTTTGGGGAAAGTTGAGTTGTCTTCCTCGTGTCATAAACCTCAAACAGTAGATGGAAAACAAAAACTACCAACTAGAACTAGAAATACAACATCACTATGCAAAGACTAAAAATAGTCACTCTTTCGATTTGATCTAAGTACTTGAGCTAATCTGAGAGACAGGAAGTGCATTTCATTGTGTTCCAACTATTAGATTAATGACATTTTCTTATAGAATAACACACATTGAATATACATCTGTTGAATAACTCATTTTCCCCACATGCCTCTACAGATCCACATCTGATCCCCATAGCTTTTATTCTGTCAGTTATGGGTATTTCCCGCCTTAGTCGTGCAAGTGAAAAATGAGAGAAGCCACAACCACGTTCAGTTCCTCTTTGTAATCACACATCTCTGTTGCCTCCAAAAATAAATGTGCACATGTGGCGACAGCTACCAGCAGGCAAGTGCTGTGAAGGACAGTCGGTCAACAGACAGGCGAGCGCTTTTGTGTGGGTGTATCTATATAAGGTGTTACCTTAGTGTCCACCCGAAGCAAGAACTGAGCTAAGCCTTTGATTGGTCCAGGCAGCAGAGCGTCCTGTCTGTCTTTGACAAACTTCTCAGAAACCGACCACCATTTCATTAGAGTCCGTCCAGCAAAGTCTTTCATCCCAAAACGGACAACCATCTTCTTCAGGACCCAAACTAGAAAAAAATAGCACTCATTTATGAACATGTGAACACTATCTTCAAACTCATGACCTCAGGACAATGAACTTAAAATTTACCAGCAACAGGGATGGGCAATAACTGTAAGATCCAGAGGTTGAGCCAAATCTGCACCAACACTATAGCCCATGCAAGCAGCACAAAGTAGATATCACTGGCCTTCTCTTTGGGCTGGAAACCCCTGAACTCTAGTCTGCTTCGACGCCGGGTGAAGATACCCTTCGGAGTGTCCACGAAGTCTGTGAGGGAAAGAAGGGGGAGAAAAATCTATTAGCGATGCACAAGAGTTTTAGCCACTGAAAACTATCAGCCGAAATGGCTTTTTCGTTTTTTGTCCGAAAGAGAAAAATGGCTGAAAATATGAGCCGAAAATATATGCCGCCCTGCCCCTCAGTGTTCAGCGCTCAGGTTTCACTCTCTAGCCATTATCACTGTACGGTGTGTGCTTAATATTTCGCTCTATGTGTTCCCTCAGTTGCTCACGGCCCATGCAAACGCTCCACTCATGCTCATCAGAAAAACAAAGTCCACTTCAAATAGCCAACATAAAATTTCTATGTAGTAGTACACTTTCCGGGCTGCCTCAATGCTGGCAAAATGATACAAACTCAGATGATAATAGCTGTGTAGGACTAGACATTGGTCAAAAAATGTGTCTGTTAAATCTGATTCTGTTGCATAGCACTGAATAAAGAATAATATATTTTTATTTAATATTAATATATTTTCTGTCCAATTTTAGTGTGCTACTTTGAATAAAAGTGTGGTTATTTTATTGGCTTGTATTTTTTAAATTCAGTATCATTCAAATGATTTAATTTCATTAAAAAGTCTAATATTAATACAATTATATAAAAAAAGCTAATTTAAAATAACTAAATAACTAAATAAATAAAGCATTTATTTTATAGCAGGCTTCGGTGAATCCAAAATTTTCTGTTTTGGCCTAGAATTTTCTTTTCAGTGCATCCCTACTAATGATGATAGTAGTGTTTGAGAAGTCACAATACTGGCATTTCGGACTTTATACGGTACATTGAAAAATATCTATATTTGAGACCATTTTCGATACAACAGGGAAAAATCGCCACAACATAACATTTGACCAGCATCTAAGTTAATTTACTTTTTACCATAATCAAAGTATTTTTTTTATCAATTGAAACTGTTCTCTGAAATTCCTCAGATCCGATAGCTCTGAGGAAATATAATATAACTACTTACCCTTTAATTGTTTTGAAAGAGAATAATATTCAGCAAGGATACATTAAATTGATCAGAAGTGACAGTTTTGACATGTATAATATATATTGTAATATAGCTAATACAGGAGAGAAGAGAGAGCGAGAAAGTACAGCTGACATTGGTGTATCAATACAGTGGAAAATGAGCACTGAAACTGTTTCAAATATTCCAGCATTGATATGTACCGAAAAATCGATATAACACATGATGATAGGCCTTAACTACTTTGCGATCTTATCTGCTTATTAATGGATACAGATGTTTGCTTTTGTGAGTAAGTCATAACCAGACCCACACAGAATCATGCACTATAAAATCAATTCTGCAGAATCCTGCTGACTTTCTTACAAAATCGGCACTGCAAATAACAAACATTGACATGACTTTAAATCTAAAATTGGTCTGTTTGCTTTTGTCACCTTTGGGTCGTTCTTTGGTGCTTGTCTCTTCCTGTATCTTCTCAGCATGGCTGACATTACTGCAGGAGATTGCCATGAAGATCGTATTAGCAGCAAAGCTGAGAACCTGACCAGACAGCTCGCCTATACAGAGAGAGGAGAGGAACAAAGGTCAGACTCAGAGGACATCAAGAACAGCTAAATCATGTGAGAGCTGGAGCCTCTGTTTCTTCACCTTTCCCTGGAACAACAGGCTTCTCCTGAGAGCCCACTATTAGCAGTAACACCACCACGACAAACAAAGGCACCCGCCACGACCCTGTCAGAGAGACTGGAAAAAGAGAGGGAGATTATTTAGCATTCCTTCCTTAGCAGCACTGTAGGTCAATGCTAAAATTTCAGCAGATGATATCTGGCAGTTAAATATCTGCATCAGATGATACGTTTTTCTGTTTGGCTCATGAGTGTTGGAAGAAGAAGTGCCAAGAACCCCCACCACCTATGGAACTGCCCATTGTTTCTTAGTTTACTGTCTTTGTTTAACAGTTCTGGCCATTGACCACTCTGCTCTTTAAGATATTGGAATCAGCATGGACCATCAAACAATCTGTCGGTCGACTACAAGAAACGCCACATAAAACCAAACAGAATCCTTTACCTTTTCAAAACAGAAGGGTCTTACCAAGGTATAAAATAAGTGCTGTCCATACAGGCACAGAGAGGTTCCTCAAGAAACCTTCCATGGCAGGCGTCCACTTAAAGGCCACAGCCAGCACATAGCCAACAACTAACGTGCCAACCTGCCAAAGAGAAGGAGAAAGAACATTTGGACATCTCTGGTGCTGTGACTGCTCCAAACATTTGCCACCAATCTATTTATAATCATAAAACCCTGAGTATGTTCCCAGCCCTCATAAGCACTGCAAGAGTGTATCAACACACTTTCATTAAAGGAATTGTTCTACCAAATATGAACATTCCCCAATTATATGTAATTATTAATTAATAATCAAAAATGATATATTTATATATATATATAATATATCATAACACATTTCTTCCCCATTCCTTTGGGTCTGCTTAAATAAAACCTGCTCCACTGCCAGATCTCTGGCCAAATCAAGAGCTTTGTGTTTCTTGTTATGAGCGGATCACAAGGTTCTATTAAAGGGGACTTTTGCCGATGACAATTACAATTTAAAAACAGTCATCACATGACTTGTATAAATTACCCCAGTGAAAAGTAAAAAAAAAGGTCATTAAATTGAAGGTCAGGGTGAAAATTAGTCCAGTAGAGTTCTTGTAACCTTTAGAAGAATTGAAATATGTGTTATGATCTATCCTTTGGGCTGTGTAACCTTAAGGCCATCATTTTTAGTATCTTGGATGCCATAGCCTACTCCAATTCCTACTCAGATATATTGAGCATGGGTTCAAGAAATGTTTATATACAAACATATTGGCATATGGTTAGGTTATCTGAAGCCAGATGCGACCATATGGTTGACAGATTTGCAATGTAAATATATAGTTCTCTGATGGATGAAATAAAGGCACGAACAGAATGTCTCTACAGTGACACAAAATTATTCATGAAATCTGACAACTGTATATACTATAATAAGATACACCGAACATATAATACCACATGGAAAAAATTCCCTATCCTCATTATGCAAACTACGCTTCACACTGTGTTGGTTTACATTTGCCTGTCAGTCAATAACTCCCATGTCAGGTAACAGTAGTTGATGCATGGAGACTTCACTCAAATATAAATATATACTATACATTCAAATTGTTATTAATGTTATCAAAGTTTCATTATTATATTGTCATGTTTGTACACTATTCTGCTATCTAAGTAAGAGTGAACTTTTAACAGTCCCTGGTTCACAACCCCTTCCACGGTCCACCTGTGCATGGTCTGACAGGAGGCGTGTCGCTTTCCCATTCACGTGTCATTATACACAGTCCTCTACTCACCCACGCGGCGCTGAAACAATCCAGGCCGAAACAGATGATGGTACAGACGTGACTGAGGATCACCTGCATGCCAATGACGCTCCAGAACAGATATAAGAAATAAAGCAGGGGTACACCAGCCCCAACTGCCAGCAGTACATTGAGCCGATCTACGACCAGTTCCCCCAGAGTCTCCACCCCGTAATTCACGCACCACACCGGTACAAGCAGAGTCCCCACCAATATCGGCGTTCCGCTGTCCTGAAGCTTGCTGAGCCAAGCTCGGCCGATGCGGGCGAGCGAGTACTTAAACGGGTGCAGGAAAGTGCCACACAGCACTGCCCACAGCAGTGGCCGTAGAAAAGCCTCCAGGATGAAGTAGACCAACACCGATGCTCCGCAACAGATCGCCACGAAGATCATCGCTCCCGTGTTGTAGAAGGCCTGTTTGATGTTTTTGTCGAACTTCAGGGACGCCTGCTGGCTCAGTAGTTGGCTAACCATCCCGACTGCTGGCTGAACGGTCTCGCTGAACGAGACGAAGTGTGGCCGGGTTGTGCGCGCGCTGTCCGGCTCAGTGGCCGTGCCTGGACCCGGGTCCTCTGTGTCTGCCATGGTTGCTGGCGTCGCTCCGCTTCAGTCCGGGAGGATCCACTACATACCGAGGGTTGGGCAAAGAGTGACGTATAGGAATATCGTGTGATGTAGGAAGTAGTCTGGGAAGTGTAGTCGAGTTATAATGTTTTTACATTGAAATAACTTTATTAGTAAAAGTAGTACGATGCTTCGAATGCCGTAAACACCCATCTTGCTATTGTTTTTTTTTTCTTTTCTTTTTTTTCTGCAATAATGTGTGGCCGGGTATGTGTGGCCAATAATGTATTCAATATTTCGTTCATCCGTAAGTGAATAGGCGTTTTTGAACGAATCTTTAAAGGAATCGTTCAACCAAAATGAAAATTGCCATTATTTCCTTGTTCCAAACCTCTATTTGCTTGTTCCAAACCTCTACATCTTCTGTGAACATAAAATTAAATAATTGAATTGAATTGAAGAATTTGTAACGAAAACTGTTTGGTAACAAAAAATACTGTTTGGTATTACTAAAAAAGTCAGTAATACTGTGCATTAGGCTATGTACATTTACATATTTTAAAATATTCCAGTGCAAATTGCTTTCAGTTAAAACTCAAACATGCATTTTAGTCTAGGATTAGGTTTAGCCTTGTCTGTGAAACCAGGGGAATAATTATGGACTATGGATAATAGCATTTCTGCGATATAAAGATAAGAGATTTTGGTTGTATGATTCTTTATTTTTAATGAATTGAATGAGTGAATGAATCAATGACTCGTGACTCGCTCGTAGCACAACAAAAAGATTGGCGCATTGAACCTGCAGAAAGACTCACTGAATGAATTAGTGAGGTCGGATACACCGGGGGTTTTCAAACTGGGGTCCGGGGACCCCCAGGGGTCCTCCAGAAGGTTCTAAGGGGTCCCCAGAAAATTTCAGAGAATAAAAAGACAAAGCAAAAATAGATAAAGTCTACTCTATCTGTTTCATTTAAATGTTTCTCTCCTTTCTTGCCATATAGCCTACTTTCTAGAATTGTATATTTGCTTTGTATCTTTCTATTGAGTTTTTCTCACTATAGTCCCATTATCTCGCTCACTGGGGTTTTAAGGCGGTTTTCTTAACACAGTACATAAGCTGCTTACATACATTCATTGTGAAAGTTGCTTATGCAAATACTTTTTAGGTTTATAATTCAGGTTTATAAATCCAACATTAAGTATAGCAAATTTAAGTTGGGAAACAATATTTTTTATTTATAATGCCATACTTACTATTTATCTAACGGTTTAAATGTATTTTAGGAAGGGGGTCCCTCATAAAGGTTTATCATATTTGGGGGTCCTTGACATCATAAAGGTTGAAAACCCCTGGGATACACTATAATTGCCGAACGTTTTGGGACGCCTGCCTTTACATGCACATGAACTTTAATGACATCCCATTCTTAATCAGTAGGGTTTAATATGGAGTTGGCTCACCCTTTGCAGCTATAACAGTTTCAACTTTTCTATGAAAGCTTTCCACAAGGTTTATCAGTGTGTTTATGGCCATTTTTGACCATTCTTCCAGAAGCGCATTTGTGAGGGCAGGCACTGATGTTGGACGAAAAGGTCTGGCTTGCAGGCTCCGCTATAATTTTTCCCAAAGGTGTTCTATCGGGTTGAGGTCAGGACTGTCAAGTTCCTCTACACCAAACTCGCTCATCCATGTCTTTATGTACCTTGCTTTGTGCACTGGTGCTCAGTCATGTTGGAACAGGAAGGGGCCATCCCCAAACTGTTCCCACAAAGTTGGGAGCATGAAATTGTCCAAAATGTCTTGTTATGCTGAAGCATCAAGAATTCCTTTCACTGGAACTAAGGGGCCAAGCCCAACCCATGAAAAACAACCCACACCATAATCCCCCCTCCACCAAACTTTACACTTGGCACAATGCAGTCAGGCAAGTACCGTTCTTCTGGCAACCGTCAAACCCAGACTCGTCCATGGGATTGCCAGACAGAGAAGTGTGATTTGTCACTCCAGAGAACACGTCTCCACTGCTCTAGAGTCCAGTGGCAGCGTGCTGTACACCACAGAATCCAATGCTTTGCGCTGACCCCGCTGTGTGATTGTACATAGCCTACCACTTTGTGGCTTAGTTGCTGTTGTTCTCAATTGCTTCCACTTTGTAATAATACCACAACATGCATAACAGTTGACTGTAGAATATTTAGTAGTGAGAAAATTTCACGAATGGACTTACTGCACAGGTGGCAACCTATCACGGTACCATGCTTGAATTCACAGAGCTCCTGAGAGTGACCCATTCTTTAAAAAAAAAAATTTAAGTGCTTGATTTTATACACCTGTGGCCATGGAAGTGATTGATTCAATTCAATGATTTGGAGGAGTGCTCCAATACTTTTGGCAATATAGTGTTTAAGTGAACCAAATCAAAAAATTGGAGTTAATGGGATGATTAAAAATCCCCACTACTATTCAAGGCGAGCATGGAAAGTTCAGATATCAGCAAAACATTTCAATTGTATCCAGACAAATATAACAATAGTACACATTTTCAGCTGTTTTTTTAGCTGTCTTCGTGGTTTTATTAAAAAGTGCAGTATGTGTGGTTTCAGGAACATCAAACAGGCATCTTTGCTTCCAATTAGGGAGAGAATTCACAGTCAATTTGTAAGAATATATGTAAGCTGCTAATTATGTATTAGCTTGTATGATAAAAGTTTAAAATAACAATGGCTCACAGTCCTTCACTAAGCACACTCATTATTGCATATTCTCTAATACCGTCAAATGTTAAAATTTCAAAAGTATATTAAAATATAACACTGGCAAACATATTATTCCATAACCATTAGCATACAATGTGCCCATTCATGCTACATTACATGATTATCTCTGACCAGCAAACATAAAAAAGGAATTATATCATTCCTCCAAGTACATTTTCCTTCAGGTAAATATAACAATGTCTTTAAAACAAAATACTTTTCTAAACATCTTTATATGGCTCTCTTCGATCTGCCATACAAATGTTTTTCAGGATATTTTCAAAGAGTGCCAAAATAATTACAACTGTATACAACCACACGCTAACTGGTGTGATTCAAATCGTTCTGCAGCAATCAGTTCTTAGAACATTTGTAAGTCTTGCAATGGCATGAAGTCCTTGGTATAGAAAGTGTTTGATTTATTGGAATAAAAACCAGATGATTCTCTCCTGGACTGGTTCTATTCCAGTGAACACTGGTCTAAATGGCTCAGATGAGGCTGGGTTGCTGGCATGCATCATCAAATACTGAGCTGGCAATGCTGGCTAACTGGAAGGCAGTGATGTGTTGTGAGTACTATGTGTGTGTGTTTGTGCTGGAGGGCAAATTATATACAGCTGTAAGTTGCGTAGTCAGTCACAGGCATTAATTTTCATCCCTCTGAAATTCCCAGCCTTGATAAATGTTCATCAGAGCTATAATGTACTGGAAAAATTGTGGAAAGCAGGCAACAACAAACAGCAGTGCACCTCTACTGAGATTTGGCAAAAACATTAAATTCAATAGGAGGCAGTTTTTCTCTCTGTAGTGGGTCACAATGTGTCAAGATATGTGCCACTGTAAAGGTTTGGACCCTTTTACTGCTGTTTGGCAAATTGCAGTCATTTCAATAGGAATCCACACAATCGAGAATTTTGCATGAGTTCACTCCATTGACCAACAGAAAGCTGTGCTACATGCATCGCTATTGCCAGTTTTTGCACGCAAAATTTCACTGTGCACATTAGGTATACTGAATATTAACATTAATTTGGCTCAGATTGTTTCAACTATTGAAGGTTAAACTTACCATGGCGTAACGTACCATTCGGGTTCCTCAACTCTATTATCAAAATCAAATATATTGTAATATATAATAAGTGTAAGGTTGACTCTCTCTCTCCTCTGAAGGAGAAGCATTACTTGTATATAACTGAATATTAATCTGCAGTCCAAATACCATCTTAGTTTATGTAGATTGAGGATACCATATCTTATCTATTGCTGCCTGTTTCTAATACTGTTAAGCTAGCGCACAGTTGTGTTTATAGTGTCTCCATGGTTAGTTGTATTCCTTCTCTCTTCTGTGGTTATGGTGTGCCCATCAGCAGGTAGAAGGTAAGAGCAACGATGAGGAGGAGGCAAAAGGGAGAGGAGAATGTCTGATAGGCTGTGGCAGGCATGAAAATGTCCTCATATTTATAGATGCTAATCATGCGATCTGACACCGGTGGGGAGTCAATGTCATGCCTTGTGATGGAACCTGAGAAGAAGAACAGAGCAAAATGTCTATAAACAGGGCAAAATCATAAACCGGTCTGAATTTGTAGCCTTAAAGGTCACAGAGAATGCATTGATACAATATTTTAAATAGTTTTCTGATATCTACATAGAAGGTATGTGGCTTAGGTAAGGGCAAAAATACTCCAGATACGGTTTTACATGTCCATTTACAACCCTTGGATTTGTCCCTAGAATGAAATGGGCTGTTATTATCTTATTTGGAAGGGTCAGGAATAATAATGTTGAGCTCTGCTCTGATTGGCTGTTTCACAGCTAGGCTCATTTCAGTAGCTCACACAAGTGCAGTTATTCAGCAAACACAATTGCAAACAGCACAAGAGTCGTGACAGAACAAAGACCACCTGAATGACACTTTAAGCGGAAAATCTCAAATGGAGATTGCTGAAACATTGTTTATTGATGTTTTCAGATCATGCACGTGTGAGAGAGAGTTCTTTTAACAGAAAAGCTCTGATTTTAGGATTTAAATTATTGAAATCTGGCAACCGCAAGCATGAACGTTCAAATGTTCCTCTTCTTGCTCCTTTCGCTATTGTCCTTGCTTGCTTCTTCCCAATACCTGCAGAACTTCAGATGATTCGGTTGTGCATTATCCACGATAATACTGCCTTGCCTTGAAAATGGGCTGGTATATGCAAATTTTGGGGGCGTTGATATTTATGATCTCGACTGTTACGTCACAGTTATGTTGGGTTTCGCCCGTTTTTCAGTGGTCATGCACAAGATTTACATATGAAGGAGAAAACAAAGATGTTTGTGGCTCATGGTATGTCAGTTCTAAGTACAGAACTCTTTTTATTCAACTATGCCAAGGTAAATACTTTTTTTCCATTCTATGGCACCTTTAAAGGGGACCTATTATGCCCCTTTTCAAAGTCTTGATTTTGTTTTTGGGGTCTACTAGAATAGGTTTTCATACTTGGATGTGCATTTTTCACATAAGTTGCAGCACCTCTCTTCCCAGTATGTGAGAAACCCTCTGGGTGCATTTCCCAAAAGCATCATTAGCCAACTATGGTCACAAGTTCTGTCGTTACCAACATAGTTGAACGATTTGCCGTTTCCTGGAACCATAGTTCCAGTACACATTGGAAAACAGTGTCGTAAAACTTACATGGTTGGAACTACAGCCTTCGACTTGTGGTTAGAAGCATAATTTCTTGTTAAAATGACATGTGGACTTATATAGATTGTGCTCTTGGGCACAATAAGCAAGCTAACATTCACAACATTTCATATATTTCACCCATTTTAAAGGGTTAGTTCACCCAAAAATTAAGATTCTGTCATTAATTACTTACCCTCATGTCGTTCGACACCCGCAAGACCTCCGTTCATCTTCGGAACACAAATGTAGATATTTTGGTTGAAATCCGATGGCTCAGAAAGGCCTCCATTGGCACAATGTACTTTACACTCTCAAGACCCATAAAAGGTACTAAAGACGTCGTTACAAAGTCCATCTCACTACAGTGGTTCTGCAATAACTTTATGAAGCGACGAGAATAGTTTTTGTGCGCAAAAAAACCCTAAATAACAACTTATATAGTGATGACCGATTTCAAGACAATGCATAATGAAGCTTCGAAGCGTTATGAATCAGGGAGTCGATTCAGCGGTTTGGATCACCAAAGTCACGTGATTTCAGCAGTTTTGCGGTTTGACACGCGATCCGAATCATGATTCGACTCGCTGATTCATAACGTTTCGAAGCTTCATGATGCTGTGTTTTGAAATCGGTCAACACTATATAAGCCGTTATTTAGTTTTTTATTGCACACAAAAACTATTCTTTTATTCTTTCTAAACTATGCCTTTCTGAGCCATCGAATTTCAACTGAAATATCTTCATTTGTGTTCCGAAGATGAACGGAGGTCTTACGGGTGTCGAACAACATGAGGGTAAGTAATTAATGACAGAATTTTCATTTTTGGGTGAACTAACCCTTTAAATATATATGCATTTTAATCTATATATTTTATCGTTTCAACAATCAGCGCCGTTTTTGAGGAGTGTGCATAAACGCATCGGGTTATATGAGGGAACCCGCAATGATTCAAACACCAAATAAAGCAAAATGAAGTCCACAGTTTGCCACATCAGCATGCCAGAAAAATTACGTTACGTGAAGAAACCTGCTGACTGAATGAACCACATATATACGGGAAGTGTATGCCAAAAAATTAACAGCACACTGTTGTTTATTTAAATTAACTACAATAATATGAATCGGATTAATTGTGATCTTGAATCAATGAATTAGCAGAAGTCATTACTCCACCACCTGCAAGTGACGTCATTAAGGACAGTCCTATATTGTTAAACTAACGTGGTTCAAACAACAGAGGTGCAACCGGTTTCCGGGAAATGTTGTGACTAGTTAGTGTTTACAAAGATGCATAGTACTATGGTGGTTAAGCAGTGAGTTACGTCATTGTATGAGAAGCGCACCTGTCTCTTTGAAGCCCTGCCTTCCAAAAGGCACTCTGGTCAGTTGGACAAGTGTGTTGTGATTGGTCAACTGCTTTGAGCGTGTGTTGGAAATGTCACGCCCCTTACGAATAACCCTTACGATAACACACTACTAATGCAACTCAACCAGGCCTCGTCCCTTTTTTCGTATGCCTTGGGCTGGAATTATTTAAATGAGGAATATTGTGATGTGTACGTTCCCGGATGAAAACTCAAGATTACAACGAGGCGCTTCAGAGAGAAACAGTGCTTGCTGATATAGAGAATTACTCCCTTTGAAGTGGGCTTTGTAACTTTGCAGATCTTTTTCATGCTCAAACAGCAATATTACACACTACAGAAAATTGGAAAAAGTATAATTAAAATCAGGCTGAATGACTTACCTTGTATGGCAGGTCCCCAAGCAAACAGATAGTACCAGCTTAGGTGCAGGTCCACCAGCGTCTCCTCCCGTGGCACGTGAAGAGGCCGTTTGAAGCGGCAGGTGACGCGGTTGTTTTCAAAAATGCCCTCCTCGTCCCGTGCCGGGTTGCGCTTGATCTCTTTGGCCCACTGGCCCACATTATAGAAATGATGGATCCGTACACGTCCATTATCGTCATGAACACAGCCCATGACATCATCGCCTCCCTTCAACAACAATATTATTGTGTATTAGCAGGTCATAAAGCATTCACACCATATATTCACTCCCTCCCTTTGTACCATTTTTTTGTCAGAGGAGAAACCGACAGCAACCCATCCGTCAGTATCTGCACTCATCTCGAATTCCACATCTGTGCCAATGCGTCTGAAACTCAGGAAGTATTCACAGGTCTCTGCGTCACAGCCTGGTTTGCCATATCTACAGCAACAGAAAGATTAACAGAGAGAGATGAATGAATTGAGGCATTCTTAAAGGCCAGTGGCCAGCTTATTCATGTATTCACATTCATGTCATTCCAAATCTTTATAACTTTCTTTATTCTGTGGAACACAAAAGATGATATTTTGAAAAAATATGCATGTATATTTCATGCTGCTGAGAACCTGCGCCATTGGCTGATTGACAATTCTTTAGTGTACTAGTGTGCATGGCAGATTACAGCATGCAATACACCATTTGACACCACAATAGTCTATTGTTCATAGACTAATTTTAACCTTTGTTCCATGCGCTCACCTGATGCATCCTTTGGTTATTCCACAGTCGCTAACTTTGATGCGTGCAAATGGGTCCACAGGGGGTGCAGTTGGAAAGGGGTAACCTATGAGACATCAGACAACCAATACATTAATGAACTGGTTTCAGCTAGTCCTAATACTATAATAAACATTATATTTGTACATTACATTTTAATTTGACTTAATACATTGTAATGTGGGAGAGTCAATGATTTAGTTGAACTTCAGTTTCTTAACTTAACATTTGGGTTTGCGCAATGTACTATGTTGTGTAACACTTTTTTCAGGGGAAAAAAAACGGTTTGAGATAAAACAATAAGTAGACCTTTCTAATACCACCTCTAGGCCTATATCTTGTATTGTAAATTACATATAATATATAGTGTATATTATATGTACACTACCACTGAAAGGTTTTCTGAAAGAAAGAAATTAATATTTTTATTCTGCAAGGACACTGATTAATCAAAAAAGAACAGTAAAGACATTTATAATGTTTCGAAAAGCTTTATATTAAGGAAATAGGAAATATTTATTGAGCACCAAATCAACATATTATAAGGATCATGTGACACTGAAGAATAGTTATTTTAAATTGCAATAATATTTCACATTACCACTGTTTTTACTGAATTTTTCATCAAATAAATGCAGCCTTGTCCTTTGGTGAGAATAATAGACTTTCAAAGACCCCAAACTTTTGAATGCTAGTTGTATTGTTTTGTACATTACACATTTATACAACTGAACACTGTCCCACCGTGTATGCTGCATACATGAATTTTCAGAATTCCCTGCTTAAAAATGACATTTGTTTTGATCTCATTTAAAATCGTATTTAAGTTATCAGTTATGTTCAATTCAGTTAAATTCACATTTATTTGTATAGAGCTTTTCACAATACATATCACTTCAAATCAGCTGTAGATTGAGCATGCTTTATACTTCTGAACATTGTACCTACAACATCGGCCTAGTCATGAGGCAATAAGAGTATTTCTATTCTATTTTATTCTATTGTTGTGACTTTATGAATCACTGTCTGGGCATCTGCAGACAGTATACTTATAAAATAGGTTGGTGGTTGGACTTGGAAAGTCTGCTGATAACTGGATAGTTTCACAGGCTTGTGGGGTGCTGACCAAGGTGCTGATTTTATACTAAATAAATGGGAAAGATTAGCCTATATTAGTGAATCAAAAACAATCTCTTGTAAAAATCACTTACATACAATACAGTAAACCTAATTAAAAGGCCTATGGCCGAGGGAGGGCATTGACCATTCATTAAATGTATTCAGTTCTTCTAAAAATTGCACTCACGTTTACAGAGAAACGACACAATAACAACATTCATGATTTCAATGAAAGCATTGCCGTTTAATTCCTCCGTACCTTCGTCTGAGAGGTATCTGGACTCGAGGAACTCGGAGGCGAATGTGCTGTAGGAATCCTTGTGTGGTTCTTCATGCCCCGGTTCTCCGTGTTCTCCATGGCCGGCCCGCAGTACATTATCATCGGTGGGGCTGGCAGAGACCGCCAGCCACAGTGTCGCATCTAGCAGCACAGAGATCTGCAGAAGCGGATGCAGAAGATACATGACTGGATGCGTTGGACCTACTGATACGATAATGGTTATTGTACCGGCGAAGAGAATCGGTTCTGATTTACTAGTCGCATTCCAGTACTGATACTTAGACTGATAAAAAAAAAGAATAAAATGTAGCTAATTAAATCGCTTTCATGATAAAGCGTTTCGTTTGGTCCGCGGGGGAGGGGGTGCTGAGAGGCGCGAGGGTCGGGTGCCGTTAATGAATAGGGCCAAACCAATCCGCTCAAGGTGAGATTTGTAACCGATAGCGATGTTGTTTGACAATGACACGGCGCTCAGGGATAATATGAACTGTATACACTATTTAGCAATAGCAATTTGCTGTTTAATATCACACCATTACACATTTCTGAATCTATGGGACCGTCGTGCGCTGATTTCACACATTATTCCTCCCCTCTCTACCCGTGTTTTCTTCGCCTTGCACGTCAATCGATAGAGATCGCCAGTATTTCGTTCCAATAGCATCGCACTAGGCGTGAAAATAAACTACAGTCGCGGAAAACAATGTCACATATTTTAATTGGTTAAATGTAAGTTGCAAACTTTATTAAACAAATATTAGGCTTATAGGCCAAGCCTAGGCCTTACACTGTAAAATATTGTAAAAGCGTCTTTCCCATTAAATGGAGACTGTTAATAACCAATGTAGGCTACAGATGAGGTAGGCCAATATTTAAGTATTTCTACGATACAAAAAAAACAAACGTGTTTTAGAAGCCAATTTAGACGAATTAATCGTCATTATGTGGCCTTTTATAGGCTAGCTACCACCTAGATTTTAGAGAAACAAACAGATAGCCTATAAAAAGTTTGTAGCTATATTAACATTATAAAATGTAAAGACATCTACAAGTAGGAACTGTAAAATATACAGCCATCTTATCCTCTAATGTTTGTAACAATTTCTCAAAATATATTTTAAACTAGTACCCATCCCGGGAAGTGTAAATTTTTTTGCCTGTTTTTTGTGTTATTATTATTATTATTATTATTTAGTTAATCTCTTTCAAAGATTTGTGCCTTTCACAATGACAGTTGGGGAGAAAGTAAACCTCACACGAATCACTAGATGGCAGTGTTTAATTTCTAAACGGAAAGAAGATGTGGCGAAGTCCACGTTGCAGCTAAACAATATTGAAAGTATTCACTATAGTGTATATTTAAACTGTCCTTTTAAATTACATTATTTTGTGCTTTTTTGTTAATCGTTATTAGATTAAACTTCAATTTTGGTCAGACTGAGAACAATTTTGCATATATCTATATTTTGTGTCATTTATTCTCCTACTGTTTTAACAAGATACATTGAGAAGCCCACTGTCTCACTTCACTCAGAGTTTTGATGTTTGACCTTATTCTAGTCAGTATCTGATTGGTTAAGACTGCAATTGCAACCAGCACAGCAAACAATAAACAGATATCTCCTGGGACCCAGAAAAAAAACGTTTTTGAATGTATTTTTTCATGTCATTACATTGTTGAGCATAAGAAACAAATGGGGGGAAAACGTATTTTAAAAATTATACTTTATTCATGTTATGATATTTCTTCTGTAGTTGACACCAGGATCAGGAATTGTTTAAAAAATAAAATGAGATGAAATTACATATAGGCAAAAACAATGGGATTTATTTTTAATTCACCTTTCAATTTTTAGGTTTCAGGATTTTTTTTAAAACAAATTTTGTTTAAAGATGATTCTGAACTATGTTATGAAAGATTTAACGGAATGCATTGATGTGGGTAAAATGGCCATACTTGGATTTTCCCATTCAATGCAATGTATCAATACACTGCATCTAATTTGCATATTGATGTGTTCTTCGTGCAACATGTTATGAAAATAGAAGTGTAGTAATGGGAGTAAAAATTGGCAACATTTTCATAATAATATCTAATATTTCATAGGAATATTGACATGTCATTTCTTTCCCTATTCACTTGTGTCTCCAAAATGCCTGATAAACATGATTTAAGTCCTGGCGTCCACTACAGTGGACATTTATGAAATCAATGCCCTGTTCTGTATCAGAAAGTCTTATTTTGATTAGAAACCCTGTAACATTTTCCTGAGATGTTGATTTATAGCAAATCATTTGAAAATTAATCAGATTTGAATTATAATGACAAAATATTATCATATTTCCATTAGAGTGCTAAATATTAATGTCAGCCGTTTTTAATGACCAAGAAGAAGTTGTTGTCCTGGTGAAACCTCCAAACATTTGGTATCTCTGCAAAGCCCAGAATGTATTCTTTACAGGACATCCAGACTTCAAACTGACATGTATGATGTCAGAGAAATTCACTAAAATATAATATCCACTACAGTGGACAAAAGTCTATTCTTGGGTTCCAGGAGGCTTGATAGTAAAAAAAAAAAAATTAAGAATGGCACATTCAAAACTCCACTCTATATAATAAAAAAAATCAGGATCGATTTATTAAGAATCACATGGTTTAGAGTATTTACAGTATATTCATCCATTTTTCTCATTCATATTGTGCAGTTACAAATGCCAAGTGGCACTGCATAGCCTGACGTTACAGCTTAAAATCCCATCCTCCAAGGTGTCCACTTAAACCCAGACACTTCTAAATCAATCTTTCCTATTTTCTCCGGATACGGCCAATTACCCGCTGCTTAGCAGGACTATTAAAGTCTACCTAAACCGACATCAGCTTTAATAGTCCTATCTCATCAGCACACATATACACACTGATATAGACGTGCTCTCATACACACACTGTGTCATATAGTTATACGATTCCATCCTTCCCCATTGGCCACGCCACCATCCCCCTCCTGCCATCACACAGGCGTGATCACTCTGTGTCTAATAGCCTTACCCAATTACGGCCACAGTGCTAGAGGAGAAAGGATGATGAGATCCCCTAACATGTTAATGAAGAACCTACGGCATACCTGCCTTATCTTAATAACCTAAAACACACACATACGCTCTCACACTCACACACACAGAGCAATCCGCCAAATGTCAATTGTGTGTCTCCTGGGTATGTGTGTGAGAGTGTGTGATTGACACAGAGACAATGGCCGCAGGTCCCATTCACAAACGCACAGGGGAAAGAGAAAGACAACTGGAGAGACGGAGAGGAAGAGGTAGAGAGGGACAAGTATGTAAATGTTACAATGGAACCTGCTTGACCATAGAACAAATCAGTACTGTATCTGCAAACTATTGCAGCATTTCATTTGAAGTTTTCAAGAAAATCTATTTTTTAAGGCACTTTGTTGTGCATTTTAACATATACAAACCCAATTTCAGCATACAAAATCTGACATCAAATGCTGTATTTGACTTTCACTTGTTAATTAAAAAATAGGTGTTTGTCTACTTTTTCATTATTCAAAGTAAATGTCACTGTCTGAACTAAAATGTCAAGCTGCCAAGACTTAAAATCTGTCATCATCGTTTTGTAGATTAACAATACCATACAGGTTATTTCCTTTATTTAAATCGTTTTATTGCTTAAGATCAGGCCCATCCAATCGGAGCATGCTACACAACTCCTTATCCAAGCTCTTGTTCTATTCAGACTGGGCTATTGTCATGCTCTCTTGGCAGGCCTTCCAGCATGTACTGTCAAACCTCTGCAACTGATCCAGAATGCTGCAGCGAGAGTGATCTTTAACAAGTCAAAGAGAGTGCACGTCGCACCTCTCTTCATCAATTTGCACTGGTTGCCAATAGCCGCTCACATCAAACTCAAGGCACTGATGATTGCCTATACAGAACAGGACTTATGTGCCCTCCAGAAGCTTGCGTTCTGCAAGTGAACGGTGCCTTGTGGTGTCATTCCAAAGAGGCACAAAATCCCTTTCTCAGACCTTTACCTTGACTGTTCCATAAAGGTGGAATGACCTGCCTAACTCAACCTGAGCAGCTGAGTAGTTAGCCATTTTCAAGAAACAATTTAAGACCCATCTCTTTCATCAACACTTGACCAAATTCATCTGCCATACGATTAAAGGGTTAGTTCACCCAAAAATGAAAATTCTGTCATTAATTACTCACCCTCATGTCGTTCGACACCCGTAAGACCTCCGTTCATATTCGGAACACAAATGAAGATATTTTAGTTGAAAGCTGATGGCTGAGAAAGGCTTCAGATAGGCCTCCATTGGCATTCAGTACATTTATACTCCCAAGACCCATAAAAGGCACTTAAAACGTCATTACAAAGTCCATCTCACCACAGTGGCTCTACAATAATTTTACGATGCAACGACAATAGTTTTTGTGCGCAAAAAAAATCAAAATAACACCTTTATCCAACTTGTTATTGTCTTCCGTGTATGCCTCCACGACGCATGCGCGAGAATATGACGTAGCGCCAGCGTTCGGGAATCCATGAAATGCACACTTAAGCCCCATTTTGAGAACTACGCCGAGACCTAAAGCACGATCAATGTAGAATCCAACAGCTTAGACACGCGCGTCTTCCTCTGCTTGTAAACAAATCGCTTCTGGGTCATGTGTCCGAACGCTGGATCTGCGTCATATTCTCGCGCATGCGTCGTGGAGGCACACACGGAAGACAATAACAAGTTGGATAAAGGTGTTATTTTGATTTTTTTTGCGCACAAAAACTATTGTCGTCGCATCGTAAAATTATTGTAGAGTCACTGTGGTGAGATGGACTTTGTAATGACGTTTTAAGTGCCTTTTATGCGTCTTGGGAGTGGAAATGTACTGAATGCCAATGGAGGCCTATCTGAAGCCTTTCTCAGCCATCAGCTTTCAACAAAAATATCTTCATTTGTGTTCCGAATATGAACGGAGGTCTTACGGGTCTCGAACGACATGAGGGTGAGTAATTAATGACAGAATTTTCATTTTTGGGTGAACTAACAATTTAAATGAAAATGTACTGTCTTAAAGTCAATGTAACAAGAATGGCAACAGATCTTTTCTTAAGTATTGCGACGTACATCTGAGTACATCGGTTGTTGATTGGAAGGAGGCAGATCTGAATGCGAGCTTACAGATGATGGTGAGGAAGTGGCGGAGTTTAAGGAACTAAATGATTGGAGAAGTCTGGCATTCGTCACCAGAGAGAAGTCTGTCGTTTCTCCGCAAGATCGAGTTATGTTTTAATTAAAAAAAAGGTAATTTTTTAAAGAAACGTGCATGGATGAATAATACCACAGTAAGACCAATAACATTTAGAAACCATTTACATCATAAGAGAAAAAACACATAATAGATTTTAAATGTTAAGAAATATAAATGTTTGAATAAACAGCAGAAATAAAAGATAAAATAACATAACCATAATTATTAATGCGGCAATGCATGTTTTGGGAGAGGTTTCTGTGTCAAAATGCATTAACATGAGTTAAGGCCGCTACATACTCCGCAAGAACAGAGAAAAAAGTTCTTGCTCCCAGGGCTGCGACTCAAAATGGCGTAATTTTGTTCTCGGAGCCCTGGTTTGGGAGTTCTCGCAGCTCGTTCTCGACACATCGTCTGAGCAGAACTTTTTTCTTGTGGGTGTCCGAGAACTATTGTGTGATTGGTCAGAATTTAAAAGTGAGCGGGGTTAATGCGGAGAAACGGAGATGTTCGGCACCTGCTTTTCTCGTGAAGTATGGAATGTCCTGGCCAGAATGAACTTTGTTCTTGTTCTTGCCACCTCGAGAAAACGAACTAATTTCTTTATTCTTGCAGAGTATGTTCCAAGCTTTAGACTACTTGCTGTGCTTGTTGGTTTGACTTTAAGGGGTAATGAACAGGCTTTTTTTTTTATTATTATACTGTTGCTGAGGTCAACTTATGACGTTCACGTGGTTTTTACATTCAAAAACATCATAATGAATAACTAATAGGCTATTTTCTACCCCGGTATTGAGGCTCTCTCATGGAACGCTCAGTTTTTATGGGCGTGCTGCACTGAAGACTTGGAAGTAAATGCCCACTGCTATGATTGGATAAGCTTTGCATATTATAATAAGCTTTGGCTGCCCCATGAGTACACGTGAGGAATTGTTTTGAAAGCGTGTGGGAAAACGGGAACCGGAATGATTCGCCCACAAGGCTCGCAAAATGTCTTTATCAAACAAACACAATGATTTATCTCTCATCCACCCGCAATTAATTGGAATGTCATTTTTTATTACTTGGCCTGCCCGATCGGTGGATATAACCGCAAACTGTGCATTGGGCTTTGCGAGCCCTGGCCCATAAATGTCAGAGTCTGATCACGAATCGCAGGACAATGAACCAACAACACCTCAAATAAAGGATTCTCCAGCCTGTGGCAGTGTGCTAAGTTATGTTCAGTTAGACACGTACACATAATCAATAGATATCAAACGATCTGTAACAATGCAAAAAAAAAATTTTACTCACATAAGTGTGTTGCTTCATTCATTCATGTAATCTCATCCTGTCTGCAAATCCAGTCTCTTGTTTACAAACGAATCCGTGGTGAAATGAAGGAACAAACGTGCAATGTCTTACCCACGTGAGCTGGATATACATTAAAAATCAAGTTCATCCATGCATTCTTGGAATCTGAATGAAGCTTATGCAGCACGTTTATTGCTTGGAAGTTCGATCCGGTTTAGCTCCACGTAGGCCTATGTTATTTATCTATAACATGCCATGCACAAATCGGTGGGCGGAATCAGGAGTTCGTCTTCTTCGGTTAAGGCGGTGTTTCACCACACTCTGACGTCACAGCCTGGCACATTCTGAGATCAAGCGTTTGCTGGGCCTGGTGTCAATAAAAGCTTTTCTTTGACTAACAGGGAAGTTTTCAGCTCCAAAATTTACAGGATATTCTTATATCACAATGAACTTTTATATATCAAAGGCTGAATGAAAAGTTGATTTCTCAATTCATGACTCCTTTAAAACATCATATTACAATTGAAAAACTACATTTGTGTTCCTAAAAGTTTTCCAGAATACAAATGTTAATTTATTAAGCAAAATAAAAAGAAGTGAATACTTTTAAAGAGAATGTAAGGTTTTGTGTAAACTACTCCGTGGAATGTTCAACAATAACCAGATTAACATCACACCATGAAATGTGTTAAACAGGCCACCGTTTCACCTCAGGTCTTGCTTTTATTCTTGTATTAGCTTACAGATAGCCTAATGTACTATGTTTTACTATTATTTGAGTGTGCGTGCACACATCCCAGAACACTTCATGGTTATTGACAGAAAGAAAAAGGGCCCTATTATTCCTGAGAGAGCCTGTGTGTAAGGCTTCATCTTAACTTGTCAACAGTCCTTACATACTGTCAGCAGAGCAAGCACTGGTGACATACCCATCACTCTTTCCCTCGCTTTGAGTCTAGTACACAGAACAGACACGCACACATACAGAAGGATCGATAGACGTCTGTTGCCCACTGAAGACGGGACTGGCTATCTCCGCGTCCCCGGGAGCACATTATGGGCACGTGTCTGGTGTTAACCCATTAATCTGGCGATGGTCGGATGTGTTATGTTCGTTCTCCCAAGGGAGTGTGTTGTGGTGATAGATTGCGCCCTACATGTGTGCGAGCACCGCGAAGAGTGATCTTCAATTCTTAGTTTGAGCAAATAGAGATCGAGGGCGAGCACTTGTGAGCGTTCTGTTTCTCTTGTTGTCTCTCGCGCGCTCATTTGAAGTCCGGTCACAGATATCTCCGCTTTGTCTGACTGCCGCTTGATTGCTATTTGATCCTGGAGCGATCGCAGCTTTTCTCTCGCTATAGCCTACGAGCTCATCCCGTCAATCTGTTTGCTTTGCGCTTTTTGTTTCCGCGGTTGTAAAGGTGTACTCAGCTAATCTGATTGGTTTGACAGAGGCTGTTAGAACACAAACACCCGCGTGTTCCAATCAATAGCGTCATTAAACGTGAATTAGCGCTAACTCAATCAAACTACCCAGTTTAGCACCAATCTTGGTCGTTTACCATGGTAACCCGAGGAGGCCATATAGCTTACTGACGGACGGATCTTTGTGGTTCACGGCTGGGGCTGTCAATCATTCCAGCTGCCCTCAAGATGGATGACGAGGGATGATGGGAAGGAAAAATAAGCAGTCTCCATGCTCTCCTCCAACATATCTAATAGGGAATTTTTGCAGAGCACTTTGTTTCACGTTTTTAAATCCAACTATGTTTGCTTATGTGTTTTTTGTTTTGTCTGGGTGATTAGTCTGTCTCAAGGTACACACTGATCAATCACATCTCCATTCATGCCATGTGTCAAAATGCATTACATGCCATAGCCTACATACTTCAACTGGTTCCTCTTGGTTTCTTCCTGGTGGTAAAAACACTGGCCTCTTTCCAGACCTGTCAAGAGAAGAAAATCGTTTTAAACTGTCACCACTGCTGGAACCAAAACGTTGAAGTAAGTAGGCTATGATTATTTTATTTTGTTTACTTTGTTGAATTAGGCTACTTTCATACATTTAGAAAATAAATATCCCATTCCACCATCCCACATGCTCCATTGGATTGAGATCTGGTGACTGTGGAGGCCATTTGAGTATAGTGAACTCATTGTCATGTTCAAGAAACCAGTTTGTGATGAGCTTTGTGACACGGAGCGTTATCCTGCTGGAAGTAGCCATCAGAAGATGGTAGACACTGTGGTCATAAAGGGATGGACATGGTCAGCAACAATACTCAGGTAGGCTATGGCGTTTAAGTGAAGTTCCTGAACGTAATTTAGGGAGGAGTGAACCCATCTAATCTTTCAATTAACGGTTGGAGCATAGCAGCCGCTCATTTTGCTCTGGCATCAGCTGTTTTGGCATCCCTCCACGTCCCCAACTCCACCAACATAATTTAGGCATCTTGCTACCAGACATATCTTCCAAGTGTTAGTAGTCCCACTGGGGGGAAGCCGCTTCCTCAAGCCTCTCCGCTATGAAAAAGAAATTAAGCCAAATACCTTTAACCTTAATAGCTTAAAGATTATATGCGCAAACAAACTTGTGAAACGAAGCTCAATTGGTACTAAGGGCCCAAAGTGTGCCAAGAAATACCCCCCACACCATTACACCACCAGCACCAGCCTGAACCGTTGACACAAGGCAGGATGGATCCGTGCTTTCATGTTTTTATGTCAAATTCTAACTCTATCTGAATGTTGAAGCAGAAATCAATATTCTTGTTATTGTCCAATTTTTGGTGAGCCTGTGTGAATTGTTGCCTCATTTTCCTGTAGTGTGCTATTCTGCTGCTGTAGCCCATCTGCTTCAAGGTTCAGTGTGTGGTAATGTTCAGATATGCTCTTGTGGTTATTTGAGTTACTGTTGCCTTTCTATCAGCTCGAACCAGTCTGGCCATTCTCCTCTGACCTCTGGAATCAGCTAGGGATTTTCACCCACAGAACTTCTGAAAATCTCAGTAGATCAGCAGTTTCTGAAATACTCAGAGCAGCCTGTCTGGCACCGACAACCATGCCACGATCAAAGACACTTTAATCACCTTTCTTTGGGATCATTCCGATGCTCAGTTGATCTTTAGCAGATTGTCTTGACCATGTCTACATGCCTATGAATCGAGTTAAGCCAGACTCTCATTCATCTCTCAGATAATGTTACTTTTAAGAAACTTAGATCCTTCCATTTGGACCAGAAACTAATACTACAAAGAATGTCAATACCATAACTTTAACTTTTTTTTTTAACTGTTTGTTACAGGACACCACATGGCCAAAAGTGCATGACTTTTTGCTGTATGGATAGTACGCAGCCAGCATGCACTTAAACTGCATTCTGTGTGTGTCTCCGTGTGGATTTGATGTATTAGGTTCTAGACACTAGCCCCCCTGTTCTGCCCCGTGGACAGATTCTCCTAATGAGAGACCGGTGCATTTGTGTACTAACATCATTACTGTAATCACAGACACTAATGAGGTTATCATTATCATGATTTCTTTGGTCGCACACACAAACAGTTGCACACGCATGCATAAATAATCTACTGTCAGAGTGTTTGTTAATGTAATTGATGTAGATATGAAAATAACCTGCAGTTCCTGTTGTAATTGGTACATATAAAATGTGATGAATACATAACACACTACATAATAACTCTTAATTAATACATGCACACTGTAAAAAGCTCCATTGTGGATATGCATCCTGTACAACAAAACATCTCTTTATATAGATTTCTATGCTGTATCTCTCTCGTTATCTTAGTAAAGAAAAAAAGTCATGGTTGTAAATTATAAATATGCTCGTATACAGCACCAGTCAAAAGTTTGGAATAATTAATAATACAATTAATAAGTGTTTTTGAAAGAAGGCTCTGCACCAAGCATTTATTTGATCTAACATAAAATTAAACAGTAATATTGTGAAATAATGTAACAATTTCAAATAAATGTTATCTATTTTAAAATCTTTTAAAATTATATTACTTGAGTCTTCAATGTCACATGATACTTCAGATTTCAATTTGCTGCTCAATTATCAATATTGTTATTATTATGTTGATCAATGGTTTTTGCTACTTCATTTTTGGTGGAAACTGATACAGTTCTCTTACGAGAGGTTCTCTGGTATTGCGTAAGTTTCCTTACGCATCGGGAAAGTATTCTTTCTTCGAGATTTCTGAAAAACCCAAAATTATCCTTAATTTTGTAACATTGTCAACGCAGTGCGGCAGCCTGGCAGACCATAGCAGGCTATTCCAGCGTGCTATTGGCTGCTCTGCTGGCAACTGCAGCAGCCTATCGGTGAGCCCGCGTGACGTGGCGACCAATGAGCCACCTGGCTTCATTTGCCTACAGGTGGGGTGTGGCCACGTGTATATAAGCAGGGCTCACGGGCTGCGTATTCGATTTTCTTTTCTTCAGCGAAGCCCTTCGCATCGCTGGATCTGGAACCCGCCGCCGTGATCGTGCAGACGAGCAAGCAGAGGACAGCGCCTGAAGAAGCCGGCAGCATCGCGCCACTTTCAGCCATCCGTGCCTGCTCTGCTATCCGGCAGCCCATATCCTTTTACGCTCAAGTGTTGTCGCCGCTGCGTCACACTTTCTCAAAAAGAGCCGAGCGTTTGATACAAAATGTCTCATTCCACCTGCGGCTCGTGTCACGCGCAGCTCAGTTCCGGGGACCGCCATGTGATCTGCGCTCTCTGCCTGGGCCGTGATCATGCCGCCGCCGCACTACTCGCCGGCGGATGCCCGTAGTGCGAGGAACTGACGATGTCGACCCTGCGGGCTCGACTCAATCAGTTCGATGACGACATCCCTCCAGTCCCTGCTAAGCCGCGCAGAAAGAAGCGCCGCTCGCAGCGGACTCCGGAGTTCGCAGAGAGAAGCTCGCCTTCCCGCCGGCTTCACTCTCGCCTTCCCCGCCCCCACCCCAGGCCGCCATTTCTGTTGCCGCCTCCGGGGACGAGGCGGATGCGGCCGCGGAACGCGCCGACAGCTGCTCCATCATGGCTTCCGACAGCGAGGACTGGTCTTCCGCGACCTCTTCAGTCCGGGCCTCCGGACGCTCTCGAGCGGGTGAGGACGCGGAACTGTTGCGCCTTCTCACCCGGGCTGTCGAGCAGCTAGGCCTCGAATGGGCCCCGCCCAAGGTGGCAGCGCCGAATCGACTTGACGGATGCTTCCTAAACAGTCGCCGCCGTACGCCCACCTCCAGGACTGCACCTTTTCTGCCAGAGCTTCACGAGGAGCTCGCGAAGTCCTGGAACGCGCCATTCTCCGCGAGGGTCTCGTCTCAGGCTTCTTCGGCGCTCTCACAAGTTGACGGCGCGGCTGAGAAAGGCTACAATGCTATCCCTCCGGTGGAAGAGGCGGTCGCAGCGCACCTTTGCCCGCCTTCTGGTTGGCGCTCAAAGGCTGCCCTCCCGTCTAAGGCCTGCAGAGTGACGTCATCGCTGATCGGCCACGCTTTCGCTGCCTCCGGTCAAGCGGCATCTGCTCTGCACTCTATGGCCGTGCTGCAAATCCTCCAAGCTAATCTCCTCCGCGACCTGGACGAGAAAAGCTATGACACTGAGTTGGTCACGGATTTGCGAAGCGCGACGGATCTCGCCCTTCGCGCTACCAAGACCGCAGCACAGGCCCTCGGACGCTCTATGGCCTCCCTCACGGTAGCTGAGCGCCACCTCTGGCTCACGCTCGCGGATATGTGAGAAACAGAGCGCGCGGCCTTTCTAAACGCCCCGCTCTCCCCGTCTGGGCTCTTCGGACCAGCGGTCAAGGGGATCGTCGATCGTTTCTCTGAAGTGCAGAAGACGACTCAGGCCATGAACCTCTTCCTGCCTCGACGCCCCAGCGCTAGCAATAGCTCCGTTGCTCGGCGTCCTCGTGACCAGCCAGCACCGAGCTCCGCGCAGCGCCCAGCGCGGCCCCCTTCGTCTCAGCGAAGACCGAGCGGCCGCCCCAGATCGCGCTCTTCCAGCCGTGGTAAGCCGCCTCCCCCTCGGGGCCCCCGGCCTAGGATCGCGCTGAAGTCCGAGCCTCCAAAGTCCTCCTAGCCAGAGGCGAGAAACGATGGTTAAGTCCCGCCGCGGCCGGACCACCGTCAAAACTCTCTTTCCTGTCAGCCCCCACCACTGTGGCTGCTGCAGATGGATTTCACACAGCCAACGAGCCGGCAAAACTGCCCTCTCGCCTGTCAATAACCGCCGTTTTTACGGCGGACCAGAGAATTCACAAAAGTTGCATTATTTCTGGTTGCACAGCTCACGCCGTAGGTGTTTCAAATGCAGTAAATGTGCCCACTTTTCTGTGTTCACCCCTGCACACAAGCACTATAAACCCCGTGTCTCTCACTCACATAAAGCGGCCGCCGGCCGCTCGAGTGCTAGAGTTAGGTCACGTGTCCGCTTGTTTGCGTCCACGCCTAACCACCACACGCGCTGTCACACAGCCACTCTTAACCGGTCATGTTCCACGCGTAAGAGTTGTGCCCGCTCAAACACGCTCACACATTTTCGCGAACATTATGCCTCAGGCGCTACGCGCCGCGCCACACACCATTTGTTCTCCGCCCAGGGTGGCCGGAGCGATGAGTGTAGGGCCACACACAAGCCACTCCCCGCTCGAAGCGGCAGAGATACAGTGTGTAGAGCAATCGGCTGGCCCACAGCACAGAGAGCGCGCGCACTGCGCCCGCCCCTCCTATACAGGCCGTCAAACCCGCGAAGCGCGGCGTTTCGAGCCCGGAGGCCGTTCTATCCCGTGTGGCACACGCGAGAGCGTGGGAAGCCATTCCAGGTGTATCAGAATGGGTGCTGAAAACAGTGAAGCACGGCTACACTCTGCAGTTCGCTCGCCGCCCTCCGCGCTTCTGTGCGCGTACGGAGACGAGAGTGAGCGAGGAAGTAGCACATCTACTTCGAGCAGAGATAGCCACGCTGCTGTGCAAAGGGGCTATAGAACCGGTTCCCCATTCTATGAGCAAGTCAGGCTTTTACAGCCGGTATTTTCTCGTGCCAAAAAGGGATGGGTCGCTCAGACCGATTCTGGATCTGAGGCGTCTGAACAAAGCTCTTATGAGAAGATCGTTCAAGATGCTCACGACCAAGCAGATCCTCGCGCATATTCGCCCGAGAGACTGGCTAATCTCCCTAGATTTGAAAGATGCATATTTTCAAATCAAGATAACGCCGCGTCACAGGCCATTCTTACGATTCGCCTTCGACGGCCAGGCTTATCAATACACCATCCTTCCGTTCGGCCTGTCACTAGCACCCCGTACATTTACGAAGTGCATGGACGCGGCCCTCGCTCCCCTGAGAAGTCGAGGGATGCGAGTATTGAACTATCTGGACGATTGGCTCATCCTGGCGCAGTCAGAGGCCGAGCTCCTCGCTCACAGGGCAATGCTGCTCAGCCATCTGGACAGCCTGGGGCTCACGGTCAATTGGACCAAGAGCTCATTAGTGCCCACGCAATCAACCTCATTTCTGGGTTTGAATCTGGACACTGTGGCAATGTCAGCCCGCCTGTCACCCCAACGCACGCGCCAAGTTCGGCGCATGGCTGCGTACTTCCGGCCGGGCAAAATCGCACCTCTCAAGCTCTTTCAGAGGATGCTGGGACGTATGGCCTCAGCTGCAGCTGTGCTCCAGCTGGGCTTAATGCGCATGCGCCCTCTGCAATGCTGGTTAAACGCCCGAGTGCCTCACAGAGCCTGGGCGTCTGGAGGCTTCAGGATCAGAGTGACTCAGGGCTGCGTTTCAGCCCTAGAGCCCTAGTTAGTAGCCGACTGGTACCAGCGGGGAGTGACGATGGGAGCCATCTCACACCGCAAGGTCATCTCGACGGACGCCTCCACCTCGGGTTGGGGCGCCGTTTTCGAGGGCAGATCGGCCTCGGGCCTCTGGTCGAGCGGAGAAAAGCTCCTACACATAAACTGTTTGGAGATGATAGCGGTAGAGAACGCGCTCAAGCAGTTTCTCCCGCTTACACCACGCCGCGCTGGGAGAACCAGAGTTGGTACCCAGAGCTGGTGAAGCTGTCGCACTCACCCCCCTGGCCAGTTCCGCTGAGAGCAGACCTCCTCTCTCAAGCAGGAGGGTCAGTTTGGCATCCCCATCCAGAGCGATGGTCTCTGCATGTATGGGTGACCAACGGATACCCGCTGACCTGCCCGAAGGGGTTATGAACACGATTTCACACTCTAGAGCCCCCTCGACGAGGCGGTTATATAGTTGTAAGTGGTCGGTGTTCACTGAGTGGTGTGTTTCCAAGGGATTGGACCCACAGCAATGTGGGGTCCAGCGGGTGCTCTCCTTCCTCCAGGAGCTTTGGGAACTGGGCAGGTCCCCTTCCACGCTCAAAGTGTATGTGGCGGCTATAGCAGCGTTCGCTCAGACGACGCTAGGTAGCACGCTAGGAAGGAACGAGCTCATCATCCGTTTCCTCAGAGGAGCCAGACGGATGAATCCCCCGCGGCCCCCATCAGTTCCTTTATGGGATCTGGCCTTGGTCCTAGAGGCCCTGAAGGCTCATCCCTTTGAACCGCTCGAGACTGTGGAACCAAGGTTCCTTTCGCTAAAAACCGCGTTCCTGATAGCTCTGGCTTCAGTAAAACGTGTGGGGGATCTACACGCGCTCTCAGTGAGCCCGACGTGTATGGAGTTCGGCCCGAATGACTCCAAGGTCATTCTTAGGCCGAGACATGGTTATGTCCCCAAAGCGATAGGCACTCCCTTCAGGGCGCAGATTGTCTCCCTCTCGGCTCTGCCAGCATCCGATGAGGGGGACGGTGGCAATGTTCTCTGCCCTGTCAGGGCATTGAGGGTTTACGTCACACGCTCCGCCGCCTTCAGGCGCACTGAGCAGCTATTTGTTTCGTTTGAAGGGCGCACTAAAGGTCTCGCCTCCTCGAAACAGACCCTGTCCAGGTGGATAGTGGACGCGATTGCAGCAGCTTACGCTTCCAAACACCTGCAGTGCCCGCTAGGAGTCAGAGCACACTCCACTAGAGGCATGGCCTCTTCGTGGGCTTTGGCCAGAGGGATTTCCATCCACGATATCTGTATGGCGGCAGGCTGGGCCTCCCCGTCTACGTTCGTGAGATTTTACAATCTGGAAGTTCCTGCCTTACAGGCGAAAGTGTTATCAGTTCAATAGGGCTGTTGGTTCTGCCCAGTGATTCTGCGCAGACATAGCTCACATACTGGTAGTAAGTTCGGTACTAGGCTTATGTGAATTTGAAGGAGACCGGCGGTGCCATTCCCTCATTTACGAGACAAGCTGTTGTGAGTTTGAAGGTGACCGGCGGTGCCGTTACCTCACTCATATAACAAGATATTGTGAATTTGAAGGCGACCGGCGTTGCCGTTCCCTCATTCATGAGACAAGGTGTGGCGAATTTGAAGGAGACCGGCAGGTGCCGTTCCCTCATTCATGGGACAGGGTGTTGTAACCACCCGTTGTAACCACCCGTCAGTTCGAATGAAGTGTCGTATATGTGGTGGCCCGTTTTCCTTACCGGCCACCCTGCCCGAGCAGTGTGATGGTCCCCGGTTCCCTGGGATACATATGCTGTACGCGAGGCGCGCACGGCGTTGACAATGTGTTCCCGATGCGTAAGGAAACTTACACAATACGAGAGAACCTCTCGTAAGAGAATGCTACTCGGTTACTTAACGTAACCTCGGTTCCCTCTAGAAGAGGGAACGAGTATTGCGTTCCTTGCCGTGCGCCCCGCGGGCTTTTACGCTTCAGAACTACGAAAACCGAATACGCAGCCCGTGAGCCCCGCTTATATACACGTGGCCACACCCCACCTGTAGGCAAATGAAGCCAGGTGGTCAGGCGGGCCAGGTGGTCAAGCCAGGCGGGCTCACCGATAGGCTGCTGCAGTTGCCAGCAGAGCAGCCAATAGCACGCTGGAATAGCCTGCTATGGTCTGCCAGGCTGCCGCACTGCGTTGACAATGTTACAAAATTAAGGATAATTTTGGGTTTTTCAGAAATCTCGAAGAAAGAATACTTTCCCGATGCGTAAGGAAACTTACACAATACTCGTTCCCTCTTCTAGAGAGAACCGAGGTTACGTTAAGTAACCGAGTATCGTTTTTCAGGGTGCTTTGATGAATAGAAAGTTCAATTAACAAATTATTATTATATTAAAGAAATATTTTGTAGTAGCACTATAAATGTATTTATGGTCACTTTTAATCAATTTAATGCATTCTTGCCTAGTAAAAGTATGAATTTATTTTCTTTAAAAAAAAATCTTACACCAAACGTTTGAATGGTAGTGTATCGTGGTTTTCACACACACACACACACACACACACACACACACACACACACACACACACACACACACACACACACACACACACACACACACACACACACACACACACACACACACACACACACACACACACACACACACACACACACACCACAACTATTTTCAACACTGATAATAATAAGAAATGTTTCTCGAGCAGCAAATCCCCATATTAGAATGATTTCTGAAGGATCATGTGACACTGAAGATTGTTGGAATGACTACTGGAAATTCAGCTTTGCCATCACAAAATGGAATAAATTACATAAAAAAAATATTCAAAGAGAAAACACTTAAAATGCAGCCTTCGTGAGCACAAAAGACTTCTTTCAAAAATCTTAATTATCCCCCCTTAACATACTAACAGATTCAGTATTAAAAAATCTGGAAAAAAAAGTGTGAAGAATGGGATTATGGGAGGAAATGACACATCCAAGTGTCTTTGTCCTGTTAGACCCCTCTCTATTGACCCTCAGTATCAGCAGCTCCTCTGTGGATCATGGTACAGATGTTTGCAGTGCCGTGGCGCGCAGTGATTTCCCATGTGTTCTCCCCTTCCTGCACCTTCCTTTCTCGCCTCTCCTCCGTCTGATATAGATTGCTGGCTGGGGTTCAGTTGCTAATTGAATATGTTATGCGTCTGTTCGAATGACAGGAAATGGGGGAATGATGATTAAGAGATGAAATCAATTCAGCTTAACAGCTGCTGTTTGCTGTCAAATTCATTACAGGTATTGAAAAAATAAATTGCGATATTTACAATTGTTAGCACATTAACAGTCGACTTCCATACTAAAATACTGCCGTGGCATCTGTTTAGTTTCCTGAATGTGAAAGGGATGCCTGTAGAACTGCTGAATTCAAATGCTGAATCTCGCTAGATGGGGCTATACGCTTACCTGAATCCATCAATCCTGCTTTCCTAGCATTTCCACATTCACACACACACACACACACACACACACACACACACACACACACACACACACACACACACACACACACACACACACACACACACACACACACACACACACACACACACACACACACACACACACACACACACACACACACCCCTAAGCTGTGATTATCTGCACAGGCAGCACAGGGATCTCTCATAAGCATCCTAACCCCTGCCTGCCAATAATTAGCCCCAGTTAATTACAGCCCTACTGCAGGTTAAGTTA
Source organism: Gobio gobio (assembly GCF_949357685.1). Classification (NCBI taxonomy): domain Eukaryota; kingdom Metazoa; phylum Chordata; class Actinopteri; order Cypriniformes; family Gobionidae; genus Gobio; species Gobio gobio. The sequence goes on from NC_137108.1 coordinate 29,660,693, forward strand.
GTGAGAATCACCCAGGAGATACCCTCACACCTTCAGGTACACACACGCGCACACTCACACCTCCTGAGACCGGTTTTATGAGCTCAGCGTCTGGAGCTGAGCCTGATCAGCGTCAATATTGTAACTGACAGCTGACAACATCGGCCCTCAACACTTGCACAGACACAGCTGGTGTGCAAGCAACAGGGGGGGGGGGGGAGAGGAAAGATTAAGAAATGGCTTCGGGTTCTGATGTACTGGGGGGACTGAATAACTCTCGTTTCCTTTGGCTGCTTGCCTTTTCCTCCCTCAGATTTCTTCCTATCTTCTCTTTCTCACCCTCTCCTTTCCATTTCTCCCGTTCAGTAAAAGCATTCCCATTCTTCTTAATGGTAGTTGCTAGGCTGGTATGGGTGACGGGAATTGGGACTCAAGGGTCTTCAGTTCTGTAGCCAGGTTGTTTTGAGCTGTGACATCAAAGACAGCAGACAGTGAAAAATATATATATCCATTTCACACCAGTTTCACTGTAAAAAAAAAAAATCTGTGTTTTTACAAAATAAAACTGGCAGCTGTGGTTGCCAGAATAATTCTGTAAAAAAAAAGTATAACATATTTACAAAACAACCTGTACATTTTACTATTTAAGACTAATTTACAACAACAAAAAAAGCCCCTTTCTGCTGAATTAGCAGGGCCACAATGCTACTCAAATCTGTAAAATCTGTTTGTACTTTTAACGTATAGTGACATCCACCATAAAAACACTAGTGGTAAAAAGCAGCTTTTCCACAAACTTAGATAAATACTAATATATAGTATATAGTACACAAGTGTCATTGCACACAAATACAAAAAATAAATCATGGTAACACTAAAATACCTCAAAAACATTCATTTAACAACATATGATGTAACATAAAACCCTAATGCACATAAATGATTAGGAAAAACTAAGAAGAAACATATTTATTGAAATTAAAAACCATCAAAGTGTCACACAGGGAATTGTGGGAATGTCAGTTTACTTTTTACTGTAATTTATAAGTTGATTTGTTCTTTTTACTTTAAAAAAGGTACACAAAATGTACGGTTAGATCTATCACAGTTTTTTCTCCATATACAGTATAGAAACTTGAAGATTTTTTATTCATATTTTTAATTCATTGTTTTAGTAATGTGCTTTTATCAATTTTATTCTTACTATTTCAGTTTTAGGTTTATTAGTTTAGTCTTAAAACTTTTTTTGTCTAAAAACTGTTTAAGTTTTTTCATCTAATACTTGTATTTTATTTGATTTCAACTTTATTTGAATTAACGAAAATGAAACAGAGGGAACCAAAGGGAACAGGTTTTCTCAGTTGTAATATAATGAAATATTTGTCATTTCTATAAATTTTTCATGTTTTTATTTCAACAGAATACACTGCTACTCTTGAATGGCTGTCTATAGAGAAGTTTTTTTGTTGTTGTTGGCCTAGAACCATGGTGTAGTTATGACTTATAGCAGGCGTGACACTTAAAGGAACACACAGACTTTTTGTGACTTTAGCTTATTCACCGCATCCCACAGAGTTAGATAAGTCCATACATACCATTCTCATCTCTGTGCGTGCCATAACTCTGTCTGACGCACACACCGCTAGTCTAGCTTAGCACAAAGACTGGAGGTAAACGGCTCCAGCTAGCCTACTGCTCAATAAGTGACAAAATAACGGCAACATTTCCCTTTTTACATGTTATGATGTGTATAGTTACATCATGTACTAAGAAAGTTGCGATTTTCTAGACTGATATGGTTATACTCTCATTCCTGCGTAGTAATCATGGAACTTTGCAGCCGTACCATGCAGGCACGTGCAGAGGGGGGGGCTTTGGGTGCTCGAGCCTCTGCCCTTTTTCAAAATGAATCAAAAGTGCCCCTCTCAGGCAAATATCAAGGATAATATCGTGGTCAATAAAACTAAATAAATGTGATTATTATAACATGACAATGTACACAATAGTAACGAACGGCTCAAAAGTCGGACAATTTCTGTTGAGGCGTTGTCATAACGCGTTGCTATGGGTCGCGTGCGTTTTGATTGACTGCTGATTTTACACTGTTCAGAAACGGCTCTCGAGCCAAATATGGTCCTTTCAGAGAGTGTGTGGCCTTACGGGAAAAAAGTAAACCAATATTTTTTTTCATCCATAATCAGAGCTAATGTGTTGATTTAATTACAAATCTATATATTATATTATTAAGTATTACACCATTCACCAATGCCCGTTTGTCATGTATATACACCAACCAATCGTGATATTACATTGATATTACGCAGCACCTGAAAATAGTCCCCAGCACGCTCTCTGTGCAAGCAGGTTGTATCATTGCGCCACTGCACCCATGGCACGGCTGCAAAGTTCCATGATTACTACGCAGGAATGAGAGTATAGTTCCTAACCATATCAGTCTAGAAAATTGCAACTTTCTTAGTACATGATGTAACTATACACATCATAACATGTAAATAGGGAAATGTTGCCTTTATTTTGTCACTTATTGAGCAGTAGGCTAGCTGGAGCCGTTTACCTCCAGTCTTTGTGCTAAGCTAGGCTAGGGGTGGGTGCGTCAGACAGTTATGGCACGCACGGAGATGAGAATGGTATGACTTATCTAAATCTGGGGGATACGGTGAATAAGATAAAGTCCCACAAATCAGTTTAATATTGGTCACATTTCACTTTGGTTGATAATGCAGAGGACAACACAAAGTGGGGGCTTGTAACAATAGAAAAGTGGATGTGGCTGTGTGACGGCCGGGTGTAACTCTAATGGCACAGTATTGATTTTGTATAAATCAGTATTGACTTTGCTTTATAATCAAAGCTTAGAGTAATCAAATCTTTTCATTTAAACTGTGTGCTTGATCAGTCTCTATACTTTCTGAATAGGTGTTTTCATCATGGGCTTGACAGCATCATTTTATCAAGCACACACGATCACAATCACACTCACAATAGCTGTAAACTCTCTGCTACCTCAGTGAGTCATTAAAATCATATATCCTTCATCCCTCTCATGGGAATCTGAACGATAGCTGGCCATCCGCAACAATTAACCATTAGAGAACAGTAATGAGCCAATTAGCAATTACATAGTTTAAGAGCCATCAGAGTGTACTTAATTCACACCTCTGGAACTTGTTAAAGTTGTGTATTTCATTCAGCTAGCCCATAGTCCCTCTTTCCAATTCTCCACTCAGTCACACTGACTTACTTAGACAGCTCTGTTTTGCCATTTCTTCTGCTTTAACCATATCCACACCCCTATCAAATCTCAAAAAGGGTAAATTGTTGTGTGTGATTTGCCAGATTACTTCATCTCTTAACCCGTATTAATCAAGTGTTATGCCAGTTCGCTTGAATAGTCCCCAATGTCCTTATTATCCTGAATTAACCTTCTGTTCCAATGAAACGCTTCTATACACATTCACTAAAAACACTCCATTAATATCATCATCCTAAAACTGGGAAGGCTAGTTGCCCTTTAGCAAAAGTTAGAGAACAAAAACAAACATGCACATGTAAAGATGACTGCAAAAATCATTTTCTTAGTAAGATTTTTGTCTTGTTTTCTGGTAAAACAAACAAACAATATAGCTGTACATGAGACGCGAAATTCTAGTTTATTTTTGTATTTACTTGCCATTTGGTTCTTGTTTTAAAGGGGTGGGGAAACACTCAGTTTCAGTCAGTCTCATGTCAATCTTGAGTAGGCTACCTATAGAGTAGCATTGCATCCTGCATATCTCCGAAAAGTCTTTATTTTTATTATAATTATAAAAGGAAGATGCGCTGTTCCGAGTCTTTCCGAAAAAAGCCGTGCGGCTGGGGGCGTATCGTGTGGGCGGAGCTAAAGAATGTCGAGCGCGCGCCGCTGTACTGTGTTGAGTGCGTCTGAAAGCTGCGTCATCCCTAAAAGCGTGAAAAAACTTTATTCAACATAAAAAATGGCTTTTAATCAGATACAGCCATACATCTATGATCCGGAATCAGACCCAGAGGCTGAAGTTGAACAGGAGCAGCAGCAAAAACGGCTAGAGCAGGACATCTCTATGTGGTATAAGTTACACTAACTATATAATATGCTTAGCGGCTTGTGTTATTTACACATTTATACTTTAATTATATCGTGTGTGTGTGTTTATGCGTGGTTTGTGTAGACATGATTTGTAGTAAGCGGACTGGTTTTGCGCGTCAGGCTAGTGTTTACATAGAAAGACATGGAATAGTAGCGCATTTGAATGAAGAAGCGCGCTTATTTAGTTCAACATATTTCCCCATTCTTTGTGTATTGTTGTTTGGAGTGCTTTTACAATACACAAACATACACATATAGTGGCCAGCTAAACAAATGTACACACTATACATCGCATGCTCCATTGATCAATACGTGGTCATGTTTGGGCTACTTGATGGGCATAGGCAAAAACAGACATTTAAAGCAGTCTTACTCACTGCCTGCGGTTCCAACGTTGGGACCATTATCGTTGGGACCGCTCCATCCTTCAGTATTAGGCGATTTGAAAATCCGGAAAAGCAAATTCCATCCACTTTTGCCTTAACGCGGGGTTATTTGGCTACGAGCCAGCGCTTTGATGGGCGTAGCCTATTGCTTTCACGCGCTCTCTCTCTCTCTCTCGCGCCCGCGCTCTTCCGGTAGAATTGTCCGTACGGCCCATACAAGGAAATTCCGCCCTGTTGACGTCAAGCGGACCCATGATCGAAAAAAACTTTCCGAAACTTATGACTAACAGGAAGTACTAATTTTGGCAAAGAAATACTCCCATCAAACGTCCACCTTAGCTTTTGAAACTGTGTCCATGTTTAGCATGGGAATCCAAGTCTTTAACAGTGCAAAAAGATCAGTATGCATGAAACAGCATTTCACCCCCCCTTTAAGCATTAAAATAATTAAACACGCTTTTAAAAAAAAGTATTTTGCCAGTGCTATTTGGGAAAATGAATATCGGCTTTCAAAATATAGCCCAAGTAAAAATAATCCCATATGATTTGCATTAGTATTTTTAAAAAGTTTATATTAGTCTATTTGTACTTGAAAGCCAAGACAAAATTCCATCCATCCATCCATCCATCCATGACCCTCTGTAGAAAAAAATACAGCTTTTTTATGGTTAAAAGTTATCTTTCTCTCTCTCTCTCTGAGTTGTATTCAGCTTCTAAAACAGATGCCTGATTACTAATAAACGTCAGTGGTCCACAATGTCATTATCTCAACAACTGAGTTTCTCTCTCCCAACCCAACAGCTCCACTCACCCCGTTGACTCTTAATTAAATCCTTGGCACGCATATTCCTTTACCTCTTCATTTGCACGCGCGTGCACACACTCGCACAATGAAGTGTTGTTTTACTCGCGAGCTGATATCTTTTAAGGGTGGGTGCTTTTATTGAGGGACAGCGCTGTGGGTTTATCAGAGCGGTCTGTGAATAAATGGCTAACCCTCGTGCCCTCTCTCTTGGCCGTCTCTGTAATTCCTGCGCTTCCATTAGCTGCTGTATTGATAACAGTCATTAGCATATTTATGGTGATGGCAGGAACGTTATTGTTTGTGTTGGTTATTAATCTTCCCTCTGAGCAACTGCTCTGACAGCTCAATCTATTCTGCCATCGCGACACACACCCGCTCACACGCGCAACGCTTTCAAGTTGAACGGCGCTTTTGTTTGAGGGTAAATAGGCGGTGTCGGGGGGCGCGCGGGAAGCAGGACGGGAGGGGTGATTGACGCGACCCCTCGTCAGGTGAGCACTGATCTCCAGCTGGGCCGAGGGCTCGCTGGCATCACTGTCACACTGCCAACCGCTACCAGCCTCACGCGATCAGGCCTCCTGATTACAACAGGATCTAAATGCTTAAATTAAAATACATTTACTGTAAACACACACCTGCAATACAGCTAAACACTTTCTAGAGTGGAGTCGATAGGCATCAAGAGTGTCTGTGTGTGTGTGTGGTTGACTGAGGGGAGTTGTTTTTTTGTGCCCAGGGAGGGCGGATGGGGGTAGCTGAGTGTCTAATCGGGGGTCCCAGGTGACTGGTGAATATGCCTGGTGTCACTCCCTCTGTTTGAGTGACAGCTCGCTGATTAAGGGCCAACTGAGGGCTGGAAAGCAGCCAGGATCACCGAGGGCAATGAGCATCTCAACCACACGTTCTCTATCTCAAACCACACACACCCCATCTCAAACACACGGCACTCCTAGATCAGAGCAAAACACCCGAACAGAGAAGCAAAAACAGAAGGGGTTGGTTAAAGGTCTTGTGTTCTTGTTTGGGTCAACTTTTACTTAGTTCCAATGACATCCAAAGCTTCAAAGCCCATGAATAAAAATGGTCCCTTATGTATTTGATGTAACAGTCATACACTAGTTATTTAATAGATAGTCTTTAAATCCCATTTCCTAAGCTTCCTGCATGGGGCCATTGTCTATTGTAAATTTGACACGTAACGTTTCTTTATCTTTGGCTATAAATAACTGGTTTTATTGAGGCTATCATTTTGCTCATAACTTGCCACGGAGAGATGTTATTGATTGCTATTTTTTTTTTTAAAAACGGAGCAAGATTTTTATTTGTTTTATGCCACAAATGTAAATCAAAGCCCACCCCTCACAGTGCACCAATAATCCCCACCAGATATATGCTAATGTGCTGGAATATTTTATTGAAGCTGTAAAATTTCAAATCATAATTTGCAAGCGTTTCATATAAGAAAACACTAAAAGACAGGCTATGAATACAAATGGTTGTAAACTAATATGTCATACAAAACAGTCAAGAGATATTCCTGTCTGCGTGTATCCATCAGGGGGAAGATATTATTCCCATTTCCTTTTTACAATGCGCTCCATGCCGCGTCTTTGGGAACAAATGCTGTTACTATGAGATTTACCACTGATCAGCAAATACTCAACTGGAAATCAGTGTTGCGTGTGTCTTACGCATTTTTCTCTTACTCCAAAAGCAAACATTTATCACAGTTATAAATGAATGAGATTTCCATCTTTTTTGACACCATTGCAGAGCTAGTTTGGAGAAAATGTATTGCTCATATTTTAATTCATGAGCGATTGCAGCAAACAATATGTCTCGTTCATTGTGTTCTCGAGTGCAGGCTTGATGAAAACGGTTAATTACAGGTCGTGTCTGTCACATCTGCACAGCAAAAACTAAAACTTTCCTCCATTCTCCTATTCAATGATCACATCCAAATATCTTTATCCCTAACACAGGCAGAGCTAGCGAGAGGTTTGAAGGTTGTGCATTCTGACCTTGTTATTGTGCCCGCTTGATTTACATGTTCGCTGGCCCCGTAACCCCTCTTTTTATGTATGATTAAAACCCAATCAGTGCAAGGCTAAAAATAAGGTCCTCATCTTTAACGCATTGAGTGTTAATGAGGAAATGCAAGAAAAACTGCTCCCAAACTGCCAACAAAACGGATGTGACGCTAGTGAGGCAATACATCTGACCGTCTGCGATACAGAATTAAAGCCTATTTAAAAATACCCCCTCCACCCTCACCCTTTATTAATTTAGCATGCAAGCTCAAGTGTGCTCACCTCTGAGGTTATCGCAGATATTCAGAGTTTCATACGAGTGGATGGGTCATTTAAAGCAGTTCTTCTCATCAGGGGCCTAGGGCCAACTAAGCAGCAAACTTCAAAGGGGGCCTCAAGATGACTAAAATGATTTGAAGTAAGACAAAACAAGCTTTAAAATAAGCGAAAACAACTAGAAAATAGCTGCAAGCAGCAATTATTGGAAAGGAACAATGTGACATGCAAGCATGGCTGGGAGCTTCAGAAAAACGGCAACAATAAGCAATTAAAGAAGTGTTTAGATTATTTTGGTCAAAATGGCTGAAAAATCCCAAATACAATCACTGTAATATGATTAACTTGCTTATCACTTCTGACCAATTGGTGGCGTTGTTATCAAATTATGTGTGGTAAGTGTGAGGTGACAATGACACATATAAAGTTTGGTGTCAATATGCCAAAGCGTTGCAGAGTTACAGCCTCAGAATCAGTTTGGCATCATGCCAACAAATTGTTGATGCGTTACTCGAGAATGGTTTGGTCTAAAGATGATCTGAGCCAATTTTGGTGAAAATCAGACCAACGTTCAAGGAGTTAAAAAAAGTATGTTTTCAAAGAAATTCAAAATGCCTTTGGAAAAATCAAATGTAATTTGTATTTAAAGGGTTAGTTCACCCAAAAATTAAAATTCTGTCATTAATTACTTACCCTCATGTCGTTCGACACCCGTAAGACCTCCGTTCATCTTCAGAACACAAATGAAGATATTTTAGTTGAAATCGGATGGCTCTGAAAGGCCTCCATTGGCACAATGCACGGTTCACTCTCAAGACCCTTAAAAGGTACTAAAGACGTCGTTACAAAGTCTATCTCACTACAGTGGTTCTAAAATAACTTTATGGAGTGACGAGAATAGTTTTTGTGCGCAAAAATACCCTAAATAACGACTTCTATAGTGATGACGATTTCAAAACACGGCATCATGAAGCTTGGAAGCGTTATGAATCAGTGAGTCGAATCATGATTCGGATCGCGTGTCAAACCGCCAAACTGCTGAAATTTGCCGATCCAAACTGCTTAATCGACTATATAAGTCGTTATTTAGGGTTTTTTTCTCGTCACTCCATAAAGTTATTGTAGAACCACTGTAGTGAGATGGACTTTGTAACGACGTCTTTAGTACATTTTAAAGGGGTGGTAAAACACATTCTTTTGAAGGCTTGACTGTGTTTGTGGGGTGCACTGTAACATGTGTTCATGCTTCGTTTTAAAAAAAATTGCCTTATTTTTCATATATTTGACCTTTATTCTACACTGCTCTGTCCCTCCTTGTAAAACGGTCTGATGCTTTCCGGGTTGTATGAAGCCAGTCCCTCAAAAATACGCAGTGGGCTCAGATTGGTTAGCTGGCCCAGTGTGTTGTGATTCTCTAAACGCCTAGTGCACGTCGGAAACGTCACGCCCCTTACCGGAGGCTGTGCTTTGGTCAGTGTTAGAAACAACAGCGTCAATAAAACCATACCAATCTGAGCCCGAATCAGACCCAGAACATTTGAGTGAAGATGATCGAGCAGAACCTGTTCAGTCCTCAAGAGTAAAGACTGCGGATCTATAATGATCGCTACTGAATGGCACTTTAACTTTTGTATTTTTAGAACGATTATAGCCAAATATCTGTCGCAAGAACTAACCCAAAACAAACACTAAACACTGGCTTTAACTAGTAAGTTAGCCAAATCACACACAGAACCATGTTTAGCATGCCTGTAGATAAACAATACATAAAAGCTCTAATCAAAGAATCATTTATACTAATGTCAGGTTCGCTGTTGAGATTTTAACGTTAGTGTTTGTAACGTTAGGTGTTCGTCGGATAACGTTAAGTATGAATGAGCATTTAACAGACTGGTTTGCAGAACAGCGTTGTCATCTGTTTACTTCCTTGCTACAACCTATTACAGGAAAACACATCGATGAAAAATAAATCAGACTTACAGGTTGTGGCCCGTGAACAGCTTCTGTTTGTAAATCCAGCTTTCAGGACAAGCCGTTGTGCATATCCTGTATTGAACTCGCGAAGTTTGTGTTGTCCTCCGTGAAATGTGCAGCGCGCGTCGTGCATCCACGCACCGGCAGTGTTTTTTTCACGCAGCTGACGTTGTGCAAATCTGGCATTGAAATCGCGAAGACGGTGGATGTTTTCCTCTGTTAGATGTGTTGCAGGGAGCCCTGCGCGCGCCTGATTCCCCGCTGACTCAAACACACGTGCATATAACATGTTTTATGTTAAACGGTCTGCAACGCACCCCCGTCCCAAGGAAGGCTGAACAGAGCAAGTACCCCAGACCTGCAATCCGGATGAAAATAACAGCGTTTCCTCGGCATCGCGGCAACAACACTCCAGCCTCCTATACCACAACAGCGCCGCGATACAAAATGGCCTCACCCCCCCTTATTTAATATTCTCGGAGGAGGGGTTTATGTAAATATTGAGCCTGTTGATGTCACCAACCCTGGAGGAATGTCTGTAGTCGCCTACTGGCCGTTTGCTGTAGTTCTTAGAAACTGATTTCTTTAAAAGCAAATATCTCCCTTTGCTTTAAACTTTGAACGTTGTAACTTTGCAGATGTTGTTTATGCTCAAGCAGCAACATTACACGTTAGCTAAAGTTAGAATAGTGAAATCGTGGTTTACCACCCCTTTAAGGGTCTTGACAGTGTACTGTGCATTGTGCCAATGGAGGTCTTTCAGAGCCATCAGATTTCAACTAAAATATCTTCATTTGTGTTCCGAAGATGAACGGAGGTCTTACGGGTGTCGAACGACATGAGGGTAAGTAATTAATGACAGAATTTTCATTTTTGGGTGAACTAACCCTTTAAATACATTTAAGATGAGTATTTTTGTATTTTCAAAATACTCAAAATACTTTGAGCCAGTCAACCTCTTTATCAGGGTGCTGTTTTTAGGCACATTCATGCACACCTTTTCTGGAATAAGGATGTCATGGTCAATTCTACTTGTTGATAGCTTGTCAAATGTGTTTGAAGCATTGACGTTACTGCATGTTAGGGATGGGTGATATCCTATGACAATACATATCGTAGATTCGTAGCAGACACAAATTGTGAATCGATGGAACTTTTTCTAAATCGTTTACATAGGCCTATCGGGGTAAGCAAATATATCTTTGCAGCTTTTAGCGGGCAGGAATAATTGGAATGTTGGAGTGGAAAAAGAAGCAAGGGTGAATGAGTTATTGGGTGTGATGTGATTTGTGTTATCATAACTGCCGCAAAAGGAAATTCAAATTCACACTTGCACGTTGGCAGGCAGTTTTTTTGCGCACGCGCTCCGAGACGGAGTGGAACGCTGACAAATAGGCCTACACTTTTGACTTAAAGGCCAAGTGGTGGAATCAGCACACAGTTGCCGCTTTCTCTTTAGCTTTGTGCAGTTGAAGCCACTGTTGCCAACTAATTTTCAGGGGAAGTTGCTAAAGGCAGATCGAGTTGTTGCTAAAAGTTGCTAAATGACGTTGTGACGTCATTGTGCTATGACGTCATTACGTAATCGCAAGGCAAAACTACGCCATTATGTAACGCTTAGATATGATTTAAAATGCTAATTTAGATTTGTTTGTAAAATAAATTAAAGCAATGTGTTAGTTAATATGCACGGATCGAGCCCCACACATGAAAAAGTAAAAATGTAAAAAGTAAAAAAAAAGTACATTGTGTGCAAAATTTACACATTTGTTCCCTCGATTTGCTAAACCGTCCACATATAAATGTGCACGATTTAGCCTACTAGTTTTTTCCCTGCATGTCATATGCAGGGCTCTGTAAATATGCTACCTAAATGATCTTCCGGTTTTTACAGCGATTTCCACATTTCCACAGCGATCTTAAGGAATAATGAATGAACTGCTTGGCCTATTGAGCTAGCTTGTACGTGTGTTGTTTGGATTAGAGTCACTTTCCAGAAGTTGCTAAAAGTTGCCAAATAAATAAAAAAATGGCTACATTTGTTGCTAGGTGCTTTTAGAAAAAAAAGTTGCTAAGGTAGTCTGAAAAGTTGCTAAATCTACCAACAAAATTGCTGGCAACACTGGTTGAAGCCTTGTTTATACTTTCGCAATTCGCATGGATCTACGCCGCGAACCTGCTAACTGCGTGCGCTCCTCAGTAAAGTATGCATGACATGTTCTCAGTTGTATAATTCTGTGAAATGACAGAGGGCGACTCTGAGTAATTGTTTTCCAAACCATCAAAAAGCAGCGATGAGAGGAAGTAGTTTGCTGAATAATTTGTCAAACACTCGTCTCGTGAGAAGTTTGTGAATACATTTATTTTTTCACATATAAACTGATTAGGTTGTGGGTCATTTTGAGGACACATGCGAAAAAGTTTTTTAGTACACTTCTTAAACCCTAACCAAATAATTAAGTTAAACCCAGTAAACTTAAAATTGTGACTTGTTGTGACATTAGAACAAAACATATTAAAGCTACACTATGTAACTTTTCCGTCCACTAGAGGTCGCCTGTTCAAAACAAAGGCGTAGTTTGATGATGCCACGTTTGAGCGCAGAATCTTGGGACATGTGGTCTTCACCTCACAGCCGGTGGAAAACAGTCAGGATAGGACTCGGGCAGAAATCATGTTCATGTATGCGATTATTAACATTACTGTAGTCTGAAGCAGAGCAGGACCGAGTGTTGTGGAGCTGAGCAAGGCCGCAGGAGCGATTGAAGAGCGGGACTGTTATTATGGCATAGTCGCCGGCGGGACTTTTATTTTGACACGGTTGCCGGCGCCACTTCCTCTTTTCCAGTCATGAGTATGAGGTAACGCAACTCTGTTTATCGTATTAGATATATCTGAGTGTGTTGAAAAGGAAGTTATGACGTTCGCTCGGCAGCTGCTATGACACTTGTTCACACTGCAGTGAGAGTAAAGTGTTTCACTGAATAAAACCGGAAACCGAGGGTGACGCAGATATGACGCAATCGACAGGCGACTCCCTCACACGCATAGCTCACACGTCCCGGTTCCTTGGTTAAAATAGCAATTTCTCACGATTTACAAATAGTTGGAAACATTTGGGATATTGTAAGACTGGCCTAGTGGTTTCTGGATATTTTACTGCAAAAATCCTACATAGTTCACCTTTAATGAATAGGCCCAGACAGATTTCATCCTAATAGGGATACCTGCACTGAATCGCCAATTTCACATGTATTTTGTGTATTTTCAAAATACAAAATACTGTATTTGTATTTAAATAAATTTTTCCACACAGTATTTTGTATTTAAATAAATTTTTCCACACAGTATTTTGTATTTGTATTTTAAATACATTTCCATGTATTTATGCCCATCTCTGCCGACGACATATACAGAGTTTCGTAATGATAAGCTAATGAGTTCTTAAAATACAGCATTTTTCATATCTGAAAAATAGCGCTGTTCCGAAACACTGCATGTAGCCTCAGGTCATGCTTATGATGACATGTACCAAGTTTGGTCTGAATACACTAAAGCGTTGTGGAGATATAGTCTCATGTCCTTCGCTGAATTCAATCGCACGTTATTCAAAAACGGTTGAGTTTGATCAAAAAGCTTATGATAATCTTTTGCCAGCATGGCCTATAGATGATCTGATTTGAGTCTGGTTTATTGATCTGATCTGACTGAAAGTCGGATAAACCGTCTAGGTAGGAGGAGTTCGTAAAAGTAGTTTTTTTGGCGGGAAAATTTGCTAGGAAAATTTTCACTACTGGAATTTTCTTTCTCACCCTTAAAGGGATAGTTCACCCAAAAAATGAAAATCCTGTCATCATTTACTCATCCTCAAGTTGTTCCAAACCTGTATACATTTCTTTGTTCTGCTGCGCACAAAGGAAGATATTTGGAAGAATGTTTGTAACCAAGCAGATCCAAGCAACCATTGACTACCATAATAGGGGAAAAAATACTATGGTAGTCGATGGTTGCTTGGATCTGCTTGGTTACAAACATTCTTCCAAATATCTTCCTTTGTGTTCAGCAGAACAAAGAAATTTATACAGGTTTGGAGCAACTTGAGGGTGAGTAAATGATAACAGAATTTAAATTTTTGTGTGAACTATCCCTTTAAAGTTAGAAACTTAATTAACAGAAATTGAGATAGAAAATCCAAATTTGTGACGGTACTCTATCTGTGTGCCAAATTTCACAACTTTTTACCATACGGTTCTATTGGCTGCCTGCCACACACTTCCATAGCGGTGGAAGAAGAAGTGGAAACAATAACAACAGTTTCCTTTGAAAAAACATTCCCACAGTAGTGTTAAATATATGAGGCAGTCTAATTTTGAAACATGATGGAAATCATTAAAATCTTAAAACACATAGGCATTGTTTAAACAAATATGTTTTAACTGAACTATCCCATTTTATAATTATGCTAAGCTCTAAAATATTTTAATGGGTAGAAATTGTGAGTAAAATATATTTCAAAAAACCTTATTCTTAATCCATATCTAGTAAATCAAAAATAACTGAAAAAGTCATGTAAATGCATTGGCTAAAAAAAGAGTGAGATAGCTGAAGAACAGCACTTAAAATGTCTAGAATCATGAAATTAAATTACTCTCACTTTAATTATAGTTATTTTAGTTACTTATTTAAATCTATGGACACTCCTAGTATCTGATAAAGAACGTTTTGAAAACAATGCTTTGGTATTGCAGTATTTATTGTGCAATGGAGTCTTTTTTATAGATAGTTCACAAAACTTAAAACCATTACCCATTCCCATCCTGTATTACTTTCTTTCTTCTGTGGAACGCAATAGAAAATATTTTGAATTTTTTATCCATGCAATGAAAGTCAATGGGGTCCAAAACATGTATTTCATTTTATGCATAAAACAGTTTAAATATTCTTCAAAATATATTTGTTTAGCAGAAGAAATTAAGTCAAATAATGACTTTCATTCTCTATGAACTATCCCAAAACTGGGGTTTTGGAAAATTTGAAAATAAAATGCTCAGACTCAGATTCAGACTCAGCTTTATTGTTCCATTCAGGAAAATTATTGCAGCAAGGTGCCAGAGCACTAACCACCACATCCATGTACATATCAAATAAACTATTTCATCCATAAAATCATACATTATAAACAATAAAATTGCCCCAAACACACATTAAAACACCATACTCTATTCTTAATTCATACACTATGTATACTAAGTACACTCTCCTCCTTAGTTATTTTTGTCCTGCTTACAGGCACTCTAAAACTATTATGAAAAATGTCAGAAGGTTCAGTCTGCTCAACACCAATGATTTTCCCTGCTAACTTTACAAGGCTACTTTACCAGTTTGTGTTAGTCAAACTTAGAATACCACATCATGCCACAATACAAAAGGAAAGGACAGATTCAATAAATTGTTTGTTAAACAGTATCATCATAGGACATGCAAGCTCTAGTTAGAACCTTTTACAAACAGCCAAAACATTGAGTTGGAAGCTCAACTTATTGTCAATAACCACCCCCAAGTATTTGTGAGTGTCGACTCAATGTTCAATTTCAATGTCCACTCCAAACCTTTAATTGTTGGTTTTTCCAAGTGTCGGAACAAACTATTTAACATAGTACGGTTGGCATTCTCAACACCCCTGCCCTGACCAAATGCAAACTGCAAAGGATCAACCCTATCTTTGGACTGCTGTTAAATTTCTCCCTTAACTACTTTTTCAAAACACTTCTTAAGTAACTAATAGCTATCGGCCTAAAATAATTGAGATTCCTTGAAGCCCCAGGAACTAAAATAGATTTTCTTCCAAATTTCAGGGACTCTTTATAACTTGAGGGAAAATATAATGAAATGTCTCACACAATGTATGCAACACCCTTCCTCCAATATTACCTGGACCGGGACTTATTAGTGTAAATACACTGGAAAAGACCTTTAAAGGGGTCATTAACTGTGTTTTTTTTTATTTTTTTTATTTTATGATGTTTCCTGGGGTGCACTTATAATGTTAGAATGCTTTTTACATCAAAAATTGTTACAATTTATAAATAAAAGGCATTTTTAGCCTTCTGCTCTGAACACTCTGTTTTAAGGGGTGTGTCCGCTGGGAGACGTCAGTGTAAACACCCACTGCTATGATTGGCTAACGTCTTTCCATTTGATATATTATTACTCTCTCTTTTAGCGTTTTTACTATTACAGCTCTCATGGTTAACTAATCGTGAAAAGTGTTGCATTACATTTAGATCTATGTCATTATATTTAGATCTATGGCATTATATGAAGATCGTGGCATGAAAGGTTGCAGTGATGATCATTGTAGCCGATCACACACATGTTGAGCGCATGAAAGCAGCGATCTTGTCATTGCAACTCAGTTTCTGTACACTAACGCATGCTTTCATCTTCACTGACAGTGCAAACGTGGTATAGTTAAGAGATTTGTTGAATAAAACGGGAGTCACATCACTGATAAACTCTCCTGTTTGATTGACAGCTCCAGTGCGCGCTGCTCAAACGATTGCGAAGGGAGCTTTCTTTGATCGCTTTCTTTATAGAATGTAATCACCGTTAAATAACAGATTATTTTCATCATACTAAGAGAAACAACGCAAGTTGATGTTTAGTCACTGGTTTGATTTACTGACACACAAAGAACATCTGACAATCACTGCAAAATATTTTGTAATCCTCACTGCATGTTTATCTGCTTTAACCCCTCTGGCCTATGTTACATGCGTAAATCGGTGGGCGGGGCTAAACAGGCAGTGATGAAGTAGACGTTGATCTTCTTCTGTTGAGGCGGTGTTTCACCACACCATGACGTCAAGATGTGGCATATTCTGAAATTGATCGTTTGCTGGGCCTGGTGTCTATTAAAGCTTTTCTTTGACTAACAAGGAAGTTTTCAGCTCTGAATCTTACAGGATATTCTTATATTACCATTATCTTTTTTAAATCAAAAGCTCAAAGGAAAGTTGATTTCTCAATTCATGACCCCTTTAACCCTTTGCACACTGACATTTAAGGCTTGACTGCTTGTAATCTTTTGTTTTAAAACTATATCTGATATAAAATCACCATCAGCATCAAAACTTAAAATGGGTTCAGCTCATCAGCAAACTTCTTTGAACTAAACCCATTTAGTTTAATATCTAGCCCTACCTTTGCTTCATACCTTGCCAGGTCGATCTTAAATTATTACCACTTAATTATTTCTCAATTTTATCCTCATATTTTGTTTATTTCTTATTCAATTGAACTGCCTTTTTCAATTCGCTAACTGCATTCAGATCACCCTATTTAAATGCTGCCTGCTTTCTGTGCAGAAGGTCTTTTGTTTGGTTTGAGATCCATGGTTTATTATTTGGAAAATCTATAACCGTTTTGTTAGAAATAATCATATCTGTATATAAATCACACACCACTTCAGTGAGTTTGCCAATATTTTCTGATGCAGCTTGGAAAACAGCCCTGTAAGGCCAATGAGCTGACAAAGACAAAGAACAAAACGGTTATTCAAATTACATTAAAATAGAAATGTTAACGCAACAGTGATATATTTTAATTTAAAGTAAATAGGCTACTGTTCTGTCTGGTCAGTCTGTTTCCAATGTATACAAAAATAAAAGCTTCAATATAGACAAAGTCAAACATGACACAGCATCTCATTTAATCTGGGCTTTGGTCTTGGATCAATAGCATTAGGAGATACACAGTCAGTAACAACCTCAAACCCAATACAGCATATGACCTTCAGTGTCCTGGAAAACTTTTTCTTTTTCTACTCAAACAAACTTGTTATGAGCATCTTTAGTTAGAGACTTTAATAACTCTTAACATGCTCCATTGTTATCACTAAACAAAAGCGAAGACACTGGCGAACAGAGCAGGACACAGAAACTTGTCTATCGATTTCTGCCCGAGAAACTCTCTAATGGTCCTTTGGCATTAAAAAAACTCCCCACACATATATGGTCCTCAGGCCTCGCAATGACCCGCTTGATCAATGTGGCCGGCGCACAATAATTCATTACCCTCTCGGTCAGACGAGTGCTCCACATTCTTCGAGGCTTGTATTGAACTCTTAAGCCATGATAACGCCTGCTGCTCTTTTCTTTCATTAGAGACGACATACTTTCTTTAGTCCCTCCACAGCAACCGGACTGGCAGAATGTATCCGTGTGCTGGTCCGAAGCGGAATGGCCTTTATGATGTCATAATTGGTTATTGGGTAAGGTTGGTGATATGACTGTAGAGCTGCTCAGTGAAGGCCTGCAGCGAGAAGCGCTGCTGTACCCGCTCTCTGCCAGCCTGCCCCATGCGCTGCTTGAGTTTAAGGTCTGTAACAAACTTCTGCATTGCTTCGGAAAAGCACTCAGGGATGGGTTCGCAGAGGAAGCCTGTTTCGTCATGGGCCACAGACTCAAGCGGTCCACCCGAGTTAACTGCAATAACGGGGCAACGCGAGTACATGGCTTCAATGGGTACAATGCCAAAATGTTCATTGCTGGGAGTGTACAGTACACAAATGCTGCTGTGCAGCAAAGACAGTTTCTGTTTGTCTGAAAAAGAGCGCAGAAAGGTGACGTGGTCCTCCAGGCCAAGAGAGGCCACTAGTGAGCGCAGCTCTTCGTAGTGCTCTACATTCTCAACCACGCGTTCATCGTAACCCCCCGCCATTACGAGGTGCACGCGCTCCCATTCCCCTGTAGACAGACGCTCCTTCAGGGCTGCTAACGCTTGCAGCGCCAACGGCAGGTTCTTTTTGCGTTCATAGCGGTTGATTGACAGAAAGAGGAAGCTCCGCCCTTCAGGGAGCAGCCCGCTGAGGTCCTCTACTTCATCATTGAAAGCTGCCGAGTTCAGAGAGGGATAAAGGACGTCGGTGTGGATCTCGGCTAGTTTGGGGAACGTCTGTTTGAAGACTCTTGCAGTGAACTGGCTGTTGACCAAAATTTGATCGGCCATGCCTGTGGTTAGTTCCTCAAACCAGTCGATGGGGCCGCGATATAGGCGCTTTAGAGCAGAGCGCCGCTGAGTCAGTAGTTGGTCAGGGAAATGACAGTAGAATAGGACTTTCTTCCTGTGACGTGCCAAACGCAAAAAAGGAATGCATGCTGAAACCTGAAAATAGGAGATAAAATTAAACCTGGTGGTTTTGATGAGAACCAAAGACTTTAGATATACAAAGATGGTGGACTCATATTACTTATGAATCGGAGAAAGTGTAGTGCTCAATATAGTGGAATAAGTCCTGCTTCTAAATAAATAAAAAGAAACAATCGGCAATTCGTAAAGTCCCCATGTCATTGCAGCCGCCGTTAGAGACTCGCACTTAGGACTGCATATGCACATTGGCTGGTCTAGCTTGTAAAATAAGCAATTTTAAACGCTATTTGAGTATAAGAAACAACATTTATGGGACAGTTCATGTCAGATTTTGTTGCTGGTTTGAAATGCGTTATTTAAATGCGAGTTCAGAAAGCAGTTTTTGAGATTGTAGGTAGGTAGGACTTGGGCTGCATCCAAAATCGCACACTCTCTTGAGTAAGTACTTATTTTGAGTAAAGTATGTTCTATATATAGTAAGAATGTGTGTAGTATGAATGTCCACTCCCATTGCCTAATGGGATAGCAGTGTCCAGCATATGCACACTTCACGATCTCGCCAGAAGAAATGGGTCATTTGGGTAGTATTTGCCTACTCTTTTATGAGTACTGTGAATTCGGACATACTTCTTTTGTCACATCCTGTTCTTTGCCTACTAAATAGTAGGAAAGTATGCGATTTCGGGTGCAGCCTTGGTCTTGGATGCACGAAATAGCTGCCCGGAGGTATTGCAAATATGACTGCAGAGTGAACAGACTTTCCTTGAAAGGGATTTTCAAGGAACGGAAGAACGGAATACTCAATTCTCTGGAATACTCAATTCTGACTGGCTAATCACAGCACTGTGTGGTCAAATGTTTCTCTATAATGACCACAACATTTTATTTGACCATTGTCTACAGTGTCTAGTTTCTGTCTCTTGGCTTTTCTATTGCAACACCAAAGTCATGGGTTTGATTCCCAGGGAATGCATGAAGTCATTATTTCAAAATAAATCTCTTTAAGTGAAACAAGACTCTCCTCTTTATCTTTGTCTTCTGTTGGTTTTAATTTTGTGATGACTAATTATTACTTCCTGGTTCAAATATTCATATGTGGTTTTTATATCATATTCATTTATGATTTTTTTATGGCATGTTCAGTTCCCAAACAACTTAAAGTTATGTATAAGCTAAATATTTTCATTTAACATTAACATTAGTAACAATGAATGATATGTATTTATGAAACATAGTGGAGTAAAAAGTCACATATTATGCAACATACTGAAATCTATAAAATAAAATGTATGACAAACGTATTATCTTTGCAACTAACTGAAATAATCAGGTTTAAGATGAAGTACTAAAATTACTAAAACTGAAATAAAAATAAATTGAAGCTAATTAGAAATATAAAAAATATATTACCAAAACTTAGACTGAAAACATAAAAATAAAAAGGTATTTAAAAAAATTAATACTATACATAGACAATACAAATATTAACACTGATAATTAGTTGTTAGTTTTAGTAGCATCAGTAGTTACCTGATCACAGAAAACAACATCGAACTCCTCCCCACTAAAAAGCACAAGATAAAGAGTCAGGTAGATCATGCGCAGGTATGCACAGAGAGCATGGAAATAACCAAACACGCTGGTGGGCAGCCAGTCGCCCACACACACCACGGGCAGGTCAGGTGAGAGAGTCTCAGAGAAGCAGTGCTGGGGGTCGTAGTGTGCCGTCCAGATCTGAACGTTGCAGCCACGAGATCGCAGAGCTACAGCTGCATCCACCACCAGACGCTCTGCTCCACCTATACCCAGATCAGGGTGCAGGAACACCACCCGAGCCATCCTGTCCTGACCAGAACCTGTTCAGTCAAATGAGTTACACCTCATTTTTCAGCTCAACACAAAGCAACTAGATTTTTCAGTTTCTGCTTTCTAGAAAACTTAGTAATTATTACACATATTTGCTTAGCTATGAAAATGGGAATATACAGATTTTTACACAGCTATTTATAAATACTATAACCCAATTCTCACTCTGATGATTCATCGAATCACATCTTAATCTTTAATACATTAACCCCCGGTTTCACAGACAATGCTTAAACTAATCCTAGACTAAAATGCATGTTTGAGCCGTTTTAACTGAAAGAATCTTGCACTGACAAATCTTAAAATATGTCAGTGGCATTGTTTTGTCTCAAGATGCACACCAGCAATGTTTTTTTCTTGGGCACGTTAATAAAAGTTACTTAAATGTCCTAATTGAACTAAGGCCTAATCCTGGCTTAGTCTAAGCCCTGTCTGTGAAACCGGGCCTAAGTATCTCATGTCTCTGTGTTGTTGCAACAAGCCAGGGCGCGCACACGTCTCTGTGCACGTTCACGTGTCTATGACACTGTCACTGGGACTTATCTGTCATAAACTCTAATACCTTCTTTTATTATAATTACAGTCCTACATCATTAAAATCTATAAACAAGCGCGACATGCCACACCAGAATTGGGAAAGCACCGATATTTATGTATATAAAATATATCATATATATAGTACATCTAGATAGACTAAATACCCTGCTAACGTTACATACTAAGTAGTAACAACATTGCACAGAGCACATTAAATGTAATCTTTTCTTTACACTAACTTAAATTGTGCTTACAGTAAAATGTTTAAAAACACGCAGACGAGAAACCGCTTACCTTTACCCACGTCTGTCTGTATGAATGATCAAATATGGCTCAAAGTTCGCGATTTGGTGAAACTGGCTTCCTGTTTGAGCCAAAATGTCTGCCCTACTCTGTACACATCATCAGTTACACGTGACACGTCACCGCACTCTGTCCTCCCGCCTTTGAGTTTTCACAAAATACATTTTGAAGCTAAGCTGCATTCGCTGATTTTATTTACCTTCATTATGGTGTGTTTTAACGTTTTCTATCAAATTACGTTTACAAAAGCATCCAAATTGCGTTTAAAGTAACACGCAGGATCAAAGTTCCGGTCAGGCGCTCCGCTGGCTCATATGAGGGTCCTTTCGATGGCTGTCGTGGCCTTCTCAGCGATACGTCATCAATAGTCTTTCTCTTGTAGTTGTCTGGATCGGCTGGAGTTCAGTTAGAGAGGCAGTCATCTCGATTCATTTTTTACCCGCAGTCTCCTGAAACATACACTATTAAACAAAATGGTAAGTTTCTTAATGCAGTTTTTCCGTAGCTGTGTAGATTTATAACACATGTGTTGCCCGCATTTACAGTTATATCTGGATTGCTAGCTGTCTAGCCTGTCATGCTCTGTAATAACGTACCGTTATTAGAATAGTCAAGTTAGTTCTGCCATGTAATTGCTTAGTAGCTTATCAAATGTGAGTTTCAATTACTAGAAGTAGGGTTTTGAATAGTATTTCTCGTGCCAGAAGATTCATATGCAGTTTGTTGGGTTGGTTTGCACACTAGCTGCAATCACCGCATTTGTTTGGGAGACGTGGCTCTTTTGGACCCCCCACACCAGCTCTTCAGTCTAAATCTGGCCCACTCTTTTAGTATGAATGCTAACTTGTACTATTAAGTCTATGTGGCATTATCTCACTATTATCTAGAATTGAACATTTGGTGATCTATATCTTTTAATAAGAATTTGTGCTCTTATATGAGTTATATAGTGTATCTTGATGGAATACATAAGCCATTTAAGGTACCTGCTATAGCATGATTTAACGTATTGTAGCATGGCATGCCTTAAAGATGGAAATGAAAGTTTCCGCTGGTGCCAGAAGACATAAAATTAAGTCCTTTATTTGTCTGTCATTTCAGCCTGGACCCGCATCTAGTGCAACAAATGTTGGGGCCTCCAGCCGTTCCCCGAGTAAGACCGTGGCCCCACGCACTGCCGGCACCTCAGCCAGACAGAGGTAAGCACCGACCTTACAACAGTTTTGTTTGTGCCTTAATTTTTTAATTTTTAGGTTTTCAAGGGATCCAGGGATCCCCCAGAAGGTTCTAAGGGGTCCCCAGAAAAGGTGGATAAAGACAACCAAACATTCTAAATGTTTCTCTCCTTTCTTGCCGTGTACATACTTTCCAGAATTGTATATGTTTGCTTTGTATCTTTCTAATGAGTTTGTCTCACTATAGTTCCCTTTATCTTGCTCACTGAACCCCTTTAAGGCAATATTCTTAACGCAGTACGTAAGATGCTTGCATACATTTATTGTGAAAGTTACGTATACAAAATTTTAAGTTGAAAATATTGTTCTTCAGGTTTATACATCCAACACGTACAGCCAATTGTATTTATAATGTCACGCTTGCTATTTATCTAACAGTTTTAATGTTTTTTCATATATAAAAATATAAAGATGGGTTTTAGGAAGGTGGTCCCTCATAAAAGATTCATCATATTTGGGGGTCCTTGGCATCATAAAGTTTGAAAACCCCTGCCTTAGGGCCCGTCCACACGGAGACGCGGATCACTGTATATGTATACATTTTTTATCGTATTGGCGTTTCGTCCACGCGGATCCGGCGTTTTGGGAGACTGAAACCGGGTCCTAAAGAGGATAAATCTGAAAACGACACCCTTGCGGTTTCGTGTATACGGCCAATCCGTATATTTTGTGAAACGATGATGTCATCACACCACGTCCTGCGCAGGGAAGACTTGAAGGAATACAACTATGGGCACTGGGCATGCGCACATCAATACTGCGTTGTTTAATTACTGTATTTGCATTATTGTAAGGGTATGTTTAGGGTTGGGATAGGTGTATTTGTTAATAAAACACATCTGGTAAGTAGCAAATTTATTTATTGTTATTTTATTGTGAGATTTTACCTCACCTCCGACTGTTGCCGTACCCCTTCTAGCCACAACTCTTCTTCTCCGTTTTTAGTGTATTTCTGTGGCAGAATGACAGTGCCACATACTGGCCTGGCATGTATGCTACATCGTTTTGAGCCGTTTTCATGCTCTCGTGTGTACGCTGATATTTCTTGAAACGAGAAAAAAAAAAAAGATCGGATAGGGAAAGTTCTGGCTTCGTGTGGACATGGCCTTAATGCACCAAGCTGGATCAAAGAGCTTTCTTGGGGTGCTTTGACATCTCTAGTTCGGTTCATTTGGTCCGAAACAAGGGCAAACAATTATACAGTGTAGAATTTTTCAGCTTTTTTTGGTTCCTTTTCACACCACACTGATTGCTTTGGTCCGAACCAGTTGAAACGAACCAAAATGCAGTCACATGACAACATCCACATCACTCATTGGCCATAGCGTATTTCCTAAACTGCGACTGCGCGGGCTGGTTTTGTCCCTGGCTGTAATCTATTACATTGTTTGTATACACCACAATATGCAAACAATACATTTCTATAATGAAGCGCGGATGCGGCTTGAAAACAACGTTCTAATGCACTGCAAACAGCGAGCGTGCAACGCTTGTCATTTCAAGCGAAGATCGCGCTGTTCTTGTGAGTTTTCGAAAGTTGGGACCTAATATGGTCATCAGACCAAATTCCTATGAGGCTCCATACCTCCTCACTACTCCAAGTTTGTCCGCGAGCTGCCATGCTAAAGTGCAAACTGTCAACAAACACTTCCTCATCACATAATGCACAGTGCAGCTAACTACGGCAGCTGGTTTAGTCCAAAAATGATCAGTCATTTTTGCAGTTGGGTCTGTTCGAGGTCGGATCACGTTCTCACCACAAACAAACCGCTCCAGAGTTCGTTTGAAAGCGCACCGAGACCACCTCTTCAAGGAGGTCTCTGTACGCTTGTTTGGTGCGCACCCGAGTGCAGTTTCTGCTTTCACACCTGACCAAAGGGGAAAACGAACTCTAGTATGATTCAACCGAACTAAATGAACTGTGATTTTGATCAGCGGAACTGAGTGATATTTTTTATTTGTACCTCTTTAAGTCACCGTTGAAAATCATTAGGCTCTATTCAATGTTTATCTTGTTCATTTGTCATAATCAGGGTATGATTTAGTTGCTCACTGAACTGATAGTCAGGCTCTAGTTGGTTGGCATTTAATTCAATTTGAGTGTTTGATAATATCTGATGCTTTCATTTGTCTTGTATATTAAAGCATATTTTCTTATTGTCGAATCCCTCAGGAAAGCCCCTAGCAGTGGCGCACGCAGCGGAGGCAGATCCACAGCATCAGCTGGCACAGGAGGGATGTGGCGCTTTTACACTGAGGACTCACCGGGACTTAAAGTGTGAGTACTCACTCACACAGAAGAATTTAGAACTCTTTCTACTCAAAGAGAGAGTAAAATATATAATATTACACACGTTTTATTCATCAAAGGATCCTGAAAAATGTTTTCCAAAGAAATATTAAGCAGCACAACTTCAGCTTTGCAATCACAGGAATAAATTATATTTTAAAATCTATAGTTGTTGGCGCAGAGTAGAGCTGCAACTAACGATTATTTTTTCTGTCGACTAATCTAACGATTATTTTTCCGGATTAATCTTATGATTCTTTTTTACTGATTATTGTATTTCAAAGAGGGTAGTGAATTTGTAGATTATTTTAACATGAAATCAATGAATGATGACAATATTAATTGTATTTCAGGAAGGGTTGTGTACATAGTATGCCATTTTATAATGAAATATATGAACACAAGAAGCTTTTTAAACATAATCTATAATGATACTATTCATCATAAAATGTATACAGAGTAGGCCTAATTAGGAAAAGTTGTTTACTATAGTAGTTGAGTATGATTTACTTATTGATTTGTGTCAATAGTAAACGAAAATGCACTTTTGTTTATCTGCAAAAGGTTCACATACAGGAGCTTTCAGCATAGTTTTAATATAGTATAACTAGTCGTCTATTTTGAAGATACATGTGCATAAACAACTACTAAAGCTGCCAGAAGTTTTTGTCCAAACTTCAAAGACACATTTAAATGATTAAAGCTAGAGGCATATCTTAACTTTAATGTTACTTTAATCATGCAAACTACCTATATACAGCATGTTATTATGCATATGTGTTTAGGACAGAGGGGAACCAGGTCGCATTAACAGGAGATATATGCAGCCCATAATAAATAAAAGCACGAGACGTACTGGGGTCGGAGAAGCACCCCGGAAAATGTGACCGTCTGTTGCAATACACGCGCCACGGTTCAGCTGCGCGAGAGAACCATGGAGAGAACACTGGCAGCAGGGTTGCCAGGTTTTCACAACAAAACCCACCCATTCGTTACGCAAAACTATCCCAAAACAAGCCCAATCGCGTTCCGGGGAGGTTCTCTGGTAAGCAGAACCGTGTTTGGGGGTTCTCTGGTAAACATCGCGTTTGGGGGGTTAAATATGTGTTTTTTTTGCAGGGCTGCCTGCTAGAATTCTCATTCCCGGGGCTAAATATAACATAGTTGGGATCGCTTCAACCCGCGGACATGAGACACAGCCCGCGGCAACAGTGTAGAAGTAGCCCAATTCCGCGGAAAAAAACGGGACTTGGCAACACTGATTGGCAGTGTGAAAGCTCCCGCTCTCCACGCGCACAGCTCCTGCTCTGCCACCGCGTGCAGTGTGAAACCGGCATTACAGAGCGAACAAAGCACAGTTTTATTCGGCTTCTGTTTAAAGTACTCCCACACTTTTGAATGTCGCGGCCTGGCTTTATATGATAAATTATCATTTTCACTATGCCCGGGAGCAGAAGCTGCCATTATTCTAGATCTTCTGTTCCATTCTAGAACGTAAATAATGTGCCGTCGACGCATTTCACGCACGTCGACGTATTTTCGTAGTCGGTCATCGACGTCGACGCGTCGTTGCAGCCCTAGCGCAGAGCCTCGTAGGCAGCACGCCAACATATACGTTGTTGCGCTTCGGACGACCCAAGTTTGAGTTGTGGACCTTTCCCGATCCCGTCCCCCTCTCTCTCTCCCACCTTGGTTCCTGTCCACTCTGTACTATTCTATCATAATAAAGGCAAAAATTACCAAAAATAAATAAATCTACAAAACCAAGAAAAAGAAAACCGATACTATAAATTGTAATATTTTACAGTAGTACTGTATTTTTGATAAAATAAATGCAGCCTTGGTGAACATAAGAGACTTCTTAAAAATAAAAACATAAATATATGGTATAATGTACTTGGATAACACAATTTTTTAAAAATTACATTTATTTGTTTAGCAGAGGTTTTCCTAATAAACTATTGTATAAATAGTGCTGTAAGTACTGTTGGGGTAACATTATTTATTATTATTCAGTGATTCAAATATATAGTTGGTTTGTATTTTAAAATAGACTGCAGAAATTAAGCAATTTGAGAACAAATCGTTAAGGGTTTTATCGTAATATTAGAGAACGGATATGTAATATTCGCAAAGTCTTTAATTTTCTTTTTTTATTGCTAATTATGATTTTAAAGTCATAACAGTAAAACCACTAGCTAGGAAATCATGCTAGACATTATTTTTATTGCTTTTATTTAAGGACAAAATAAAAACGGTTTTGATTTGAGGTGCTTAATGTGCAAAGAACCAACACAGACGCTCATTTTTAATTCATCCCCTCAGCTCAACAGGAAGTGACACGAAAGGGACGGGTTCTGAGAGGTTTAGCATTTATAAGGATAAACATGAAATTTTAACGACAGGAAATTGGCCTCATGGGCTCAACCTCCGTCTTTATTTGATGTCTCCCCTGCCGTTTCCCCTCCTACAGCTGTGTACGTGTGTGCCTGTATTTACAGCCATTCTCTCAACGCAACTAACTTCTGTTATAGTGTGTTCACCTACAGCAATTTCTCCTTTTTAAAGAGCGGTTCTAGATTTCTAATGTTACAGCTGTTTATCCGTATGTACGAATAAGCCGAGCATGTCAGAATGGCTATGAGTGTGCGTGGTTACAGTGGCTGTATTTACAGTCAAGAGTCTCTTAGAGTAAGAGAGTCTGGAGTTATGTGTGTGAAGTATTTTTCACTCTTTAGATTTTGTGTGTGTGTGTCTGTGTTTTGAGCTTAATTAAAGTTCAGTTGGAAAAGGTCACATCAATTAAAGCCTGAGGGGTGGGCCTTCAGTCGGCATGGTTACACCGCTGCCTAGCGACTCAGGGGATGGTCAGTTCCTGCTTTAATAAAGCCCCACATTTTCCATCTAGCTCGTTAACAGTATCCTACTCGCCAGCATTTAGAATCCTAATTACACTGTCCTCTATCACATGATCAAGACGAGCAGTCCTGATTGGCCCACAGGGAGGAAGTTTGTGCCAAACTTTTTATTTAAACTCCTCTCGTATTGTAATCAAGGATCTTCTGAAATTTGAGAATTAGTTACTGAGTTTAGTTTGTCTATCCTCCACAAGGGGTCCTTGTCCGATTAAAAAAAAAAAAAAAAAAAAAAAAAAAAACATAAATAAAAGAAAAAGAGATCTGGCAGTAATGCATCTATTTCTTTTCCCCCCTTCTTGCAGTGGTCCAGTACCTGTTTTGGTGATGAGTCTTCTCTTCATCGCATCTGTATTCATGCTGCACATCTGGGGAAAGTACACACGCTCCTAAACCTGCTTGACCTTTGGACTCTGACCCTGAAGCCTGCCGCCAAATCTTAAGCCATTGGACTTGGACCAAACTCTGACCATCAACACATTTTCTTTATTAACCTCCATTTCAAGGGGTTTTCACCCCCATTCAAGTTTACCCAGCCACTACAACCATTTGATAATTTAAAAACCCTCAGCTTCCTCCTCCCACCATCTTTATTTTTTTTTTTTGTTAAACCTTTGTACAAACTAATATGTAAAATTGTACAATAAAATGCTGTAAAACATTTGTTACCATTGTTTTTTTCATCTTCAGTTGGGTCTGATTTGCAACACAGGGCATAATTAGCATATCTTCAGTCTGTGGGATAAGAAGTGGTTGTATGCAAATGTGCATTCCAGGCGTGCTGTTACTGTGCAAGTTGGTTCGGCTCCAACAGTCTCTGAATGTGACGTAAGAGGTGTGCTATTATCCCAATTCCATTGAGCCTGCAGTCATGTCCTATCAACACTAAATCAAGCGTCCCTGTGCAAAAACTAAATCTTGCCCTGCCCAGTTCACACAATTCTATACAAAGGTCATTTAAAAAAAAAAAAAGTCTTTAAGTAGTGTAAAAAAATTTTTAACCGTGTGATAGGTGGCTTTGCCTTTAAATAACACATCACACATTCCTAATCTGTTGTGAATAGGTAGTTTTCTTTTTTTTTGTTATAGAAATGCACCCCAGAAAATCTGTAACGGAATAGTTTCACTTCTGAGCTATTTATATGATATTTTATGAAAATGGACAGGTTTAACTTTCAGCCTGTAATGGAGGGGACTGAGTTGAAGCTGGACATAAATAAGGAGTTGAGTTCTGTTTGAAGGAAAACCAAGGTAAGGGGGTATTAACATTGTAGTGATTAGTATAATTTTAAAATGCATGCTATATGAATTCATGAGGGACTCCATATGGCTTAACTTATGGCTGAAAGATAAATCTGCAGTAGCCTCAGTTTAACAGAAACTATCTTCATTTGAAAAAAAAGGTTTAAGCATTTCTTACAACACTGAGATACGTGTTCATCAAACATCTACATAAAATATTCGGTTTTTGTATATTTAGTGATCTACAGGGTATAAAGAACCTGGTATGTGGCATGTTCCTAGCAAGCTAATTCATGTAATTTACCTTAGTTCACGGCATATCACATTTGCAAAAGGAATAGTTCACACACAATTTAATATCCATCACAATTTCTATTCTAGATTGTGCTACATTGTTTTTGCCGATAATATCCACAAATACACTTAAAACTGAAGATTGTTACCGCGTATTCCTACCGAACGTCAATCATAATCTTCACCCGAGAACATAAACATTCGCCTGTAGGAGGCGCTGTGACACACTCTTACAAGTTAAACAGCCTCTCTCTCTCTGTGTGTGTGTGTGTGTGTGTGTGTGTGTGAGAGTTTGAGCCTGTGTTCTTCATTATTCATGTCCTAACTGAGAGTAAGGTTTCCCTCTGGTTCATTTTAATCCCAACAGCTAACAACACACTCCGAATTATTCAGCATCATCTTAAAAATGGATCCACATGGGCAAGGAGGGGTGCATTTGAGTGTGTGTTTTGATTGTTGTCTACTGGGCTCTATGTGCTACTTTAGGCTGAGATCCAGTGTTTATGACAACTGCAATGTCTGCTCAGATACAAAAAAGAGTGATTATAATGTAAACGGCCAGCAAATTTAAAGAACACCATGTCCATTCTAAGGTAGCTACTTGAGATTTTGTAATATTTCGATTTAAAAAATAATTTCATTTATTGTATTTGGTCATATGTTGCACCATTAGTGTATTTATGTACATATTTATTTTGGCACGGATATGCGTCCATTAGCATATTCAAGGACTAGAGGAAGTCACACTGAAAGGTTTTTAAATTTCTTTGAAATTTGAAAACGTGTTTGGGTGAGCGTGCTCACACCTCGAGATTCAGAGTTTTTTCTGTTCATTTATTTTTCTTTTCTTTTTCTTTTTTCTTGTAACCATTTCCTGAGCTCTAACCACTGCCTGTGTAGAGGGACAGCCCCGGAGAAAACACACTCACAGATATCACCAACAACAGCTGCATGCAGAAGCTCATGCTTTCATACACACAGTTTTAAAAGGCCACATGGCTCATTTTCTATGCAGATAGGCCTACCTTTCTTTCTCTTTCTTTCTCTCTTTCTTTCTCTCTCTCTTTCTTTCTTTCTTCCTTTCTTTCTTTCATTCTTTCTTTCTTTCTTTCTTTCACATATAAACAGACTTTATTTTTCCTCAGAGGACACACTGTCACACTTCACCCCTGTACTTCAGTGATATCACTTTCAAAACATTCTCTGTATCAGTTTTTTTTTTACTTGTTATAATTAAATATAGAATAAATATATTTTTGAGATAAAGGGGAAACCAGAAGTGGAGTGGATCTGTTTGGAAACCCCAGGTTGGCAGCGGCAAGTCAAGGTGGAAATGCAGGTTTAGCTCACTTTCAGAGGATGTGGTTCAGGAAAGAGTGCAGTTTGTCCCCACCCCCAAAAGTTGGTATGGTGGACCCTTCCACTTGAGGAAATTCGGTGTAAAACTGGAACAAGAAAGTTGGTCAGGTTTAAACGGGGTCCAAAACATTTTGTGATCCGATGACTCAAACCACATTGAAACGCACATTACGACATCGCATTTGTAGTGTAAATGTTAATGTGTTGTTGATTAAAAGTCCACCTACTCAACTGTCAGTCATCTATTGTGTAAAATGGTTTTGAACATTGACGGTAATATATAAAATTTGGCAAAACACACACATATTTCTGGAATGCCAGAGATGGATGATCTGGTCACTTTGCACCGTCAAAACGAAACACGATTCATAGCCTACTTTGCATATTTCAGTAGTTATTTGAAGTACAGGTGAATCGCATTCACATGCACAGCAACCCAGGCGTCACACATTACAGCAGCATCTGTGCCATGTCATTGTCATACTACGATAGGCCTACATGTGAAATAAAAACTGACAAGTGAGGTTTGTCTTCTTGAAAGAGAAATTTAGTATGAGGACGAGCGTAATAGCCCGGAGGTGATGACAGTGACATTTGCATAAGTAGAACAAGAGATAGTGCAGTGCAAGCCACTCCTTGTCTGTGGGAAGTGAGCCTCCTGCATTCTTACATCTTTTCAAATGACTTAACATGAACTTCACCGTGATCGGTACCAAGGAGTTTCACTGTTCTTAAGAATTTTATAATAGCCTAATCCCAGATTTGTTACCCTAAATATTCACGTCTGCTTACATGAGATTGTTAAAACTGTTTCCTGTATGTTAAAACATTTATCAAATGTCATTGAATAAGTATCCGATCTAGAGATACAAATTACATTTTCTTCAAACTTTCACTAGGCTGTATCTCATTTCTAGAATAACTAAATGCCTGTAATAACTAATAAATATAAAACAGTTTTTTTTTCAAATTATTTTCTAGAATGCTTGGCATGGTGATTACATCAAAATTGTGGACAGTGAATGATTTGTTAAAAAAAATTGCAAATAATCGCTAAATGAAAATATGATGTTTAGGTTATTTGGAAAAGTAGACCGAAAAAGTACAATTTTGAAACTTTTCTTATACATTTACAGTGAAGGAAATCTTAAAATGTCAGAAAATTTAAAATTTCAACACTTAAAATGAAAATAAAATTTTTAAATTTTCATGTATCGCTTACAGTGCTATAGCATCCTTTAAAAGTCGAAACGTTTTCATGCAAGTATTTTGTCCCTATTTTGTCCTCTAATTGAAGAATCGCCCATATAACAGAGACTTTGTGGTTATGACACCTTCACCCATTTATGGTTGAGACCGAATCTGTGATAAGTGTTTAAAGTCAAAAAGAAAGCTGATTGGTGGCCTCCTTTAGTAATCTGTCTCTTTGATCTGTGTGCCTCTGATGTTTGGGTGTATTTCTGTTTCGGTCTCTGTCTCTGTCCATTTGTACCTCGTGTGCACTGTGTGTGTGTGTGTGTGTGTGTGTGTGTGTGTGTATGTGTCTGGCAGTGTAACTGGGCGTATGGCTCAATGAGTTTGAGCCGTATTGGAATTGCCTACTCTCCTCAGGGAGCCAGAGCGGACAACTGGTGTGGAATGGCGGGAGAAGAGCAGCAGCTTCAGGATGGTAGTGTGTGTGTGTAGGGAAGCGTGCTAGTAGAGTGCCTGGTTTTAATGGATCATATGGTTGATAAAGCGTGGAATGGAGAGACAGCCGCTATCGATCCTACACTAAGGCTATGCACCAATGCTATACTGAGGTCCTTTGAGACACAAACGCATACAAACACAGAGAGGGACACTATGTGTCATTGCTGACATTGCTTATATATAATGACAGAAATCTTTCTTCACTTTGACATTTTGATATGGTCGTAACTGAATATTCAGTTCAGTGAGTCAGATGCTGATTCAGTTAAGCGAAGGTTTCGTCATACTGATTTAAACTGATAACTTCCCGTCTTTTTAAACGAATTGTCTGAACTATTCACTAAAAGAGCCGGCTCATAAGAGTCATTTGTTCATGAAGCAGACTATATTATTGATTCATTAAAATGTATTTATCAGTTTTGGCCCTGTCTGACCAGGGCCCTTAGAGTCATTCTCCTAGTCTTTCCACCTGTACAGCACCCTTGAACACAATTTCATGGCAATTTGCAACAATTTTATGTTTTGGCGAATTGGTGGCTAATTCGTATGAATTTGTATATAGCCAATAATACATTGAATGGATCAAAATGATCCATTTTTCTTTTATGCCAAAAATCATTAGGATATTAAGTAAAGATCATGTTCCATGAAGATATTTAGTCAATTTCCTACCATAAATGTATCAAAAAGGTATTATTATTAGTAATATGCATTGCTAAGGACTTAATTTGGACAACTTTAAAGGCGATTTTCTGAATATTTATACTTTTTTGCACCCTCAGATTCCAGATTTTCAAATAATTATATCTTGGCCAAATATTGTCCTGTCCTAACAAACCATACCTCAATGGAAATATTTATTCAGCTTTCAGATGCTGTATAAATCTCAATTTATGACTGATTTTGTGGTCCAGGGTTACATTTAGGATATGATTAGACCTAGAACAACTTTTACCATTCTTATTTTTTTCTTTATTCCCTTAAATCCCTTTTAATCATTTAATTATTCAATTCATTTAAATTAAAAACAAAATTAATAAAAAAAACTTTGGTCCCAGCAAATGTTCAAGACATGGTTATGGCCTTGGACTGCATGTTTTGATTTACTAAAAATAATTCACGTCAATACTCTCTAAAAGCAGAAAATACAATACAGAACCAAACAAAGGCCTGGTTTACATCCTAAACCAATAAAACTGTTTAGCGAATTACAGTTTTGATCAGTCAATCATTAATGAGGAAGAAAGCGGCCACCTTGTGATCAGGAGAGCAGAAGAACTGACAGAAGACAAGCAAACGATCACGAGCCAATGAGCTCAATATCATCCTCTGATGGTAAGTGATAATGGTGTCATCACGTCTTCATTTTGAACAGTGGCACGTGGCCAAACGTCAGCTGGCACGGTGGTGGTTTAAACCAAACCAGGCTGATCATCTGGAACTGTTGTAACTCTGGATGGCTGACAGATAGTAAGTTGGCCTAGTGTGACCCTGTTGGCAGCGAGGAGCGAATACCCCCTACTTTTCTTTCTCTCTTCCTCTCGATTCGTCCACCAATATCTTTTTCCAGGTTCAGACAGACAGAAATTGCAGTGTACGGAGTGCTGAGGAGGCAGCACCACCAGCAGTGTTGAAACAGCGCGTGTGACTGCCGCTGGAATGTGTGTGTATGTATGAACGTGTGACCTGCTGAAGAATGCGCTACGTTCGTATGACGTTGGGGGGCACGAGGAGATCCCAAGTCACAGATTAAAATGTTGCAGGCAAAGCGGTCGGTCTCCCCTCTTCCTATTACTGTATGTGCTTTCTAATATTAACCCCCCTCTCACCAGCACACATGTTCTGTCCCATCCCTGAGGTGGATGAGTGTGTGAGTGTTATTTTTAGGGCCTGCTTTTTTTCCACTACTGCATCCAGTATGCTCAAGGAGGCCGGTCAGGTGGTGAGACGTGAGAGGGGCTTGCCTAATGAGAGAGGGCCAAAGGCAAGACTAACAGACACTCAGCACTATTACACAAACACACATGCTATAAATCACCAAAGACCTCAGCAATTGTAACACATGCTCCTGTGGGGCCTGAATTAGCTATCACAAGACAACACACACTCCCAGTGTGCATTTCATGGGTGGTAGAGCCAGACAGAGCATGTGTGAGTGTGTAATTTGCTTTTTGAGGCTGTACTACTGGTCAGGTGCAGCTGTCAGCCGAGAATATATTCTAATTTGTTGTAATTTGCTGATTTAGTTTTATTAAAAGCTGCTTTGTCATTTACTCACCCTCATGTTGCTTCAAACCCATTGAACTTTCTTTACTGGGACACAAATTGAGATAGCACAATTGTACATTATCATCATGTACACTCACCTAAAGGATTATTAGGAACACCTGTTCAATGTCTCATTAATGCAATTATCTAATCAACCAATCACATGGCAGTTGCTTCAATGCATTTAGGGGTGTGGTCCTGGTCAAGACAATCTCCTGAACTCCAAACTGAATGTCAGAATGGGAAAGAAAGTTGATTTAAGCAATTTTGAGCGCGGCATGGTTGTTGGTCGATCTGAGTATTTCACAATCTGCTCAGTTACTGGGATTTTCACGCACAACCATTTCTAGGGTTTACAAAGAATGGTGTGAAAAGGGAAAAACATCCAGTATGCGGCAGTACTGTGGGCGAAAATGCCTTGTTGATGCTAGAGGTCAGAGGAGAATGGGCCGACTGATTCAAGCTGATAGAAGAGCAACTTTGACTGAAATAACCACTCGTTACAACCAAGTATGCAGCAAAGCATTTGTGAAGCCACAACACGCACAACCTTGAGGCGGATTGGCTACAACAGCAGAAGACCCCACCGGGTACCACTTATCTCCACTACAAATAGGAAAAAGAGGCTACAATTTGCACGGGCTCACCAAAATTGGACAGTTGAAGACTGGAAAAATGTTGCCTGGTCTGATGAGTCTCGATTTCTGTTGAGACATTCAGATGGTAGAGTCAGAATTTGGCGTAAACAGAATGAGAACATGGATCCATCATGCCTTGTTACCACTTTGCAGGCTGGTGGTGGTGGTGTAATGGTGTGGGGGATGTTTTCTTGGCACACTTTAGGCCCCTTAGTGCCAATTGGGCATCGTTTAAATGCCACGGCCTACCTTGGCATTGTTTCTGACCATGTCCATCCCTTTATGACCACCATGTACCCATCCTCTGATGGCTAATTCCAGCAGGATAATGCACCATGTCCCAAAGCTCGAATCATTTAAAATTGGTTTCTTGAACATGACAATGAGTTCACTGTACTAAAATGGCCCCCACAGTCACCAGATCTCAACCCAATAGAGCATCTTTGGGATGTGGTGGAACGGAGCTTCGTGCCCTGGATTTCTAACATTTCTAAAGAATGCTTTCAGCACCTTGTTGAATCAATGCCATGTAGAACTGAGGCAGTTCTGAAGCAGAAGGGGGTCAAACACAGTATTAGTATGGTGTTCCTAATAATCCTTTAGGTGAGTGTATATTCCCCATCTTTCTGCAGTTTTGCTATTGTTAACTAAAACAATAAAAAAGTTTGATAATTGAAATAAATCTGTAATAAAATAAAATATAAAAATGAGATGAAAAACGTAAACAAAATTTAGAAAGAAAATGCGTTTACATTCGAAAATTACTAAAACTAGAAATATAAAAAAAACATGACAAACTTACTAAAAAATTTAATTCAAATAAAAATGTAAAATAGTCAATTAAAAAATTTATAAAAACTTAATTCAAAATATTAATAAATAATTTAATAATACATAAATTATACTAAAACATTAATTTACAACAAGACAACCAGTTAAAGTTCAAAAAAACTTTTTTCTTGACATATTTCTGTTCACAGTCTCTTTCTGTTGTTAGAGAGCATAATGACACACACACACACAAAAAAACCTTTTTGGGAGAACTATTAAAAATGAAAACAACTGCTTAAAATGTTTGAGGAATTTGGCATTCAAACTGTGTAAACAACTCCCAAGTTCCAACTGAACGAATTGCTTTTTCTCTCAGTTTTCACATGTCTAAACAGACGTGACCGTTGTAATGCTTTAGGGACAGCCGGGAGATAGGGATTATGGAAGCATGAGTGTGCATGTGTGTTTTCTTGCTGTCCCAGCCAGCATCACCCTGTGATGTCACGGGGCAGGGGGTGGACACAGGACCAGGGTGTCACTGTCATGTCTCACACACACTCTGCACTGCTCTCTGTCCTTCCTCTCTCCTTGTCCACTGCAGTACAGTACATCTCTACTCATTTATCCCTCTTCTGTTTTTCTTGCACATTCTGGAAAGCTTACCACGTATGAAAGGGGGCTACATTTAAATAAATCTGTCCCCCATTCCCCTGTATAGCACCAATAGATCTTTTTTCACTCTATATATAAATGTTACATGATTGAGGTGTGTATGATGTGATTTGACATGAACAAGCTTGTGTGTCTTGTATTGTGAGTGTTTATCTAGGTCTTCAGTTGCTCACAAGAGCAGATGAAAGGAGGCTCTTAATTTTGTGTGTCATGGAAAATCAGTTTGATTCATCCACAGTCAGCAGTGTCAAAGCGTAGCCGGGGATATCAGACATGGCCTCGGTTAAATTCTTGTAAGATGAACATTTCAATGAGAAAGTTTTTACTTGTGTTTGAATTTCCGAGATTTTTTTAAAGAATGCATTAAATTGATGATTCAATGATTCAAATGATGCAAACAAAGTTCATTTCGCCTGTACAGCAGCTCATTGTTCAGCTGAAGTCCGTTTCCGTTGTACTGAATCAACACTGTAAAGTGACAGTGACAGTAAAGATATTTATAATATTACAAAAGATTTTGAATTCAAATAAAAGCTTTTGCGTTCCATTGATCAAATAATCCTGGAAAACATGTCATGTATCAAATGTATCATGCTTTTCACCAATATATTTAGAGTTTTCAATATTAACTATCTCTGATTTATCTCATATAGGATGCTAGCCTGACAAGCAAGACCCAAATCAAGATGTTGGGTCTGGGAACTCACCATTGGCAGGGCTCAATCCGAGGGAAGGGATAAACTGTTGTCTTCCAAATTCCCTCTGCACGCAATAGGATAGCGCTACAACCAACCAGAGCAACGAAGAAGGTGAAGCGGAGCTAGTTGATAGATTAAACTTTCGCCGTATCCGGTCGGCAAAACTCAGAATACCACTTCCTTTCTTAAGAATGACTTCAATGGCGTTCTTTGTTCTTTTCTCAAAGAAATGCTTAACAAGTCTTCCAGAGTTGCGGCCAAAGCCAATTCGCAAGACGCTGTTCACCAGCTTGCACGTGAAACCGTGACAACTCTGCCGTCATTATGTTAAGCCCGCCCACCGACTCTATACATGGTGCGTCTAGATTTCTAGGCTATATGGGTGCATTTGGCTAAGAAATAACGCGGTAGTAAAGCTTAAGAAATCATAAGAAATGTTGGTAACACTTTATTTTAGTGTCCATGTTACACGTTACATGATGTAGTTACTATAGTACTAACTATAAATTATGCATAATTACATGCAACAAACTCTAACCCTATAGTAAGTACTTAATTAATGTTACTCAGTACTTAAATGGGTAACACTTTAGTTAAGGGTTCAATTCTCACAATTTACTAGTTCCTTATTGGCATGCATATTATTAGTGTATTGGCTGTTTATTAGTACTTATTAAGCACATATTTATGCCTTATTCTGCATGACCATATTCAACATCCCTTAATCCTACCCAATACCTAAACTTAACAACTACTAACTATTAATAAGCAGTAATTGAGTTTATTGAGGCAAAAGTCATAATAGTTAGTTAATAGTGAGAATTGGAACATAAAGTGTGACCCTTAAATGTATAAATTCACTGTAACAAGAACACCTTGAAATAAATGTTTCTTGAGCAGCAAATCAGCATATGATTTTAGAAGGATCGTGTGACAATGAAGACTGGAATGATGCTGAAAACTTAGCTTTGCCATCACAGGAATAAACTACATTTTAATATATATTTAAAAAGAAAACATTTATTTTAATTAGCTATTTTAAATATAACTGTTTTTACTGTATTTTGGAATTCTACTGTAAGTTTGGAATACTGTCCAGTTTAAATTTTTTAAGTCTATTCAAAACTCACATTTTTAAATCATAAATGACTTACCCTAGTGGAAAAAAAAAACCTATACCAAAATGTATTTGAAATACATTTATTTCATATGTATACTACAAATCCATTAACATATTTACTGACATATCACTTGATACTTACTGATATAAATTCCTTGCCACCGTCACCTCTATTGCCTTTGGCTGTTTGGCTTGCTTAGTTGGGGACACTAAATATTCCACTAAATATTCAACTATATTACTCATCTGCCCGCGTTGACACTATATGATAATTAAACTGAGCTGGATGACATCACTGCTTTCTCCAGAGCGGCTGTACAGCCGAATCAAATTCTGTTGCATTATTTTCCTGTTAACACTGTGAAGCTGCTTTGGAACAATATGCATTGTAAAAAGCGCTATATAAATAAAGGTGGCTTGACTTAATAAAAATTATAATTAAACTTTATTTGGAGTACTTTATTGCACAATGCACATTTCTTGATATTAAGCCTAAAATGTGTTTTAATATCACTCCTAGTAAGGATAGTATGATCACTGTATAATAGTCTTAAATGCAAGATATTTATACCTAAAGTACACTTCAATCAATAATCAATGCACAATCAAATAAACTTAAGTATATATTTAGTTGGACCTCAGCACTATTTCTGGATAAATAAAGTATATTAAGTACAAAATTAGTTGTTCCAATTATAGCAGACTTTAAGTATACCGATTTAGTACCAAAAGTACAATTGCAGGGTACTTACACTCAGTACATAAATACAGTATGTAAATGTGTTTGTAGTATACTTAGTGTTTTTCAGAAACATAAGTATCTAACATTTTGCTAGCTAAGGACCACAGCGGTTATCAGGGGCTCGTTTCAATAAGGAGGTTCAACCAACTCTGAGTTGACTTACCCTGAGTTGGGAAACTCTGAGTTTTGGGTTTCAGAACAGCTGAATTGAGCTAGTTCAATCAACTCTGAGTAGACTGACTCTGAGTTAAGCGCATGCTCCACGACTATGAAAAGCCATGATCAATGGAGCTCCGAAATTACGATTCACCATGGCAACAGCACCAGACAAAAAGACGTCCGCATACTTCCGGGTCAAACGTAAGTTTAATTCTTAATCATTGTTATAATATCAGAGGTGAAAACTGGCAGAACAGTAAGTTATTGAACTAATATTCATTTTCATGGTATTAATTAAGTATTTAAACACCGCTGGCACTTTAAAAAGGGGGAGGAGACCGAAAGAAACTGGGTTTACCGAAGAAAACCTGCTCCTGACCAGGTTAGGTTCACAGAGTAAGTTACCCTGGTACCTCTCTTTCAGAAACGGGCTTGACTTACCCTGCTTTCTCGGGTTTAACATACCTCCCATTCTGAAACGGAAAACCCAGAGTTCCCCTCATTTCAGGGTTAACATACTCAGAGTTTTCACTTAACCTCCTTTCTGAAATGGGCCCCTGGTCCATCAAGTATTTAAACAAATTCTTGTGTTATTAATTGTAGTCTTTATTTATTTTTTAAAGCACAACTGCTTCAAAATTGACGCTAGAGGTATATTAATTTGTGCTGCAGAACAAAAGTGAAAGTGTCTTAAACATAAATTGAAAACAGCTTTTCCAAAAACCCTTTGTCAGTAAAGGTAACTGCTACTCTAAAAATGTCAATAGACCTGACTGACCAACTTGCATACAAAACTGAGTCTATAACGATGGGTGGACATGTATGAGTGTGATTTGCCTAAGGAACATAGATCCACCCTTCTCACACACATTCTGAATTATTCAGTCTACAAATTGTAATATTTTGTAAAAACAGTTTTGCAGACTTTGAGCCAGCTTTGCTTCTGGCCCATTATTCTGAGCAAACCTTCTGCAGGTTCTTCAGATTATACTTAAATTATGCTTGTCAGCCACAATGTTGGATTGAGATCAGAGCATTGACTGGCATTGCAGGCCTTTCAAGTGTTTGAGATCATTGTCCGGAAAGACTTTCTCCGAAGCTTTTTTAGACTCTTGCAGTATTATCCTGCAATACCATTTTGTCTGTTTTACAAAGATTTCCATTCTCTCATTTCTAAGTCAAAGTGTCTGCATTGTTAGATTTTCAGGCCATTGATCACTTTTAACCACAAAATCTTTTCCCACATCACAACTGGGTCACTATAATGCCTTCTGGCAAACTCCAGACAAGCTTTCCGTTTGGTTCTTTTGGAGTATACTACTAGTACTAGTTCTTTAGTTAAACCCTTCCATAAAAAACAGTGTTCTCCAGAGTTCTTGTCATGGTTCACTAGTATTTGTTCTCAGATGCTGAACTGGCACCTTCATCGTGATTGTTGAGCTCTTTATAGCTTTTCTTAAAAATTTCAGAGTCGAAGAAAGTCTGGGTAGATTGATGCCCCTCTGGGACATCCTAACATCAAACTTCACTATTGTATTTGGAATGTAGACATAATACACTTTTATCTGCAGTGAATTACAAATTAGCGACATAGAAACAACTGGTAAACTCTGTGATGTCAATCATCGGAAATGACCTGTAAACACTGAGCCATTTTCTTAATCCTCCTGGAAGAAGAGAAGTGCTTAAGTTTAATTTTTGCTACATTTTTTCTTCTTCATGAGTGACAGGGATGATCACACAGAACGCGGTTTTGGTCTTAAAAACACAAGACAGGTACTTGGCATTGTTTGCTGTTAGCAGTCTGCAGCGCACTTTCAGAAACCCTCCACCTTCCCCAGCTCCACCTGTATAGATCTGCTACGGCAGTGGTTAAATTGGCTTTTGTAGGGAGGGGGAGCCCTACGGTGAATGGTCATTCAAAATCGCGCCGGAAAAAGTGTTTTTACACCAAAGGAGCTCTTTTTCCAGTATTAATGTGTAAGGTAGGGTTGCGTAGTTATTCAAACAAAGAGAAATACTTTACAGTTCACTTAGAGCTATAGGCAGGGTTTTAAAATAAGTGAGGTCCAAAATTTGGGTAGTAAGGGGGGTTCGGGGGAATGCTCCCATGAGAAAAGTTTGATTTCTCTGATCTACATATGTGCATTTCTAATAAGTTTGAAGGCCAAAAAATGTATAATAAATAGCTTTCAAAACCATGTCAGTGGGCAGTAGATTATTTGATAATACCCCCCTAAAGATGAGCTTTGACTGTAGTCTTTCATTGTCGTCTGTGTCTCTGAAAAGTGTTGGGAACTTTTTTTGACCAAAGAGCCATTTTTTTCATTTTTGGTAAATACATTTTTCCAAAAGAGCCACAGTAAAAAAAAAAAAAAAAGAAACTTATTATTAAAAAGCATTTTTTTCAACAGTAATAATTATTAGGTCCATAACTAAAAACAAACAATTATGCAGCAAACAATAAATAAGTTGCAATATGGAATTAATTGTGCAGGGCTTTCACTGTGAGGTTGACCAACTGAGTATCCTCTTCGTGTGTGTGAACGGCCACAGTGCTTACATCTACTATGTTTATGTGAATACTCGACTTGGCATTTTGACATATTTCTGTGTTTATTTGGCCGTTTAGGTGCGCAACCGAAGACAAAGGCTAGTATGCTTTCGTGACTTATCATGCTTTTATGATTTATTTTATCGTGACACTCGTGAACAGCACTGAACACACAACTTGAATTCTCATGAACTTGTCATTAACTTCGGTAGGCTGTAGGCTACACTGAACAAGGGAATTGTGATTGGCTGCTTTTTTTCTGCAGAGAACGGATCTCTGTTGATGTGTGTGTGTCGATCTTTTTATCATGTTAGTATATGTTAGATATGTTGGTAAAGTGTGAGAGGTTCCCGACCGCTGCTCTAGCCGTTCGCAGATTTCCATGGTAACTCACTGTTAGAATTGTGACGGTTTTACCTGATGGCTGTGGGCACGGGGCTGAACCAGAGAACGCAGCGATTAACGCATTATGACGTCTGACAATTCCATGTAGCCTGTATTTGCCAGGAGACGATCAATAATTAAAGTCTAATAACAATATTATTTCGTGCTGAAGGAGACGGAGCTGAGCTCCAGCAGGGTGTGTTGTGGACCTGCAGGCGGAGCTGCGCTCCGGTGCGCTCAGGCCCAATTTAACCTCTGGCTACGGGGTTAATTGTATGTTACATGTGTAGCAGCAGCATGTCTTACATGCTCACAGCAATGTCTGAGAATGTATTGGCTGCAATGTATCTGCAGTAGCGTAGCAGATCTATTCCGCCAAGATCAAATACATTAACATTGACACATCCATTAGCATGCCAATCTCTCCGAGAGTTGTCATGACAGAACAACACTTCAACTCCTTTACATGTGTGTGTGAGTGAGTGAGTGAGT
Organism: Gobio gobio; assembly: GCF_949357685.1. Lineage (NCBI taxonomy): Eukaryota > Metazoa > Chordata > Actinopteri > Cypriniformes > Gobionidae > Gobio > Gobio gobio. The sequence continues at coordinate 29,703,650 of NC_137108.1, forward strand.
GTGTGTCTGTAACAGCTTATAATCAGCTAGTAATAGTATAAGCTTGCATTGCTAAAGCCATTCACACATTGATATACATTCACTAATAATCTACACACTTCGTTTTAGATCAGAAGCATTCTTGTTTTATGGGAAAGCCTTTGATATTCACATTTAAAATAATAAACTGTTCCGTTTTAACCTCTAAAGCAGGCAGAGCCTTGCTAATCAAAGGACAAGTAATCTGCTGCAATTAACCTTGATCTCAGAATTAGGCCCATTATAATTCAAGTACAGAATGTTGTTTTCAAGGCTAAAATAAAACAGTGCTGGTCCCGTTCGGCTGAGAGGCGTGGTCGGTCAGGTGAGGTTGATTACTTTGATGTCTTGGCTGTAGGCAACGGTGGAGGCTCTGGGGCGAGGAAAGGGAGGGGTACACTGAGCGACCATCCTGAATGATTCATGCACGAAAGAAAAATGCAAACTCGCAGATTTAGCACACAGATATTTGTTCTTTTAAAAGATTGATGGCCTTGAGCGAGGAAAGAATGGGGTGAATAACTAATGTATATGTGTTTGTTTCTTCTGAATGTGCACATTAGAGAGGCAGCTGATAATATTTGTTTTTGAATATGGTAGTGAGCGTGCTTAACTGGCTAAGGAGTTGTGTGTGGGTTGGCCATTGATGCATAATTGAACTTTTCAGAGAACAGGTTGTAGTGGAGATTATTATATATTAATATATTTTTAGGTTAGAGACGTTTCGTGATTTGTTTCTCTGTGGACAAAAAAAGAATCTCAACTAAAGCAGAATAACGTCTCTCTTCCTACAAAACTGATTTAGTCTAGTCTCACACTGACATCAATTGCTTCAACTGACATCAATGCCTCAGTCAGCAGATATTAAACCTGTGCTGCCAGTTTCTCAATTTGTTCAAACTAAATTGTTTACATGAAACCTGTGTGTCCGGATGTTTTAAATCACCACACATGTTTCACTTTCACAGTGTTGCTAAAGATAAATGTTACTTTGTACAATCTTTATATTACATTCCTGCAAAGATGACAGAAAATGTACCTGCAATTGATGTGTGGCAAATCATAGACCTTCATGGAATGGCAATTGAGTGAGACCTGGACACACCAGTAAGTGGTGAGGTATTTTGCCAAAAAAAAAAAGATTATGGCAGAAGAATAGCATAACTACTTCAGTATCGTGCATGTGCAGTACGTTTTCTGACGTTTTATTGTGGACGTAATTTTCAAACTTAGACATTAAGTTTGTCTGATGTCGTCATACTCAATTCTAGTCAGAATATGAGTCTGATACTGCTCCGTTGGGCTGTGATTATGGGGCGTGTTTCAACCGAACCAGGAAAGACCTCAATTGAATAGACCTACAACCAATCAGAGCAACGGAGCGACGCATAACGTTAGTTGTCAAATGTCAACAGAACTCAACTGCACTGTGTTGCCAAGTCAGTGGGTTGTTTTCCATGTCCGTGGATTGAAACGACCCCAATTATGTGATATACAGACCAAGGAATGCGAATTTTAGCAGGCAGCCCTGCCAAAATAACACATATTTTACCCCCCAAATGAATTTTTTTTCGTAGAAGCCCCCCAGAAAGCTATTGGGCTTGTTTTTGGCTAGTTTTGAGTAGCAATTGGGTGGGGGTTTTGTTGTAAAAACTTGGCAACCCTGTCAGGCACGCTGGAATAAGTAACGTTGGAAGAAAAAGATGAGTGTAAACGATCTTTGCCGGTGTTGTAAAAAAAGAATTTAAGGATACACAGAGTACTTACCAACACGATTATAATTTCTGAGAGAAATAGTAAAGGTGAATGCATATACGAACAAGTTCTCAATTTATTTTATCAAGTCCAGACCATAGACTGTAACAAATATAGACGTAGTGTTCGTGACGTCACCCATAGGATTCTGATGAGCAGTTTTGAAGCGTAAAGTAGGGACGAGCTGGCCGTTGCCACCTTGGCAGCGCGTCATCGTGCGTCACTCCCGGACAACAGAAAATGGGCAAAAAGGCGGGACGTGCTGAAGTGACGCGATGACTAACAGACAGCAGATAAATGGCTATCCACCTGTCACTCGAAGTGGCCACGCCCTTAATTATGCAGAACCTTAATGCTTTATATAATGTAAATGAAGGAGTTATAAAAAAATTCATCCCCCTCACAGTTGTCATGAAAGGCAAAATTAGCCGTATAGACCAAAACCACAGTTTGTACCAGGCTGTAAACATGTTTTAATCTGCTGTAAATTTGGGCATTTTAACATGGGGCTCAATTAGATTCTGCTCCCTTTTGGAGCCTGTCCCTAGTGGCCAGTCGATGAATTGCAGTTTATGTCACTTCCGTATTGGCTTCGAGAGAAACTGCTTGAGGTTGCCAGACCGAACTGCCCGAGCTCTAATGTTGTGGGCGGTGCTAAGTTTGGCTGGCATCCAGGCTAAGCTTAAGTGGTATTTTGCTAGCAAAAACAGTTTTCAAAATATCTTTGTGTTCTATACAGTCAAACAGGTTTGGAACGACATGAGGGTGAGTGAGTAAATGATGACAGAATGTTTGAGTGAACAAACTTTTAAAGTGAACTATCCCTTTAACATGTCAAAACAGCATGTCAGACTGTCTGTAGGTACGCTCACCTGAAGCTGCACTCTCCAAACCTTTGTTCCACTACAGAAGACATTTTTATAATTGCTTGGTAAGACTTAATTGAATAAATTCTAATCTAATTTAATTATGTTCAGCCCTGCAGAGGGACTATATCATCAAAAGTGCACAGCCCTGAAGATCACCGAGACCCCCTCGCACACAAGCTCCTGCGCGTGAAGGAACTTGGCTGGGAAAATCAAGAGACACAGATGACATGCTAGACCTGTCTGACTGCTGCTACACATTCTCTCACCCTTCCGCCCTGCGTGGAACTCACAAACAATGCATACACACTACTAGGGATGCGCAATAGTACGCCTGCATATTTTCATCACCTAGTCTGTTGTGCACACAGCCATAGGAAAACAAAAACTGTGTCGAGTGTGTGGTTCTAGGTTGATGCTTGTGTGGAAAGCTGGCGGTTGTCCTGGGTTTATCAGTGCATGCGTCTGGAACGTGTCACCTCACGATGGGGTCTCCCCGCCTATAAAATATGCATTACATACAGAATAACATGGAAAGAGCGTGGCAGCATAACACACACACACACACACACACTCAACAATTGGGCTTTGCACCATTGAGCATGAGCCCTGCAAAAACAAGCACACACACACACATACACAGAAGTGAGATTATCTAAAGGGCTGGTGAGAAGGTATATCCTCACTATCTTGATTTGCGGTATCTGTTACATTTTAGTAAACAAATATGGGGGATCATACAGTGGCGGTAACATAAGACACAACAGCACTTTAATTTGATGATGAATGTGTAATGTGTGTGTGTGTATTTGATATGAAGGATTAAGCAAACTTGTTCTCATCGGGTTTCCACAAATATGTTCATAGCCAAGATTACAAATGCAATTAGCAGTTAGGTGCGGTCACATTGACCGTTATGTGACAAAGTTTCGCAGGCGAAATCCAGTCATTTCAATAGGAATCCACCCTTCGCTGGGAGTTTGATTGACAGGCGATCTGACCAATCATAATCCGCCATCTGCTGAATCCGCCATTTTTGTCCGACAAAGCACTCAAGAGAGTTCGTAGATTAATGTTGGTGGACTTTAACTTGAAAAACGGGGTGTTCTGACATCTTTCCGCGTTTGAAACAACATTCCTTCAGAAGTTCATTCATGTTTATTTGATACTATAAATTAACTAGAAGGAAGAGATGATCGGTTCACGAGCAGCTTTAACTGAGGCGCTACAGCGACCTGTCACCACACATAAAAGAGCCACAAAACGGTATTTATAGTTTAACTTTCTTTAAAAAAATTAAGTTAAGACTTTGTTTCATATTTAAAGTAACCTTCTCTTTCCTGTCTGTCAGTGTGTTGTCAGTATCCTCTTTGCTCTGCAATGTGTGTTTCATACATCGTTACACTATTGACAATCAGTGTTGGGGTAACTCATTACAAATAACTTTATTTTGTAATAAAATTACTTTTTCAAGTAACTAAAGTAATGCATTACTTATAAAATTTACAACAAAATACCTGAGTTACTTTTTCAAAAAAGTAACGCAAGTTACCTTGTTTTCCCATTTATTGACTGTACAGCTCTCCTGTCCCTATGTTGAGAATATCTGTAAGTGCAGAGGGTTGTGTTTCATAATGGTTACTGTAGTTCTAGACTAAATGTGAGATTGCATTTACTAATCTCACTTGCACAAAAACAAAGATTCAATATTCCTCAAAATTAATAAAATCAGTGAAATGCAAAATCAGAACACTATGCAAACCTCCAATCATTACATTTGTTAAATAAAACAAATATGTTTATGCATTTAATCTCACTTTATTGACCAATGAACTTGCTGCTGACCTTCGAAAAACAAGCCCAGGCCAGGTGAAAAAAGTAACGTTAAAGTAATGTAACGCATTACTTTTCTTAAAAAGTAACCAAGTAACACAATTAGTTACTTTTTAAGGGAGTAACGTGATATTGTAATGCATTACTTTACAAAGTAACTTCCCCAACACTGTTGAAAATTGACCACTTTTTTTTCTAAGAAAACATACATTCTTATTTTAATTAAAATCACTGTCTGATCACCTGCGTAAAGCTATTAGTACTTTCTTAAAAACCTGTAAAAACCTGCAGCTCTTGTGGGGTGTTCCCAATCTTCAGTGGTCAGTATCTATGCGACATGGGCGGCCAAGGGGAGCGAAGGCTGGCCCGTGTGGAGGCGAGCTACTGTAGCTCAAATTGCTCAAGAAGTGTGCGTTGCTTACCTGGGTAACACATGGCACCAGGATGCACTATGGGAAGAAGGCAATCCAGCGGAGGCAGTGTGATGCTTTGGGCAATGTTCTGCTGGGAAACCTTGGGTCCTGCCATCCATGTGGATGTTACTTTGACATGTACCACCTACCTAAGCATTGTTGCAGACCACGTACACCCTTTCATGGAAACGGTATTCCCTGGTGGCTGTGGCCTCTTTCAGCAGGATAATGCGCCCTGCCACAAAGTAAAAATGGTTCAGGAATGGTTTGAGGAGCACAACAACGAGTTTGAGGTGTTGACTTGGCCTCCAAATTCCCCAGATCTCAAACCAATCGAGCATCTGTGGGATGTGATGGACAAAAAAGTCAGATCCATGGAGTCCCCACCTTGCAACTTACAGGACTTAAAGGTCTGTTGCTAACATCTTAGTGTCAGATACCACAGCACACCTTCAGAGGTCTAGTGGAGTTAGGGCTGTTTTGGCAGCAAAAGGGGGACCAACACAATATTAGGTCTTAATGTTACGCCTGATTGGTGTATAAAGCACATATTAATGCCTTATTCTGCATTACCATATTCTATATCCCTTAATCCTACCTAATACCTACCATGCTAAATATTAATAAGCAGTAATTTGGAGTTTACTGAGGCAAAAGTTGTAGTTAATAGTGAGAATTGGACCCTAATCTAAAGTGTGAACTATAATGATGAAAAAACAAGGTGTTAAAAAAAATCTTTACAGTGCACACTTGGCAGTGTAACATGTTTTGTTTTCTTTCTGTCAATCTTTGTTTGATGGCTAACAGCAAGTTAGTAAATAATTATGCTGGGATAATGGGAACCATTTTCATAATAAAACATCACCTAACAAGAACATGCATGTTTAATCACATGCAGAAAGTTCCAACTTTTTCCAAACATCATATAGAACTCGGAATAACTGTGTGGCTTTCCAGCTGTGGGAAGGCAATATGATGTGTGTGTTATATAATTCTCTTATTTACATAGTATCCCATAATGCACCACCCTTGAGAGTTACATTGCACTGCAGCGCAGGCTGCACACGTCATTATGTCATCCATGCAGCACGGTCCAGGCTGAATGACATCCGAGCAGCGCTCACGGCTGACCACGCCTTCACAGACACATGACCCTTGACCCAGACAAATCTTGACCACTGCACATCAGGGACAGATGGAATGCAGTAATTCGCTGCCAGAAACTCCATAGTGTGTGTATGTGTGTGTCTGTTTGCGTCTTTGTCAGAGAGACGACGCTGGGCTGTGAGGTCACAGCTGTGCTGGTCAACAAGCTCCGCCTAGAGCAGATGTCTCAGGTCCCCGTGAGACAAATGGGAAAAATCAGACAGTCTCTTGCAGATAAACACAGTCAAACAGACATGTACGCACAAACATACACACATGCTTACCGCAGCACGTAGACTGCGCTGAGAAGGCAGCTGAATAATAACGTTTTCTGACGTGCACCAGCTTTCAATTCTCTCTTCCGACTTGATTTTACCCCCGTAAACACCCTCCTTTAGACCAGAAGGGAGCACGTCATCGCAGCATCACAGCAACTTGCTCACATACAGCACACGTTCACTAGGCCACTACAGTGACGCCCTGTAGACCACAGTCTGGGCAGATGTCCATCTGACAACAGGAAGTCTCCTTGGCCTGAGAGTTTTCTCATTGTTACGTTTTTTTGTTGGCTTTCAGTCTTTCTCTTGAAGGCCATTACAAATGACCTCCGCCTGCATGAAAGCCACGAAACCTATTTACATGTGGTTTGCTAGCATTTCACCAAAAGTACACAGTTTTTTAAGAAACATGATTGTACGTATGTATGAATGTTATTCTGAATGCCTGAATGTGATTGACTTTAAAGCTGAATTGTATAATTTGTGCACCACTAGCATCACTGACTGGTCAGGGTGCCAACAGATACAGCATGACTGCAGCAGAGCCACAGTTGTTACACATTTGGAGGAAATCAACCTAGAAATGGCTTTAATTCAACAATATTAATATTCACTTAATATTCCTCAATATTATTGATCTGACTGTACTGATGCTGTTGTATGAGAACTACTGAGATGGACAATGAAATGAACTCATTTAATAATTGATGATCGTTACAATGGAACTGAATCAACACCGAACTGACTTCAGCTGAACAACAGCCGAAATACATCATTCATGTCATCACTGTAAAGCTGCTTTGAAACAATCTGTATTGTATAAAGCGCTATATAAATTGAGGTGACTTGACTTTAAAATGGTTACTTTTAGTTATCTTTGCAAATGCAGCTGGGATAGAATAAATAAAATAATTGAAAAAAATACACACTTACGTCTCTGAATATTTAGCTAGGATAGAAAATAAAATGCACTTTATTTAAATAGATTTGAGTTTCTAAAAGCAAAAACGTACAGAGCCACAGTTTTTACACTTTTTGTGTAATTTTAGCCTTAATAATTATAGCTCAATCATGACAACTCTCAGAATAGTTGTAGCCGCCGGCCAACACGAATCTACTTTTCTTCAATGCAACATTTTATTTTCATTAAAAAAGCAAGTAAAAAGTCAGTTACAAAATAAGAACAAATAAACAAATTGCAAACAACAGCACAAATCATTTCAATATAATCGATAAATATATTCAATAAATATATTCAAAGTTTTTCAATTGGGTCTAACAGTTTATTGAGGTAAGACAGAAATTAAAGTAATCGAATGTAAAATAACACTGGATAGTCTTCATTGTAAAAATTAAATAGAGATTAATGCTTACAATTAAAGTTATAAAACTTATTCAGTCAAGAGCAGAGAGTGATTTTGTTGGTTTTTTGTTCTTTGATTACCATGACAGACAGCAGTAATTTTAGAGTTTATGCACAGATTCAATATACTGTTACACAACATGTATTATCTGCATTATATGCGTTATAACTATTTACATTTGAAAACTGACTGTGTTTAACTGAACACTCGCCAAGATAGACATTTTTAACATCATTTTTGGTTTTGAGAGGCTTGTGCACTCCACTTACGCTGCATTCACATGGGGCGTCAATGCTTGACGGAGGGCGGGTCTGAAGCATGGTGCTGACGCGACCATCATAGTGACAACCGCCAATCACATTACTTTTCTGGTGTTGCATGGACGCAACTGGCTAGCGTCTGGAGTATGAGGTCTCTGCGGAACAAAAGTGGGCGTTTCTAAATTTGTGGGTGTTTTCAAACTGATGGGTGTTTATAAATTATGCAATGACAATGATCCCCTTCACCTGACCCCACATCTACCCACACTGTGACGTAGGCAAATCAGGTAATGCAGTGAAAAAGCCCCTCTGTTTATGGCCTCGCCCACTGATCTAGTAACTCCTATTACTATCCTGCAGAGACCTATACTTGAGCGTCTGCGCTAGAATATCTGCATAGGCGATCTGATTGGCTGACGCCTGCTCTGGCGCTTGAAAAGTTGAACAATTTTCAACTTCTGCCATGAACAACACCAGTGACATGACACAACAGAACCCACAATTCATTTAGGCAACGCATAACGTCACCCATTCAAAGTAAATGAGAAGTATTAATGCAGACGGCCCGTGTGAATGCACCATTATAGATCAGTGGTTAGTGGTTATAGATACGCTTTAGGTGTGACCACGAAACCTTTGGGAATGACTAAAATTATGGGAAATGCAAGCACTATTTAACAGGAGCGAATGAGACGAGTGAGTAAGAGGACGCGGGTGTGTGTCACTTCCCCATCAGAGAGAAGAGCGCGAGAATGCGCAACTGATGTTATTGCCAACAAAACAGACCGGCTCGGAATCGGAAAGACGTGAGACTGACTGTGAGACTGATCATGCGTAAAAGGCCGGTCGATCGGTACATCTCTAGTTTTAGCATGTTATTGAATATGGCAGTGTTAATGTATTTGGTATTGATGGACTAAATATTCTACGCTGCTGCTGCTTCTGCTTCTGCTGTTGATTATTGTTGCTGATTATTGTTGTTACTGCTGCAAAGCAAATATGGACTTACTGCTAATAGATACAGACACACTGCTGTGAGCATGTTAGAGCTGCTGCTGCCGCACGAATAGACATGTATATATCCGTAGCACATCTAGGCAGGTGGAGCTGGGGGAGGGGGAGGGAGAGAAAAGAGTGTCAAGTCTGATTATTTCAATACACAATTTTATACTGATTATTTAACTACTCTCAAAATTAAGAGTCCAACAGAGAATGCTGAAAAAAATGCATGCAAAATATTGTCTGTATGTCATGTATGTACATTTATGTTAGATGGGCCGTGAATCTTTGCTGGACAAGAATCCTGATTATTGGATCATCCTGATTATTGTCAGCATGTATGAATTTACATGCAGCAGCATGTATCTGTGACTTTTCTAAGGGAAGTTTAAAGGCCACAGACCCAAAGCTGAAGACCCTAGTTTGGTTTGAAGACGAAAAACATACCTAGCACAATGTTCCCTTACCATTCTTGATTTCTAATACGCACTCATCTGCACGAGAGCAGAAACGAAAGGGAATGCTCTCTGTATGTTTTTCCGTCATCTCTAGGCACGTTCATATGTGATTTGCTTGTGCTTATTTCATCCATTAGCTCGAAAGATCTGAAAAAACCTATACATTTATCCACACATAGACCCCTCCACTCAGAAATCAGGAAAGAAGTGATTGAAAGTGGACAAAAGAAACAGGCCACATCTCTGTGATGTTGCTGCTTGTTGGCAATACAACTAAGGTGGTGTTTCTTATGTCAGTCAATAGTCAAGTGGGTACCAAAAAACAACAGCAACTTTTCAGTTAAGGTAAATTATCTAAAAATGTCTGTGACGTCAAACCAAATGTTTTATTAAACATGTTAAAAGCTTCACTAACTTGCTCAGCAAGATTCTTTTCAAACTGTTGTTCTGCCATGACAGTCATCAATCTGGAAATGTCTAGCACAAACAGTAGAGCAGGGTCAGGCTAGGTCAGAATGCCAAGGTCATGGGTTTGAGTCCTAGGGAATGAATGAACTTGAAAGCAGAGCAAGATGCATCTGGCAAAGCTTAAAATGTAAAACACATATTTGCAGTGAAATCCAACTTGCATAGCTGAAATGTTTGCGTTTGTTTACTTGAGTACATGAGTACATGTCTTGTGCCATAGATTCAGATATCAAATGGCCCATCGCAAAGTTTATATTTGTGATAGCAACCCGTGTGTGATTGAAGCGTGAAGCTCTAGTTCCACATTGTGCCACAGCTGTTTCCCTGTAGGCAGTACGTATAATTGTGTGAGAGAGAAAGAGAGAGTGAGATAGAGGAAAAAGAGGTGAGAAACGATGATAGTCTTGGAGAGTTATGTGTTGTTGGATATTGTTTTCCTCATTGCTCTGGTAATGTACTCATCAATAATGGATCAGAATCTTTTGTCTAAACAAATCCTCTCAAATGTACTTTTCATGTTTGGCCGTCTCCTGTAACACGTGACCCTTGTTCTACAGACATATTCTGTTACATCACAGACCAGACATACACAGACTCTGAAAATTACCCCATGATTTACTTACCCTCAAGCCATCCTAGGTGTATGCCTTTCTTCTTTCTGATGAGCATAATCAGAGTTATATTAATAAAGATGGCAGTGACGAGGTCCATTGAGTTTGAAGCTCAAAAAAAGCACATCCATCCATGGATGGGCGTCCCGTAATGCGTAAACATTATGGGACGCCCACTTGACGGGATTTAAACTTTGTCAGCTGAAGACCCAAGTTTGGTTTGAAGACGAAAAAACATACCAAGCAGAATGTTCTCACCATTCTTGACTTCTAACACGGACTCATCTGCATCTGAGCAGAAATGATTTTTTTTCCGTCATCTCCGGGCGCGTTCATAATGTAAATTAGCTTGAGCTTATTTCATCCTTTAGTTTGAAAGATCTGAAAAAACCCATTCATTTACCCACACATAGACCCCTTCATTAAGAAATAAGGAAAGAAATGATTGAAAGTGGACAAAAGAAACAGATTTAAACACCAGGTGTAAACGGGTATGTGTCTGCCTTAAAACGAATCAAACAAATCTTAACACTGTGTCCAAATGGACATAAGAGTATTTTGCAAGCCCTTGTTCTTCGGTATCACAAAGGCTGCCAGGGTTTTGTTCACGGGTTACCGGAATTCATTACTAGAATCACACACATACACGTATGGTTCACTATCTTTGTGGGGACTCTCCATAGACGTAATGGTTTTTATACTGTACAAACTGTATATTCTCTCCCCTTACACTAACCCTAACCCTAAACCTAATCACACTAAACTTTCTACATTTTCAAAAAAACTCATTTTAAATCCATTCAAATTCAGATTAATCTCATTCAAAAACATGTACACACACACACACACACTTACGGTCCATTACGTTGCTTGATATTGCAAACTGGTTTTTGCTATCATATTATTAGAGAGGGAAAGGATGGGGCCAACACAGGTTATACTCCTCATGCCCTCTGGCTCAGGTGTCCTTGTTGGTTTGCATGTTCATTTATAAGCCCGAGCGTGAGTTTCGGAGTTTGCAAGTGTTCTCTCAAGTGTTCTCTCAAGTGTTCTCTCCCAGTGTAAAAATACTGCCCATATGATGGCAAGCGCGTGGCATGGTGCTGCTGATGACACAAGTAGCGCCTCCAAATAGCTCCACCAAGACTAAAAATAGCCTCCCTCTGAATGCAGCCAGCCACAAATACAGAGCAGCACTATCGTTTTACTCATCCTGAAAGAGAGAGAGAGCCTGTCCCCTTGTTTAACAGTTTCATTATGTGAGGAGTGCGTCACTATGAGGTGGAAAAAAAGTGAAAAAGAGGGAAAAAATTAAAGAAAGGAAAGGAAAGAAAGAGTGAGGGCGTAGTAGTTGGCAGGGGGAAATGGTTACCAGAGGGGATTATGGGGTTCGGCAAACAAGAGCCCTGTATGTATGCGTGTTTTGGATCTGCGCGTTGGATCTGATGGGTTACGTAACAAGATGTATGCAAGTTCGTCTCAAAGACGGTCCTAAAGGTTTTACGTATTGAGACGGGACCCCTGAAATGGTGGCAAAAAATGTAATGTTGCACGGTTTGCCATTTGCGCTTGGCGAAAACTTCCCCCCTCTTATATCACACAACGCAAACCACTTCCTCCTTCTATGACATCATCACAATGGCCCACTGCCCCTGATGCTCTCACCACAGCGATGACTCCTCGCCAGGCCTCTTTCTCTCTCTCTTTCCACTCCTCCGCTCTGGCCCGTTTGCACGTCTGCTCTTGCGCCACACACACACACACACGGGAGCGTGTGACGCAGCTAGACTTGGTTGGGCTCCTGTGGCCTGGTTCTCAGGGGCAGCAGTGACTGGACTCTTTGTCTCAGCGGCGGAGTTAAAAATAAAACCCGGGAAAGAGTTTGGCTAGCGTTATACCAGTGTTAGTGATACGTTTCAGCGACGTCTGGGGAATAGAGACCCCTCTTACACACTCAGACGCATACGGATACACTCACACCTCTCGCGGGAGCTGAACTCACGATGAACTTGGATGTGAAAAACATCCCAAAGCAATGGCCCACAGTGCTTTCTGGACCGGGCGGGAGCATCCACAAAACCGCCACCTCATGACGGAACACTTGTGTCATATTGCGTAACTTCAGCCACACATGCAAATTAAATATACGTCCATGTAAACATGCAGCTCTGATACAGCTGTAATGGTTATTCTTTATACTGCATTTCCCTTTATCTTAGTAAGAAGAAAAAGGAGGGAATTTTACAGTATAATGGAGATTTTGGGGAAGATTATGAAATGTAAAACTCACAGATAACTTTTAACCCAGCACTCCCTTGTTCTCTCAAGTGTGCAGCAATTCTGAATGTATTTGAATTTATGAATGTACCTACTGTACCACTTCAGAACCCTTTCTTGCCACAAATAGGGAAGAACAAGCAAATGCATTATCCATTGAATGGAATCCACAAAAAAATGTAATGTAATAAATACATAAACATTTACATATAAATAATGTATATATAAACACATACATTTAATGATATACATACATACTTACATATAAATTATTTTTTTAAAAAGTAAATTATTTCTCAAATAATTTCAATTAATAATGCAGTCCTTCGCTTAACATAAAAAAGACTGTGAGTTTAACAGTAAGACGACGACGAGAGGGTGTTTTGTAATTTAAAGCTGCTGCCTTTATGTGTGTGTGTGTGTGTGTCAGTGAGAGATGTTATGGGGTCACCTTATACCCTCGAGGCAGGGCAAACCCTTGGCATATTCTGTGAGTACTGGACTCAAGAAACAGTCACAAGGGATCCCACTTGCCAAAGTATACACACACCCAAGGATGCCATAGAAGAATTTGTCAGCTTGCTGGATGAGCTGGGTGGGGTAGGGGATCTTAAACTACACCCTGCCCCTCCTCCCACCCCAAAGAGTAATCAGGTGGTGCGACGACACAGTGTGTGATGGAAAGAGAGCCAGATATATCAGCAGGCGAGCTATTAATGTCTCACAGACACACACACGTAACACAGGGGTATGGTTACAGTGCATTATATGGAGATGATGCTCTTAGACTCTCTGGCATCGACCTGTACGTTTGTAAGTTGTGTAACAACGGAGACACTGTCAATGGAAAGTGTTTATTTTCATTTCTTTGTCTGTGAAAGCAAAAACTACGTAGACATAAGCCAGAATAACCTGAATATAATCTTTCTGTTCCTCAAAATGCAGAACAAACCTTAAATAAAAATAAAATATAAATATTAGATGAAACACTTATTTAAAAAAAGAAAATTCTTGCCATGGAATCTTTGTATCATTCGTTTTTATTACTGATAAATAGAATTGGAAAGCGTTTATTGCAACTAAATATAATAAATCAAGATATAAATTATTACATTTGTTGTAAATTAAATCCTTTTAAATACTGAAATGCAAAAAGAACAGAATAATACATTGACTTATATTATTTGTCCTAATATTCACGCAAGAAATGTCATTATGACTGTCTGACAACCGGAGCACAACAGAGATATTAAAATACATCTAGTCTTTCACCCTTGGAAAATATGAGCAAAGAAGGTTGTGAAAATAAACCTGCATTTTTTATCCTTCTGATTTTTCTTTCGACAAAAAAAAAAAAATCACAAACATCCAACCTTTAGCATTGACAATTCCCATCTCCGCCATCAGGGCAATAATTAAGAACTTAGAGGAGGAGAGTTCGGCTGGACAAAGACTCTCCAAGGATCACCGCTGGAGAATTGCAGAGTATTGGGGTCAGAAAGCCTGAAAAAACATTCAATCAGCACATGTTGATAACAATCCTCTTCTTACATCCAAAAAAAACATGACTCTTGGTTCTATGGTCAGATGAAACTAAAAAATTAGTACTTTTTGGCAGCACACCCACCGGATGAGTTTGGTGCAAACAAGGATAAAAAGTACCCCATGCCCACAGTTAAATATATACTGCAGGATCTTTAATGTTGTGAGTCTAATTTTCTGGTGACGGTCCTGGACATCTTGTTCAGATAAATGGCATCATAGATTATAGCAAATACCAACAGACAAAAAACTCAAAACCTTACAGCCTCTGCTGGAAATCTTATAACTGGCCATGATTGGATTTTCAATCAGGACAATGATCCAAAACAAACATCAAACTCAACACAAAAATGGGTCACTGAGCACAAAATGAAGTATCTGCCGTGACCATCCCAGTCCCTTGACCTGAACCCTATAGAAAATGAGTGGGGTGAACTGAAGAGTAGAGGCCACAACATGGAGCTGGGAATCTGAAGGATCTGGAGAGATTCTGTATGGAGGAATGGTCTGAACTCTTCATGGTCAGGTGTTCTCCAAAATCAGGCATTATAGGAGAAGCCTCAGAGCTGGCAGAATTTTGGCAAATGGCGGTTGCAAAAAGTATTGAATAAAGTGGTGCTATTAATTGTGGCCAATGTGCATTGGAGAAAAAACATTTTCAATTGTTTTACATCAATGAAAGGTTAGATTTATGTGATTTTTTTTCAATGAAAGATCAAAAGGATAAACAATTCACATTTATTTTCATAGCCTTCCTTGCTTCTTGCTCATGTTCATATATCTTGCCAATAATTCTGACCATACTCTTCTGAAGTTTATAGGCCTGTAGGCCTTGTTTTTTTATTTAAATTGATTATAATTAATATCTCATAATGATGTGCTTGTGTGCGGCGTTCACCGTCCACTTTCATGAATGTTCACAGGTCTGCAATGCCAAGATTTTCACTTAACAATAAACAACATTTTTGTTTTGTTTCTCACCAAACCCTACAAAAGTATACCTTCAGAACACTTGGAATATGCGGCATGAGTTGCATGGGATTATTTTATGACACGTTTGAGGAGTTTGTCTCCTGGTGTGAAGAATCTTATTTGGAGTTAAATATTATTAAAACAAAGAATATGGTTATAGATTTTAGAACTTATACTTCATGTTATGACACTAGGATTATTAAAGATCAGGCTGTGGATTGTGTTGAAAGCTACAAATATCTTGGGACAGTCATAGATTCTAAAATGACTTTTGAAAAGAACTGTGAGATGGTTCGTAAAAAGGGACATCAGCGTCTGTTTTGCCTCAGAAAGCTGAATAGATTTCACATTGACAAATCTATGATGACCCTTTTCTATAGGGCCTTTATTGAATCTATTTTGTCATTTTCCCTAGTGGCGTGGTTTGGTTATTTGTCTTTGAAGAACAAAAATTCTTTGAATCAAATTGTTAGGTGGGCAAGTAAAATTATAGGTGAACCACAATCTTAGCAGACCTTAGCAGATCTTTACTCTAATTATTTACTGTGTAAGGCACCCTTTACATGACGAGTTCCAGCTCCTCCCCTCTGGATGTCAGTTTGTGGCCATAAGGTGGAGAACTAGACGATATAGGAACACTTTTGTACCTGCAGCTATAGAATTATTAAATGAAAAAAGTAGGAGGTGACATGCTTGGTTATTTTGTATAATTTAGGTGGGTGTCGAGGGTGTGTGTAGAAGCACATTGTCATAACTGTTTATACATTGTAATATTTATAGTTATTGTATGTTATTATGTTTTATGAACTGTCTTAAGGTTGGATTGCTGAATCTCCCTGTCTGCACAACAAATTTACCTTCGGGTACTAACAAAGATACCTTGACCTTGACCTTGACCTTGACCTAAATGCACCAAGTGAAGCATAGCCCAACAGAACCCCATGTTGCAATAAATGCTTTAAGAATCCATACAACTGTAGCAGCGAGGACTATTATTCTGTTGCGCAAAACTGAGGAACAACTGATAAAGGCACGTTTTGATCTTTGGTTGACCAATCAGTACAAAGGAGCGTTACATTCCCGCCTACATGCAGAGATCAAATATTCAAGCTGTTTATCAGTTTTCTACCAGTTTAATCCTTGTTTTTTCTTCATCTTGTTTTTCTGAAAAATGAAAAAGGCATTGTTGTCTTTCTCTTGATTTTTTCTACTTTTAATATTAAATATAAAAAAACTGTGAAACAACAATACATGGATTCCTTGGCAACCAATTGAAATAAAGAGCTAAAGTCACTAAAATATAAATAAAAATGTATTAAAGAACAATAACTAATACAAATAAAAGCTCATAAATAAAAAACAAAATATGAATAAATACTATAATATTATATAAAAAATTAAAATAAAACTGACACTAAAGCTAAGCTAATGCTAAAGCAACATTTGTTTTTGTTCTAATATTTTTTTATTTTATTTTTTAGCTAGTATGCTCTTTTTCACTAATGGATAAGATGTACTTATCTGCTTGGTAGATTGATATATTATACACTTCATATAGTAATTATTATTTACTTTCACATGAAAGCTTACCTGCCCTAAATGAAGTGTTTTTGTGTGTGGTTTGGCCTTGAGTTTATGCCCAAAACATGCCCTCATTATGGGTTGTGTCTGTGAGGCGTTATATAAGCATAAACATACTCTATTTTTCTCTTTTTTACTACATGCCACATGTGTAAGCGGGTCACACAAAAGAAACTGAAGTAAACAGCCCTTGTATACACAACAAATTAATTGCTTTGCATCCTTCTCTTGTCAATTTTTCCTCTTTTCTCATATATACAGACAAACACACCATGTGCAAAGTTTGTCTGTGGCTGTTGAAGATCAAAGCAGATTCCTGTATGCATGTGCACAGGCTTTTTGAAATAGATACAAATATGTTATCGCTCAGCCAGCACAGTTCACTCAGAGTAGCAGCAGTGCAAGGATCTGATTCTGTGGATTTGGTATTGATGGCCAAAAAACACCCGCCAGACTAGTGTAAATCTTCCTGTGGAATTCAGACTATTCCGTTAGCTGTTCCTTATCAGAAAGAACCTCCTCCGTCCCTAATACATCATCACAATCACTCTGTTCCTCACCTGGAATGTTACATATTGCGAATTCCTCACATATTCTTCAATGCTTCCCCTTTCAGAATGCATCTGTGGGCATGGTTACCGCATCAGCATCACGTGAAGCATTGAATCAGGAAGACTCAGCTGAGCATTCAAAAAAGGACTACAGCAGGAATTCCCTCTGAGCTCAGAATTATGGGACAACTCCCACACAGACACAGCTACTCAACACGCTCTCCTAGCCAACCAGACCTAGTATGGTATGGGGAGTGAACGCACACTCCAAATGAAATCCAAAATGATAAAGATCCCAGCTTTGATGGTTGAAACCGTTCCTTCTGAAGTTTGCTGTAAGTGAGGCTTCTGAACATGCCTGAGGAGTGAGAGCCACATCAGATTAAACCTATTACACAACACACAATAAAATGACCACAGCGTTCATATCATCAAGTTTAGGAACTCTCTCACCGATATTACTCAGGCCGAAGGAAGCTCCTGCCACTCTCCCTCATATGGGCATTATCGGGTTTTTTCCAGACGGTCAAAACTATTTGTTCATGTTTTATATCATGAGACTTAGTAATTGAACTAGAGGCTCATGAGATCAAGCTATCTACCTATAGTGACAGTTTGTCTTACTATAATATTTACTGTAATCCATCTATCCATCCATCCATCCATCCATCCATCCATCCATCCATCCGTAAACATATGTGATTAGTATTACCTGATGACTTCTAGTCATTTGTAATAATTGTGGAGGTTGTCTGTGATCTGAATCCCGTGCGAATCAGCCATGTCTGTAATTTGTAAAAATACCCCAGAAAATGGGAGGTTTTTGTTTCCTGTGCGCCTTTTTAAGAATTGAGGCTGCGTTGGAGTGTTTTGATAGTACGCTATACACCATACAACTATACAATTTGCAGAAATAGAAAGCTGAAAACAAAAAGAATGATTCGATGGAAATGGTTGACATGTATAGCAGCATGCGGTAAGGAACATTCTTTTGTTTATGATACATCATCCACCTAGACCTATAGACATCATATCCGGGAGATATCAGTATAAATTCGAGTAAAATCACAGGCTTCGCTTATCACATGCGAATGCGCCACACGAAATTCTGAATTTATAAATCACACGAGGTCCCCAGATAATACTAATCCCGCGCGAATTTGGTTAATGTCTGACAATCTATCTGATAGTTTGTATCTAGCTAGTGAGGTGACTGTTTGTCTTACTCCATTACTCACCATAATGCATGTTTGGTAAGTAACCATCAAGATAACCATCAAGCCTCAAAGTTAAAACTAATCTAAACTTTTAGACAAGGCTTTGCCCAGCCAACATCAGTGTGTGACATGACAAACTTTACAGATCTAGTATGAATATTATAAAAAAAAGTTGTAGGCCTACTGGGTTCAGTCAACCTCCCCGCTGAATTCTGCCTCAGATTGTTTGTATATCTCATATATTAATCAGGATGCACTACACCAACGGAAGGAAACCACACGCCGACACAAGAGACATAAGACAGAGCATATTTTATGTTTCAGTACAGAATGACTGTATGCACAGGTATAGTGAGAAAAAAAAAAATCATCTCATGAACCAAAACACATCAAACACATGACTTGAAACTGTATCCCATATAAAGTATAGTTAAGATCTATGAAGCATATTAAAAACTTGAATATAAGTTCCAATATGACTACAGCAGTGATATTGAGCTTGAGGGCTGAAGTCTCTGGAGTGTTTTGGTTCATTAAGAGCTATATTGGCTCAGAGAGGCTGCAGCGCAAGAAATAACTTTAATTTCTATCCATACAGTCAGTCAGTCAAAGCAGTAACTAACAACCGATGGCCCACTGAACACAGGTGTATGTGTGCGTAGGCATGAGCGAGGGCAAGAGAACAGGCTTTACAGAGATGAATAAAGACATCAGGGAGCAATCCGTAACACAGCATTGCTGCAGGGACACACATGCACACATATAACACCAGGTACGCAGGCGGTCGGTGCGGCTGTCAGAAGCCAGCGCGTTCCAGTCATCAGTGCATTGTCTCTCTTACTCTCTAGGTTTTGTCTATAATCTATGCCTGGCTAAATTTAAAGATACAATCCTTGAGTGCTCAAACAACGAGAGAATCAAGAAACTGGTTTTGTTATTGATATGGGTGTTGCTTCTAATGCACAATGTGGAAGATTACTGTTTGAAGGTGTTAGATGTTTCTTTGCTGCTAACAGGCACACACTTTACGATTAGATTAAATTTGTTAATATTAGTTAAAATGATATAAAATGCTGTCAAATTATTGTTCATTGTTAGTTCATTTCTGAGATTCATTGTTGAACACTGTTGATATTTGAAATCAACCCAAACAAACACACCCCTCCCTTCATTGCTCCGCCCCCAAATTGCACAAACACGTAATGCAAGAGTGGATGTGCCTCACGTGTGGAGCAGAAACAATACAACCTCTACATCTATTTTCAGGCCGCGCTTGGGTTTCTCCAGCACTGGAAAGGTACTAAATACTAAAAGTCTTACAGCTTTCTCTCTTTCAACAGTCTTTCTTCAAATCTCCTTCTTGCTCACTCTCTCTCCTCCCCCATCATGACTGGATACACCCCCTACTGCTGATTGGCTACAAGTGTATTGTGGTGCTCGGTCCGATCCACTTTCATCAGCATTTTTCAGAAATCGCTTACTGCACCTTTAAAGGGATAGTTCACCAGGAAATGAAAATTCTGTCATCATTTACGTTCCAAACCCGTAAGACTTTTGTTCATCAAAATCTGATATTTCTTCCCCTCCAATGACAGTCCACACAACTAACACTTTGAATGCTGTGTGTGAAAATAAATGTTCTCTAAAAGAACTGTCTCTCCATTTTTGCCCCTCCATTGACAGTCTACGCAACTACCACTTTGATGCTTCAAAAAGTTAATAAAGAGATCATAAAACAAATCCATATGAATTGAGTGCTTTATTCCATATTTTCCTGAAGAAACACATTCACTTTATATGCTGAATAGATTGAATTTAAGCTTTTATTCACCTATAATAATTCATCAATGCACACATCAGTTGTGGTAAACGGAAGCTCAAGCATGCTTGCTTGTCGTGAGCGAACCAATGAGGTTCAATCTTGTGTGTTATGCCACATGTTTGAGCTTCTGCAAGAACCAATGAGGTTCATTCTTGTGTGTTATGCACAAGCGGCAACCTCCCGCAGTTTCTCTTGAAGCCAATACGGAAGTGACATATACTGCAATTCATTGACTGGCCGCTAGGGACAGGCTCCAGAAGGGAGCAGAATCTCATTGAGCCCCATGTTAAAATGGCCAACTTTACAGCAGATTAAAACATGTTTACAGCCTGGTACAAATTGTGGTTTTGGTCTATATGGCTAATTTTGTCCTTCATGACAACTGTGAGGGGGTTGAATTTTTTTATAACTCATTCGTATACATTATATAAAGCATTAAAGTTCTGCATAATTAAGGGGGTGGCCACTTCGAGTGACAGGTGGATAGCCATTTATCTGCTGTCTGTTAGTCATCGCGTCACTTCAGCTCCGCCCACGTCCCGCCTTTTTGCCCATTTTCTGTTATCCGGGAGTAACGCGCGATGACGCGCTGGCAACGGCCATCTCGTCCATACTTTGCGCTTCAGAACGGCTCATCAGAATCCTATGGGTGACGTCACGGACACTACGTCCATATTTTTTACAATACAATCTGTTCATCATATAAAGTGATCCAGTCTCTTTAGAAAATTTGGACTAAGCCGCTCAATTCATATGGATAATATTCAATTTCATATTCATTTTATGATCCAACTTTTTGACTTTTTGAAGCGTCAAAGTGGTAGTTGTGGGGACTGTAACTGGAGGGATATAAATGGAGGGACAGTTCTGTTTTAGAGAACATTTATTTTCACACACAGCATTCTAAAACCCAAGTGATTCTTGTAAATATTAAACAGACTATTAAGAGTAACTTTGAACTTGTTGTCTGTCATGTCAAACAGCGCAATTTATTCACTTACTCATGTAAAAAGGGCTTGTAAACTGACCATGCGCTTGTCTCATGTGTGTTGCATTGTTTTATAAGGGGTTTTGGTCAAAAAAGGCTAGCCACGTCAGGTGTGTGCATGACATCCGAAGGTTTCCACCAAAGCTGCTCCAGTAAGTTTTGAGGTTATCGCAAGAATAGAAAAATAGCTTGACTTACTGTATTATCCATTCCGACAGATACTGTTCAATCTGCTGACCTCTAAAATGCTGTATGAACATTAAATTCAGCCGTCAAACTGTTGTGTTGTTAGTCCAAAACACTACCATTTAAAGCTGCAGTCTGAAACTTTTTGCGCTCTAGTATAAACAGAACTGCATGCATCTTGTGGAAGAACATTGCAGTCGGAGCTACTTCTCTCTGTTTATGTCTGTGGCGAGTCACGCAAGGACTGTGCTCCTCCGCAGCGGTTCCTACCAGACCAGTCTGAAATAGTCCCAATATAAACACTTATTATAAGTGTACCATAATGATTCAGGGTAAGACAAAAACACGGTTTGGAAAATGGATTCATGTTGTACATTCTCATATTATTTGTGTAAATCTTGAACACAAAAAAAAGGTTACGGACAGCAGCTTTAATTACTTCAATACTTTTTTTCTAATAAATTTTATACACCACTTTTATTGAAATATATATTTTATAATGTCATTCATAAAAAAATAAAACAAATGTATTTACAAAAAGATCATATAAATATATTATATTAGTATAAATTGCTGACTGCGAACGAATATTTACAAAATTAATGCTTTAATTAGTGCTCCTTTTTGCGTTTGTCTATGGGTGTTTGTGTCTAATTGGCCCTTAAACACTCCCAGAAGTTTTCTGTCCGATCATCTTGTTTGACCCGGTGGCACTGTGCTCTTCCTGCCAATTAAACATTATCTCATTACAGACACATCACTGCGCGCACACACACACACACACACACACACACACACACACACACACACACAGAGAGAGAGAGAGAGAGAGAGAGAGAGAGAGAGAGAGAGAGAGAGAGAGAGAGAGCATTTTAAGCAGTAGTGCAAAGTCTTACACTCTCTGTACTTCAAACATACTGTATACTGACAGGTGTAGAAATATAAACAAACCCTTTTTTACACAAACACATTTCATACACACATAGAATGATCAAAGCACCATGTATATACATTTAAGCACACTCACTCACTTGCTCTCACACACACACACACACACACACACACACACACACACACACACACACACACACACACACACACACACACACACACACACACACACACACACACACACACACACACACACACACACACACACACACACACACACACACACACACACACACACACACACACACACACACACACACACAGTGAACATTCTCTGGCTCCCAGCAGTGTTATAATGAGAGTGTTGGCAAGGGCATATGGCTATGTTGGATTTATCCAGATGAAGTGCTGATTATTTAAACGAGTTTTACTCATCTTTTAATGTCTGACTAATTCTGCTGACCCAGGGCTGTTGACCTTGAGCAAGGTATGTATGCATGTGTCCATTTGTATGTAAGCATGCCATAGATAAACTTACAATGTGAAAAATAAGGATTCCTCATTAGTTCTTGATAGAATCATTTGAATATGTTCTTTCTATGTATTGGTTCTAAGTATTATCTGTTAACAGAGGAAATGTAAAATTGTTTTGGTTCTTTAAAACACTAAATGATCTTATATAGCACCAGGACCTAAAGAAAAAAGTAAAATAAATCAATAATGTAAGATGAACATCCTGTTTACAAATCAGACATTTATGGCAAGATAACTTTTGTAAGACTAGTTTCAAAGTTTTATAGACAAGTTGTTTCACATATATATGGACAAAGTTTAAAATCATGAGATTTAAAATAAAGACATTGGTCGTCATATAGTGATTCTTAAAGGGGTACTTCACCGTTGGAAAGATGAATGTGTATTTAAATTGGGTCATGTAGTAGAAATGTGAAATTATACTAGAAGTTGGTGCCTTCTAGTCTGAGAAAAGCCAAAAAATTAATTTTTGGCTCATATGGATGAAAGACAACAACTCCCAGAATGCACTTGCTTCGCTGCCCTACAAGGCCACTCCCACGGTCCCACTGGTTATATCACTTGCCCACCGCGGCACCACCCCTATCTTTGTTTAGATTTTTATAGTAATAAAATA
Source organism: Gobio gobio (assembly GCF_949357685.1). Classification (NCBI taxonomy): domain Eukaryota; kingdom Metazoa; phylum Chordata; class Actinopteri; order Cypriniformes; family Gobionidae; genus Gobio; species Gobio gobio. The sequence goes on from NC_137108.1 coordinate 29,727,296, forward strand.
ATTTAGTTCCGTTAGAGAACAGACACTACAATTAAAAACTGGACGTGTCTGCTCAATGCAGCATGAGCCGAACGAGAGTCGCCGCACAGACCAGCAACAGGAGTCAGATTTCATTCATCAGATGATCACGGAACATTTGGTTTTAAAGTGAAGCGTAAAAGCGCCTATTCATTGTACTGTTGTGTTGTTGTGTTTTTTATTAAGAATAATAGGCTAATGAACCCACAATTCAAGCAACCCGCCCCTGAATTGGCGCTAAACTGAAATTGAAATGAGCACGGCCGCCCGGCATTCATTCACGACCGCATTGTCGTTCATTCATTCACAGTGCGTGTCCAGTCTGGCGCATTTTCAGTTCATGCCTATGGAAGCATGAACTGAAATGCTGAGAACGGAATTCTTTCATAGGAATTCTTTGAAAACACTTGCGTTGCTTCGATCGCTCCGTTATCAATGCCTGAGCGGCCGTGCTCATTTTACATTTTGTGAGTGAGATCCCACCCCTATGCACGGGTTGACTATGACGATGCGGGACTAGCTCTACTTCTGGCTTTAGTCTTTAGCCTCTGGCCAAAAAAGCCTCCGATGACACAAAATGACGATATTTGCATCATCGGAGGTTTTTTTTCAGACATAAAATACATAAATCTCTCGTCTCAGGGGGATATGAGGGGGGGAAGCACAATCATTCGAATATACTACCGGGTTTCTACTGATACAAAGCTTAATGCTAAATTGCTGAAATAACCCTTTAAGTTGAAGATGGTGGTCTAGTGGGTTAAACCACTGAACTTATATGCAGAAGGTTGCTGATTCGATCCCAGCAGTCGCCACCAGTGTGTCCTTGAGCAAGGCACTTTACTCCACGTTGCTCCAGGGGGATTGCCCCTGTAATACGGGCTTTGGATAAAAGCATCTGCCAAATGCATAAATGTAAGTTGAAGACACTTTTGACCACTTGAAAATGTAAACTTCATATGATGTACATTAAAACATTTTCTTTCTTTTGTTGGATAAACCTGGAACTTGCTTACACAACCAGTTAGCTAGCAGTCAGTTAACTATTGACTATGTGTCACATTTTACCATTTGCATGGTAACCTAAATCATATACAATCTGAATAACCGGTAATTCCGTCCTTCGGATGAGACGTTAAACCGAGGTCCTGACTCTCTGTGGTCATTAAAAATCCCAGGATGTCCTTCGATAAAGAGTAGGGGTGTAACCCCGGCATCCTGGCCAAATTTGCCAATTGGCCCCTGTCCATCATGGCCTCCTATTCATCCCCATATATCTATGTACGATTGGCTTCATCGCTCTGTCTCCTCTCCACTAATAAGCTGGTGTGTGGTGGGCGTTCTGGCGCAATATGGCGGCCGTCGCATCATCCAGGTGGATGCTGCACATTGGTAGTGGTTGAGGAGATTCCCCCCTTCTATATGTAAAGCACTTTGAGTGCCTAGAAAAGCGCTATATAAATGTAACAAATTATTATTATTATTATTAATGGCAAACTAAAATCATCATAGGAGGACCAAACAGCAACAATATCGACAAAGACGATAACCGACAAAGATAACTGAAAACACAGGGTTATATATACCAAGAAAAACACAGGCAACATAGGTAACCATATAGTAACAAACAAGGACCTAATAAGTAACAGAACTAAACTGCAATTAAAACACAAAAGAAAACACAGAAACAAAAAGACAACTAAATCAAACATAACCCTGACACTATCAATGCATATAAAATAAAAGGACAACCTTTTAATTACTTTTCAAATAATAACTTAATTTATTGTAGAGGGAAAATCAAAGTGTTTAGTCAGGAGACATAAAGAAATTCTGGCAAATTAAGTGATGTTTATATATATATATATATATATATATATATATATATATATATATATATATATATATATATATATATATATATATATATATATATATATATATTGCAGTACACAAACATTCTTCTAAATAAATCACCTATTAGAGGTAGGTCAGCTGACCCATCTTATTCAGTTTTTCTCTCCGAGATCATTTTTCCATATCCCGAATTTTGACACAAGAGAGTGGAATATGAATGCAAAGCAGCCTGGAACAAATGGAGAAATAAACAAATGGAACAGTAAAGCGGAATGCCTTTTTCCAAATCTGTTGTTTGTTTAAAACACAATCACAAATGTGCACACATGAACAGAAATACTTTGGTAACTTTAAGCAAAAATGATATTTTCAGTGTCTGTCACTAATAAACGCACACTTCATATTCCAAACAGGTACATAAGTCACAACGAAACCCTCTAATGTGCTTTCTTAAAATATGCCTGATGTCAAAAAGACTGGGTGGGCTGACTGTGTGCTGGAGACGGTCATTATTAGAAAGAGAGAGATGACTGTGTGCGTGTGTGTGTGTATGCCAAGTGAGAGGGGCATTTCCCTAAGGGGGAATGTGCCACTTGGATCGGTAAATCACCATTGGACCCTCCCCCCCCTTCCACTCTACTCTCATCCCCCAGTTCAGACTGAGCCTGTCAGAACAGATCACCTCATACAGTCTCCTGAGGGACAGAGAGAGACAGACAGACTGAGAGAGAAACTTACAGGGCGATTTTTTATTATTATTCTGAAATAAATACGAATAGCTTCAATATTTCCCTAACTTGTAGCTCACTAGACGATAAACATGCCCCCTTTTTAAATCATCAATAAATGCTAAAAATAATGGAATACGTTTCATTTCAAAAGTTCTGTTACCTCACACTGGACGATACTATAATCCACATTTTGAAATGTATTTCTGATAAAAAAAAAGCCAAGCAGTCTGAAGATTGTGGAGGAGGGAGAGAGGTAAGAAGTGTGTCTTATTAATTTATGTGCTGCTGGGCTGGTCTAATGAGATTACAAGCAGAGATGGTAAGGAGACAGAGCCACTCTATTAGAGCTCTGAGTCAGACTAGGAGAAGAACCCTGAGCCCCGGGCCCCTTCCCAGCTACATTGCTCTGCTACAGGGGCCCCTAACCTTAAACCCAATGCCACTGTGGCTTATCACATACACACAGACCTGTATGAGTCAGTGGCTGTTGAGCTCTTATACACACGTATACATACACACGCACGCGCACGCACACACAAGAATTCTGGGAAGCTTATGGGAATAATTAGACCCCTACATTTTTTTTACATTTATTATTAAGACACCAGTATGTTTTTTTAAGTTGTTTTCCTTGTAAAGTTGGATTTTCCTCACAATGTGATTTCAGGATTTATTATTGTGGTCAAAATATGACCCATGCACATGAGAAGACATAAAGTGTCAGAGCCATATAGTGATGTGGGTAGAGTATTTCGTCAAGGCACGTGCAGGGCCGTTGTGTTCATGAGGGTACAGGTTTGAGTCCTGTCTGCATCATTTCTATTACACAGGTAGTACACGTGCTTCAATATTTTGTGCTATGGTGGTTAGGTAACCTGAGTCAGAATCCAGCATTTTATTTCTCTGAATGTCTATAAAACAGGAAAAGAAGAAAAGAAATATGTTTGAAGACCACAAGTGAAAAAGCTATTTATATAATTTTATATACACTATTAAAGTTTTTTTAAACAATAGTATATGTTAATTACTAAATGCATTATTAGTATTAAAAAAAATTGATGTTTTTTTTTTTTTGAGAAATTATCAGTCTCACAAATTTACCTATTTAATTATTTACCCAGAAATAGATAGAATCTAAATATTAACATTTTACATTGTTGTACATTTTTCTAAATTCTAATTTATTGACAAGTATAAATTAGATAGTTAATGGCAGATTTTCTTTTGGACACCACTGTCCATTTAAGAGCTCTGAGTTCTGTATTCACATTTGCAACTAGCTTAGTCATGTAACAGAACCGGAAGCTCTGAACAGGTTTATTGGCATCTACCAAACTCCTTCCTCTGCCTTTGCCCTCTCTCAATATGCTCTCCTCTTTTCCATGCTGTGTTTCTGATCTCAAATCCCTTCCTACAAGGTGTCCACGTTTAGACTCAAATGTGCGTACGGGGAAAGACTCTTAAGACGGCCTTTACGAGTTGGCATATCTTGGTGTGACGTGTGAGAGGATCAAGGCTCTTAGGGCAGTCCTGGCTAAACTAGTTAAACGTTTCCGGCTATGGCTTCCCCAGCTCCTGTTGCCTCATGGCTTCTCCCATGCCACAAATACAAGGAGGGACGAATGCACTTCTACAGGATGGCTAATAGGCTTAATGGGGTAGCCTGACCTAACAAGATCACCATCCATGTGTTTGTGAGTGTGCTTGTGCATATCTAGAACACACTTAGACACATACATTGACACAATTCGTATTCATGTCTGTGGCTATTAAGTTAAAAGTAAATGATACATATATATGGTATATGCGGTTTTGAGAGGGAAATAAGGTTATAAACAAACCAAGCTGTTACCACACTACATATTGAACCATGGTGTTATTTCTTGTCTTAAACATAAATCACACTAAATATTAGATTTAGATTTAAAACAAGAAGAAAAAAAACAAGGCAGCGGCTATTTGCAGTAATTTCTTTGCAATAAGTGTAAATAGTAGTTAGATGCTATTTAGAATTATAAATAGTGGCAGATACTATTTGCACCTCGGTGTTGTTGTATACAACAGATTGTAAATGATTATATGTATTAAAATGCTTATTGGGACAGTAAAGCACTCCCTACACCACCCCTAACTGATAAACACATTATCATTAAACACACATTAGACAATTTTTGAATATTTTCTTCATTTATATAGAAAATAAATGCCTTTCCGATCTGATATGTGATAGGAAAAGGGAGTAGAGCGAGCTTTTTGCCACGTGTCTTACCCATACACTATTGCTACTGTTTACAATCTAGAATCTTCTTTAACTTTGTCAGGCACAACCAGACGTCAGTGGGTAAAGTTAGTGTAAATAGCCTCTGCCAACAAGGCTGGCTATTTGCACTTAGTGTAAAAAGCCACTCCGAGAAAACAATGGTGTAAGAAAAATAAACTTAATTCAAGATTCAAAAATAAATAAATGCAATTTAGCTTCTCAACCAAATGCATCTTCTTTAAGGATGTTATTTTTACTATTTGAAATGAGAGAGCACTTGCCGGTTAATAATTTTTATAAAGCACAATAATGTACCTTTACTTACTCTTTTACCATGTATGTATATACTCAAGTATACATTACATATGTATAGAACAAATTTGTTTATAAAAATCGGCATATGAACGTTTTCACAAACAAATTTTAAAACAGCATATGCAGATTTTACACACAAACTGTATATGCACAGTTTGTGAATGAGACCCAAACTACAAATTTATATTGTGTTGGTCCCCCTTTTGCTGCCAAAACATCCCTGACCCGTCAAAGCATGGACTCCACTAGACCCCTGAAGGTGTGCTGTGGTATCTGGGACCAAGATATTATCAGCAGATCCTTTAAGTCCTGTAAGTTGCAAGGTGGGGCCTCCATGGATCGGACTTATTTGTTCAGCATATCCCACAGATGCTTGATTGGATTGAGATCTGGGGAATTTGGAGGTCAAGTCAACACCTCAAACTTGTTGTTATGCTCCTCAAACCATTCCTGCTTTGTGGCAGGGCGCATTGTCCTGCTGAAAGAGGTCAAAGCCACCAGGGAATACCGTTTCCATGAAAGGGTGTTCATGGTCTGCAACAATGCTTAGGTAGGTGGTACGTGTCAAAGTAACATCCACATGGATGGCAGTACCCAAGGTTTCCCAGCAGAACATTGCCCAAAGCATCACACTGCCTCCGCCGGCTTGCCTTCTTCCCATAGTGCATCCTGGTGCCATGTGTTCCCCAGGTAAGCGATGCACACGCACCCGGCCATCCACGTGATGTAAAAGAAAACGTGATTCAAGGCCACCTTCTTTCATTGCTTCGTGGTCCAGTGCTGCTGCTCACGTGCCCACTGTTGGTGCTTTCTCCGGTGGACAGGGGTCAGCACAGGCACCCTGACTGGTCTGTGGCTATGCAGCCCCATACGCAACAAACTGCGATGCACTGTCTATTCTGACACCTTTCTATCAGAACCAGGTTTAAGCAATTTGAGCTACAGTAGCTTGTCTGTTTGATTGGACCACACGGGCCAGCTTTTGCTCCCCACCTGCATCAATGAGCCTGTGACCCTGTCGCCGGTTCACCACTGTTCCTTCCATGGACCTCTTTTGATAGATACTGACCACTGCAGACTGGGAACACCCAGAAGAGCTGCAGTTTTGGAGATGCTCTGACCCAGTCGTCTAGCCATCACAATTTGGCCCTTGTCAAACTCGCTCAAATCCTTACGCTTGCCCATTTTTCCTGCTTCTAACACATCAACGTGGGGACAAAATGTTCACCTGCTGCCTAATATATCCCACCCACTAACAAGTGCCGCGATGAAGAGATAATCGGTGTTATTCACTTCACCTGTCAGTGGTCATAATGATATGCCTGATCGGTGCATGTGTGTCATAATCCTGGATGGAATTCCCTCATCAGTGACATGGTGTGTGAAGTCAGCTCTCTGTAATCCTAATCCAGATTCCACGTAAGAACCCGCAATGTGTCCCCCATGTCGTCACTCCGTGTTGACAGGATTACCTCCTCTTTATTCCTCCTGCTGACCGAGAATTCCATCAGCGGCTCACCTGTCACGTGCATGCACACACTATGAGATTTTATATTGTTAGTAGGCGCAATTCATTCTTAGCGAATCCTGTTAAGTATTTTATCTCATGTGTAAATGCTGTCGAACATTCTGCTAAAAGATGGCAAAAGTGGTATTTGTGTAACCTCAATGTGTAACCTCCCCTGACCTGACTTATTTTATATAAACCGGGTTATGGAACATTCTTTTTTCCCCCCCCCCACAGCGTGGTTGAAGTTACCAAAGTCTGCTGTGTGAACTCTGACTATATCTCAAGTAATAGATCAGTCACACTGGGCCTGAATGAGTCTCTTTGTCTCCCTGTACGTCCGGAAACACACGCACGTAGGCATGTACATACAGCATTCTGAGAAGTTTTACGCAGTATACGCAGGTCATCCAGCATTGGTATAGTCACGCTGTTGTTTTAGGACTGAATCGTCAGCAAACGCCCGACTGTCTTTGGGAAGGAAATCAGAACACAGCATTCTAGAAATAAAATCATCCCAGAGTGCGTCTCAGAACTGTCTCATGCTTGCTTACTTTTCATTTGCCTGCTCTCTCTCTCTCTCTCTCTCTCTCTCTCTCTCTCTCTCTCTCTCTCTCTCTCTCTCTCTCTCTCTCTCTCTCTCTCTCTCTCTCTCTGCTCAAGATATACCCATAGGAAGACAATGCTGACTCTCACATTCCCTTCAGCCCAGAACACTAGAGGCAATAAACTTTTCATTTGACATCTGTGTTTCTGTCTCTACTCTTTTTCAAAATCTCTCATTTTTCATTTGTGCTTGTGTCAAGCTTGCTGCTGTCACAGCGTGACTTTGTAAATTGTGCAGTGGCCGGGATCAGCATGCCACCATTGTGAGTATTTGTGCAGCCTGTTAGTTCAGACTGCTATCATCAAGGGAACTGTGAATTAAATCCATAACATTCATTGACATTTCTGTGGTGGAAGCAGGAAGATCTGGATTTCCACAGTAAAAAGAAGCAGTGGAGTATAAACACTATCGGACTGACCCAAGATCAGGGCATTTATACTTTTTGTACTCAAAACATTCACATACAAAGATGCCCTGATGCCTTGGAAGCATTGATATTATTATGTAAGCATTTTTATCGTATTAATTGTATTTACTTACCTTAGCATAAAGTCACGGGACAGATGTTCCCTTTCAGTCGGTCACATTCGACGTACGTCGGACATCATCAACGAATTGGGATTCCTTCTGAGAGCCCTATCATCTTCGAGTGTATACAAAACGAGCCAATGCACATTGGAGTGCCGGATTTGCAACTCGCGCCCCGCCCCGCAGCACGGGTATAAATGCGGAAGTAGATGCAGCGCACATTCTTCACTTCGGAGCCGAGACTAATGTGTCTGCAGTTTTCTGAGAGTGCAAACAAAGCGAGGTTACCTTTCTGTGTACCAGGTGTTGGAGTGACTACAAAGTGTGCTGTTTTGCAGCTAGAGGTGGGGCGCTCCATTGAGTGTGCCAGCAGGCTGCACTATTTCCTGCTGTGCACCGCGGCCAGCCCTGGGTACTTCAGTACTTACAAAGAGAGTTATTTCCCTAAAAGAGAGGCACGGGTGTGAAACGTCTTTTTCAAGATGTCTTTCCATCCATGTGTTTCTGGATGCAGTCGTTCCCTGTCGCCAGAGGATGGTCACAATTGATGTCTCACGTGTTTAGGCTTTCAGCATGCAGCAGGCAGCTTTTGTGGATAGTTCATGTTCCCATTGTGGGAACATGACTATTTCAGCATTAAGATATCGACTCACATACCTCCGAGAAGGTGGAGTCCCCTTACCAATACTCTGCCGAGGCAATCTCGATGGGTCCCTCACCCATCTGTAACGCCGCAGCCTGTGGTGCTTCTCCAAAGCGCGTGCTAGGCCGTCTAGACAGAGTGGGCATCCAGTCGTTTCTTTCGGAGCACCGTCTGATGAACAGATGTCGATTGGTGCATCGGAGGGGAAGCTTTAGTCATCTGAGGATGAAGGCTCGGCTGCATTACCGCCTTCTGGGCAGGTGCCGTTGCCCGAGCCCGACCCAGAATTGACAGCTATGCTAGCCCGGGCCGCCTACAAAGTTGGGCTCGCGTGGAATGTCCACCATGTCCCGAACCTTCTAGGTTAGACAACTGGTTTCTCGGGGCGGGTCGCGCTGGTTCTCAGTATCCCGCCATGGTGCCATTTTACCCAGCAGTTTTCAGCCGCCCAGTTCTCTTCCACCCATCCGTCGGCTACAGATCCTCCGCCTGCTCGTCACCTCCACTCCCGCATAGACCAAGCAGCAGCCTCCACCCAGGCCTCAGCGGACTCCACTCCTATTGGTTCGAACGGAAAGCACTGCGGCTGCTGCGTACATCAACAAACAGGGTGGTCTATGCTCCCGTCACATGTCACAACTCGCCCACTATCTCCTCCTTTGGAGTCAGAAGCATCTGAGGTTTCTTCGCCGCCACTCACATTCCGGGCCTGCTCAATCGTGCAGCCGACGAGCTCTCACAACAGCAAATGCTCCCGGGAGAGTGGAGCCTCCACACCCAGACTGTCCAGCTGATTTGGAGGTTTCTGGACCACACAGGTAGATCTGTTTGCCGCCCCGGAAACGTCTCACTGCCATCTGTTCTATTCCCTGACCGAGGGGACCCTTGGCACGGATGCACTGGCACACAGCTGCAAATATGCGTTTCCCACAGTGAGCCTTCTAGCACAGACAGTGTGCAAAGTCAGGGAGGACAAGGAGCAAGTCTTGTTAGTTGCGTACCAAACCCAAGGCTGCTCTTGCCCGCTCGGGTTGAGAGCCCACTCCACTAGGAGTCTTGCCTCTTCCTGGGTGCTGGCGCATGGCGCCTCGCTGGTAGATATATGTAGAGCTGCGGGCGGGGGCGACACCTAACATGTTCGTTAGATTCTATAGCCTCCGTGTAGAGCCGGTTTCTTCCCGTGTGCTAGCTTCAACCAGCCAGTATCATCAACGCTCTAAGTGTCGGCTTGCTGCGCCATTCCTCACCTCATGGACCGGATATGTGCGCTTATATTCTCCAGTAGAGTTCCCCAGATTGGCAAACCCTGTTGAGTTCCTCCGCAACCTCCGCATTGAGTTCCTCCGCAAGATGTTCCTCCGTGGTGGAACGTCTAACGCCAGACCTAACACTCGTATGTATTGGTGGAACCTGTGCTAGGCTGGGTTCCATATGTTGTGACTCCTACGATGGTCCCGTATGTGTATTCTTCGACGATACAGCGCCCTACGACAAGCACGTGTCTTTCACTTGGCAGAGTCCGCTCTGCCATCCCTGCCAAGTGTTGTCTCCCCCCTGGATTGGCTAGAGCCACCTCAGGGACATTCCATATGTTGCACTGCCCTAACTGTAGGTTGAACGTGACTGACTGAAAGGGAACGTCTCAGTTACGTATGTAACCCTCATTTCCTGAAGGAGGGAACGGAGACGTAGGTCCTGTTGCCACTTTTGCTGTGCCACCGCTGTGCGGCTCGTCTCCTCAGTGGAAAACAAATGTGCACTGCATCTACTTCCGCATTTATACCGGCGCTGCAGGGCGGGGCGCAAGATGCAAATCCTGCACGGCAATGTGCATTGGCTCGTTTGTATACACTCGAAGATGATAGGGCTCTCAGAAGTGATCCCAATTCGTATTTGACATCCGATGTACGTCTCCGTTCCCTCTTTCAGGGAACAAGGGTTACATAAGTAACCTAGACGTTTTCTTCTGTAGGGGCAGGATTTTTCCTGCATATAGAGAATTACGAGGCGGCCGCCTCAGTCAAATTTCGTGCCGCTTCCGTCTGTCAAAAAAACTCAAGACAGGCACTTGCTCATATTAGGCATGTCGTGGTAATTAAATAATCATCAGAAATATATATTGTCACTTGATCCTTCAGCAGTCATTATTAGTATAATTTGATTTGCTAGTACAAAGTCATCTATTCTAAAGCCATTCCATAGCTGAATGTCTTTCCTCCGCTTTAGCTGTCAATCATTCTCTGTTCAGCATTCAAACTGCGAGTCGCGTTCGATTACAGTCAGCAGCAAGGAAGGTAAAGCTCACTCCAAGATGATATATTCCCGTTATAATACTTGATATGTAGATAAAATAATTTTCTCATCTTCCTGGAGTTTATCTAGCGGTTTCTGAACGATGTTGTACTCGCTACCAGGTGACAACACAAGGACTATTAATTAGCATCACACGCACAATAACCGGAATTTAAAACTGTGAAGAAACAAATAATCAGTGAACTTTTGGAACGATATACACAGTAGACTAGGATTTGTGCGCTCAACATCTTCTCTTCTCTTCTCTTCTCTTCTCTTCTCTTCTCTTCTCTTCTCTTCTCTTCTCTTCTCTTCTCTTCTCTTCTCTTCTCTTCTCTTCTCTTCTCTTCTCTTCTCTTCTCTTCTCTTCTCTTTACGCCGTGAACTTTTCAATGCGCACTCGCGCTGCACTGCGCACTCTGATTCCATGTTGCTTTAAGCGCATCATTCTGCACCCGGGATGCGCATAAGCGCTTTGTTGCCGCTCTATTTTGAAGCGTTTCATATATTTTCATAGTTTTGTGCACTTAAAGATTAGTAAAAAAATGATCTTGTTCTCACGTATCTATAATATATTTGTTGTCCCTTTACAGAGCTGCACATTACGTTTACAATAAACTATAAATCTTGTAATTTTATATTATTTGTGTAGGCCCATATCATTATTTACATTCATATATAAATATAAATTAAAAATGTAATATAAATAGTTTTTCATAAATGTATTTAATAAGAACACAAAGTAATTTGTACCTTTTCATTACAGTTTTTCTCGATTGCTAAGACACATTTCTTGAAAGCTGCTCTCCTTTTCTCTAAACTGTGAACACAAAACCCAATTTTCAAGCTACATTCACAAAACCTCAGACTCTTCTTTCAAAACCAAACTTTCACCTCAAAACAGTTCAATCTGTGCTCAAAACTGAACTATGTTGTCAAATCGTGCCCCGCGTCAATCAAAATTAAAAACACTACTGAACAGTCACTAAACACTACGTAGAAAAATAGAAAACACAATGCTCAGGACATGAAGCTGGAGAAATAAATGTTTATTGTTCACTGTAGGCTAAATGCATGTTGCAAAACAAAAAAAACCCTGTTCATTTAGCACTTGTACAAAAACACAAAACAGAAATCTTATGCATTTGCCACTTGTGTACAGTAAGCCCATGTGGAAATAAAGTACAAAAATATACATGGAATATTTGGCCTACGAACAGTTAGACCAACCCTCCAATACAATACTACAGTATATTGGTACAGTGATGTACTGAAACATATATTTACTTACAGTATACTGTGGTACAGTATATAGTATGTCATACAATAATTGCTGTCAACATTTACATAATGTACTATAATGTCAAAAAAAGGTAATCACCTGTTCTCTTCTCTAAATCTTCAGATTATGGTGGACACAGTGAATCTACTGATGTTTGGTTGTACCCTTTGTCCAGCCTCCCTCATGCTCATACCATGGACAAGAACATGGTCAATTACAGTAGCTCTGATTTCATCAGGAATTACTGTTCTTTGTCTTCGCTGATCACCTCGACCACCTTGACCTCCTCTCACACGAACTCTTCCTCTCAGATTTCTATCCATTGTAGGGCCTCACAAACCAGTGCTCTCTGAACTGGCTTACTGTATATGTTCCCTCACATCATTAGCCACAAGTGTGATCAATTTTGAGTTGTTGTGTTCAAGTGGTGACATCTGTGCTTTAATTGTGTTTGACTTTTGTCACCTGTGCTCACCATTTTGCAGCACGGGTGCATCACAATGAAAATGTGTTGGCAAGTTGTGTCTAAACAGGTGAAAAGTGCTTATGGTTTTGCCAAAAGAGTGATTGATTCAATCAGTGGGTTCAGGCAACTGAGCATTTGGTTCAGACAATAGGGTTTAGTGTTTTAGCAATTGAGAAAAACTGTAACATGTTTAGATTTTATAAAATTAATCAAAATATTTTTTTCAAGAATTACTTTTTGTAATTGCAATTTTTTAACTATCCACTCACCTAATTTAATATATATTTTTCTCATAGCTTATGATTATATATTTTATTCATTTATTGTTTTCTCTATAATGAGTGGATTCTGGATTGTGTTTAACAAATAAAAGAGTGACCATTAGTTCCACAAACACAGACATACAGATATTCTATAGTGATGTAGAAATATATGAATGATACATTTATAACCCTTTTATTTTGCCAGTTTGTTGTGCTTTTTCAGTTATTTTCTGAATTGAATATTTATTTAAATATTTAAAGGTGTTAACTCTAATATTACACTGCAAAGTGATAACTTAAAAGGGATTAAATTCATAATTATTTAAAAATGTATATTATAAAAAAATGTATGACAGCCCTAAAACTGACAATCAATTGCTGGGGGTTCGGCTGGGTCATGTAGGATTTTACCACCTCCGCCTCATTTTGAGCCAGGAAAAACCCTGCGTAGGGGTAAAACAAAGTACTTGGTTCAATACATTGGGTGATGATTAAATGCAGCTATTTTATTTTCTAAGAACGTTTTCTGACATCCCAAATAAGTTATGAAAACATTGGCCGTTTTACAATATGCGTTCTTAAACAATCTTGTGTCCTTGTGTTCTCGTACTATGTCATCATCAACCGTCAAAGTCCGGTTCCAATACTCAAGGGCCCTTTCCCAAAAGGCAGCCTAAACACTTGCGCAGTCTAGCTGTCTTCCTACGAGTCCGCACTTTCGTGATGTAATGCCGCTTTGACTGTCGGGAAGAAGTCTGCTGCGGAGCTCGTTTTAGTGCGGGAAAAGTGCACATCAAGAGCACATATCGATAAGTCCACAAGAAAATAAATGCATATGAAGTCTGCAATTTGGGGCCAAAAACACAAGTACAGAAAACGCATGAAAGCCTGTAGAAACAAGCATTATTTAAACGTTCTGGGAAAGTTAGCAAAACATTTCATTTTCTCTCATGAATAATGAACTGTTTGTGTACAGAACTTTGGCGCGAAATAAAATTCTGTCCATTTTGTAAATAGATTTTAGTGTGATTGATTCATCCATGTAAATTCTTTTGTTTTGACCTTATAATGTTTTATCAAAATGTCACAACTCTGCCTTCCAGTGAAAACGGCACACTATTCCATGCATTTAGTTTGCGTAAACCCACCCTCCACAATCGATAATCTGTCATACTCAGATGTACGTCACAATACAGAAGAGAAGATCTATGACTATTTCAGTTTCATTGTGACTTTTAGCAGACTTTTAGCTATATATATTATATTATTATATATATATTAGGGGTGTAACGATTCGTTTTAACAACGATTCGATTCGTATCACGATTTGAGGTTGTCGATACGATTCAAGGACGATATTGGTTCATTTAGAACGATACGATCCGAAACGATTCAGTGACTTGAAATCGATTCAGTAACTTTTTAGCCAAAAATTGTGTGACTGAAATAAATATCTGGATACTGCTCAATGCAGGTGAAGTTTGCTAGATTCCTGTTGTTTCTTGTAAGGGAATCAGGTATCAATTAATTATGGATATAAACAAACAAGTAAACAACAATTAATGGCAAATGCATTCAAATTTTATTTGAATAAAGTGCAACCAACAGTTTAGGTTGAATTAAAAGGAAGTTAACCTTTTCTGCTCTCATTTTCAATTTTCAATACATTTTCAATAAAAGCACAGTAAGTGCAACCAACATTTCAACAGTAGGTTAACCTGCTACTTCTGCTTTTGTTTTCCAACATAAAAATATTACAATATTAGTATAAAAAATAAATTGCAACTAACTACTCTTCAGGTTTAATTAATAGTAGGTTTACCTGCTATTTTTGCTGTTGTTTTACAACATTAAAATAAAACAAATACAATATTAATATCAAAAATAAAGTGCAACCAACATTTCTTCAGGTTGAATAAACTGGCTGAACCTGCTACTACTCTCAGTTTAATAAACAAACAATATTTAACAAAGATAAAATGTAACCAACTACTCTTCAATGACTCAACAGATTTCTTTTTCAAAAATATCAACATGATCTGACCGCAGAACACTTCTCTGTACGTTCACTATGTCTCCAGCAGTACTAAAAGCTCGCTCTGCTGGCACACTGGTGTCAGGAATTCACAGGTAACATTTAGCAAGGGTTGAAAGTACAGGTAAAACGTTACTAACTTAGCTCTTTCTCCTGGTGGCTTGATAATTTCTCGCACGTTGGCTTCTCTGTCATCCGCCATGCTATGTTTTGTTTTCTTAGCGCTGCTGCTGGTGCGTGCGTTGATGTCACAGATAGGCAGACTTAATCGAGTAACGTTTAACGGCTTTATCATTAAAAGTGCTAAGAAAAAATATCCATATAAAGTCTGACGTGCTTAAATCCAATGCGTTATTTCCCATGATCGATACAATCGATTGATTACCTTTTAAAACGATGTTAGATCGATATATGTCGTCCGGAAGGCCATCTTGCAGAGCACAGATCGATGTAGTTAGATCATAGGAAAATAAATCGATACATCGATGTAGTAGATGAATCGTTACACCCCTAATATATATATATATATTTTTTTTGTCTGTCACTAACCCTTTAAAAAGACGCTAAGAACAGGTGTAGCCATCTTTTCCTTCAGGCACAGAATGTGCTACGACTTCACAAAGTACTAAAAGACTAAAAATGAATTTAATTTGCTCCTGCGTCCCTTCCGCTATAACATTTTCACAGTGTTTCTTATCTGTTCTGTCTGGCATTTGGGAAAAGGTCAGAAAAGAATGCACTCTGTAGACTGCAAGACTGTTCTGTTCAAGCCCAAATCGCAGCTTTACTCCCTGGCTTTGTATCGCCGCATCCTGAAACATTTAACTAACATTGGACCATTTCAATGCACAATGGAACATGGCTGTTTTTTGAGTAGGTTGGTGGAGAATGTGAGTGTGTGTGCTGCTAGTTTTCATATTCCATATACATGAAAGACATAAACTGGCCTCCATGACAACAAATATACAACCTGGACAATTTCCACAGCATCTGCTGCACTTTTATTCATTTGCGTAAATGTGTATGTTTTTGTGTGTGTGTGCACGTTTGTCAATGGGGTCTCACCGACTTCATTCTGTGGGGCTTTGTGAACTTGTGAGTCATAATTCTGACGATGAGTGTCTTTCCACCGGAACAAACGACACAAGGAACAAAAAGAACAGAGCAGTCCTCCTTTATTCTATTGCTAGTTTTTATACAAACGCACAAACACAAGCAGAACTATTCTGCAGTTTTCAGACCGTTTTATTCCATGTAATCTTTTGCTTCTCCTACAGTTCAGTAAATCATCTTTGTGGGATGCAATATGATGTTTAATGTGTGGTGGTCTCTTTTAGCTTAAACTGGAAGTATATTCTTGACACTAACACAACTGAGAATTTCAAGTCTTATGGGTCTATGATTTTGAATCTCTTTGGCACTGTATATAGCATGCTTGTATGTGAAGAGTGATAGTAATGTTCTGGAATATTCTCCTTGACAAACAGATTAAACATTTATCACTTTCATTGCCTATGCACATATATGCCATAGAGTTTTATATTTGCATGAATTTGAGTTTGCAAGCAGCAGAAAGCTGCCTTCATGCAGATGCAAGTGTTGTTCACTCTGATGCGCAAATAATACCCACATTAATTTAAAAAAAAAAACACAGTACATTGACCCACATTCTGTTTACTATCATGTGCCATGCATGTTTGTGATAATGTAAGATGAATACAAATGTACCAGGGTTCAAGAGAATCAAGAGAGTGTGAAACAAGACCAACACTGCAGAGGGCACCAGGAACAATCACAACCAACTGTTTTCTATTTTAATATTTTCTAAATGTAATTTATTACTCCAGTCTTCAGTGTCACATGATCCTTCAGAAAACATTCTAATATGCTGATCTGCTGCTCAGAAACATTTCTTATTACTATCAATGTTAAAAAACAGTTGAGCAGCTTAATATTTTGTGGAAACTGTGACACATTTTTTTCAGGATTTGTTACTGAGTAGAAAGTTAAAAAGAATTGCATTTATTTGAAATAGATTTTTTTTGTGTGCAACATTAGAAATGTCTTTACTGCCAATTAAATGCATACTTGCTGAAAAAAAAAACCTTTCTGGTTTTAAACAGTATGTAAAATATACAATAAGTATTTATATAATAGTGTTCAACAGTTTTCATATGTATGCACATTATAACTAGGGCAGCAACAAGTGATTATTTTGAAAATTATTCTAACGGTTATTAGATTGAATAATCGACTAATTGTTGATTGTTTCACCAATTAATCAATAGGTTTTGAACTATTATTCAGCTTTCTGTTATTGAAAATATTGAATTATACCTATTCTAACTAATAAATAAATCAAGGAAATCACTTCAGTGTTGGCAGCTTTTGAGTTTTTTTAGTTATGTTAAACTTTCCCACACTCTAGAGTGGTGCAGTAAGTTAGCATCAAACTGGTTCAAACGTTAGAAGAATAAAATTTGTCAGTATCATGAGCTTGTGTTCACCACAGATCTTATTTAGTCTTTTAACCAAAATCTAATACAAAAAAAAAACCATTGACTTTGGGACGATCAGAATCGAATTAAATCATATTGAGAGTTTTTGAACCCACAGCCAGCCCATCCTAATTCAGGTAACAAAACAATTGAAAATATCTGAAAATATTTTCTATGTTTCAACAAATTCAGCAAACTGAACAAACCGCATTCCCTTGCAGGTTTTTTTGTGTGAGCATCAAACAAATCGCAACTACAGTCTATGGTCCAGAAATAAGTGAATCTTGTTTAAAGGACCCTCACAATAAGTGGGACAGACCCTGTTAGATCACTGTACATCCTCGCACACATATATGACAACATTTGGATTCTGTATTGAGCAAATAAATATGATGAAAAGATTTTTGGATTACGTTATCCTGTGAATCTGCACAGTCAAGTGTGAGAGGGGAGAAAGTGAAATATTTTAGGTTAGATGCAGATCTGTCTGTGGTTTTCTCATCGAGCTACAAAGACAAGAAGTGGAATAAATATCCTCTTACTGACACACACACAAATGCACGTCACTAGGAACACTGTGCCTTGTTACACAAGCCCCCACTGGAAACAGGATGCTGCCTTATCACACACATAGACTCAATGAGTAAACACACTCACCAACAAATTTAGAAGTCTATATCTAAACCCTGTCACCGCATTTGAGAGAGTGTGTCGACGAATGTGTTAAACGTTAACACAGAGAGCTGTTATTCACAGAATGAATCAGCAGAGAGGAAAAAAGAGAAGGAAATGTTGCGGTTGAGCACACAAGTACACCTTAACGAACTCACTCACATATATACGTGCACACACACACACACACACACACACACACACACACTCTCTCGTGCACAAAAATAGCTCAGTCAGCACAAACAACACATTTCATTCATAAAAAGCAGCTCAGTCTCCACCCATACATGGTCTGTCATCTTCTAGTCATGTGACCTTAAACCACACAGAGCAGAAACAGAGATACATATACCCTGAAAGGGAAATGAGTGAGAAGAAAAGAAGGAAAGGGAAACAAAGACAGAGAGAGAAAGAGAGAAAACTAGAGTAAGAGAGATGAGGATGTTAACGGTTCTCTCGTCATCGCTAGTTCCAGTTCCTTGGTTGGTGAAAGTAGGAAACACCACAAACGTCACGTGGACAGAGTTCACTTTCCATTATGCAGAACCCACCCCCTCACACATGCTCATACACACACTCGCACACACATACACATACACATTTGGCAACTGTACACTAGAGTCACCAGCTGCCTTTCTCTCCACCCACGAATTTCACCATTGCAACAAACAACTTTCCATGTTTCGCACAAACACTTAGACAATTACAGCATGACAGCTGCATCCATGATGGGCTGAACATCACAAAAGACTGTGTTTGTGTTTGAGAGAGAGATTCACAATTTGTGTCAGATGGAGTATTGTTTCTTTGGTCTATATTCAGTTCTAAATTTATTTTTGTAACTGGGGAACTAAAGGCATTTATTTTGGGGTAGTTGACGCATAACATATCCATTGACTTTTTTTCTATATCAAGTCAGAAGTTTTAGAGGAAGTGCATCTTGGGTCCAGTAACAATTTATTCGAAGTTGTGCCCATTTTTATTTAACTTTTTTACATAATGTGACCATTTATTTAAACTATGCAACTGTTTAAATATACATAAGGGCCATATTTATTAACAGCTTGCACCAGCGCAAACCATCTTTTGGCATTGTAAACTACTGTCAGGATTTACTAAAGACGCACAGTGAAAAATTATACGCTTGAAAAGGCGTCGACACAGTTATTTTTGCGGCTGACCTTATTGAATATGCATTTGTAGCAGTTTCAGACGCAACATTTATGGGAGGAGAGTATTTAAATGATTCATGCAAGGTGATTTACTAAGGTTTGCGCTCGTCAATTTACTGGCGTTTGCGCCATTATTTACCACCTAAAAAAGCACGTCCTAAGATTGCGTTGGTCATTGGAAATTATCCATCTGTGTCTGTGTTCTTTAATTTGCGCATGGTCAGTAGATCATGCACAGAACTTTCCACTCCCATCGGTGCTTTTTTAGAATTGCAATTACAGATTTAGTAAATTTGGCCATAAAAACGCTGGGTTAAAAACAACCATTCTGTGAAAGGTTTTTCATTTTAAATAATAAAAATGCACTCTAAAATCTCTGTTATATATAGGGCAGGAACAGATCATATACAATGTTTTATTCAATGGCAAGTCAGTCTCAATGGGAATCTGTGGGAGGAAAATTGGTATCAGTTGGCTATTCCAGTCATTAAATTACAATATATATATATATTCATTTTTTAAAAGAAAAACATAGGCTTGTGCCATCTCGCCTGTTAGACATTTCAGTTTCAACCAGTCAAAAGCATAGCACAATTACAGCTGCAACGCTAGCATACTAAATCAATAGCGCTCCTATTGTAGTCACTGGAGCACACGGCAACTTTGTTACATAAAACAGCGAAGTCGTGTCATGTTTCAGCCCTCATAGCATATTCGTTTGACGGCCGTGATACTTCCATGGTGGCGCCGGCGCGTCGTTCGGCTAGCGCTAAGCAGATGTTAGCTGCAACATATAAAAAAAAATAAAAAAAAGGCAAAATGTGAGACTACATACATTTTCCTTTTTGTACAGTAATTATTTGATAGAAATATAAATGTAATACAAATAATTTCATTCAGGAATTTTCCCAGATCAGGAAGTTTTCCCTCAGAGCAGAAATCAAAATGACCGTTGACAAATGTATCCAGTTTTAACCAGTTTGGCACAGACTCAACATTGGGTTACATTGACCCAGCGCTGGGAAGGTATAGGCCTATGTGAGGGGGTTCATCATTTGTATTGACAGTAGAAATGACCCAGAAGCTGAGTTACAAAAAACAACCAGCACTGGGTAAAAATATTAAAAATACAACACATAACCCAGCATATTTTGTTTGTTTGTTTTTAGTCTTTTACACACTTGCATATATATGTTGCACTTGACAACATATCACATCTACAGTACATGTGAGATGCAACCTCCCAGACAGGGGTGTCTGTGTTCGAGTGAAACAGAGATATTTCAGTTCCATTGTAACTTGTGACAGAGACTGAAAATGCGTGGTAACCTGTAGATGTGTGGGTGTGTCACCAGAGACTCATGACCAGCCACTTCCCTTTTCTACAGGTATACAAGACACTGGTGGGAGGAGGGTCAGGCGGTCACCCGGACTGAGGTAGGCTACGTGTTACATCCATAAAAGGACATCCAACTGGCATTAGGAAGCACACAGACACAATCCTGATTATTTACCTAATTGTCAATATTTAATTATAATTATCGAACAGCCTCGGACATTACAAAATGGTTAGGTTTAGAAATTGTGTGTTGCTCTGGATAAATAATGTCTGACAACATACCAGCCAGTCAAAAATAACCATGACATCTTCAAAATAATCAAAGTCAATTTGAAGGGAGAAAAAAATCATGCATGTATGTAAATGAGGTTGAAAAATAGTCCTATTGTGACAAATTTAAACAGGAGGGCACACTGTAAACAAGGCCGTGCTATTGCATAAATCACAGTTCTGTTATTAGACTGTTTCTCTAACAGCCCTTGTGTTTTACCAACATACACACATATGCACACACGCAAACATTCGCACTCAAAAACACACAAAGCAGCGTTTTGGGCAGCCGTGCGTAGGAGACATTTGCGTGTTTGGTGTGGAACCAGGCTGTTGAAGGCCTGAGTTGTCATGGCGATGATAGTTTGATTCACCATGGCGACTAATGAGTGAAAGAGAAAGGGAATGACAGACATGAGCAAGGGAGATTGCATCATAGGAAAAGAGAGAGAGAGAGTGAGTGATACAACTTAAGCATCATCCACCTAACGGTTACATGAAACCTGCCAACGCTGGCTGAGAAAAATCTGTAAATATGAGGATGACTCAAATGGTGTGAATACAGCGAGAAAATTAAAACAGAAAAGCAAGTGCTGCGATAAGTGCTTGTATTTTTTATACCTAATTGAATTCAGCCATCCACAGCCATGCAAATTAATTGTTTCTATGTTCTCATGTGACACAAGTGTGTATATTGCAAATTCTTTCTTATAAAATACTCAGACGACCAAGTATTATGTGCCAAAGTACATAATACTGTATACTCTGTGCTACTTTGACCTTCCATTACCAGTTTGACAGATCCGAAGTAATAATAGAAACACTTTTTGGGGGGTCATTTTTTGACCAGTCAACAAAGCTGAACTGAGCTGGCTTATGGAGTCCAAGGTTTGAGTCTGACCTGGGTCATCATGTCCTGATACTATATTCTTTCTCTAACCCTACTTGCCTGTCTATGCCGCAATTTGCTATAAAATGAAGACAAAGCCTTAAAAAATTATTTAAAAAGCAAAAAAATGCTATATTTATTTTTTATGCTGATAAGTGGGCGCCACCCAAATCCAATGTGATGAAGACAATTTGTACTGTTGTACTACTTGAAACAGTTCTTCTTGTAAAATGGCAACTGTTTTATTTACTATGAAAAAAAAAGTCTGCCGTTTAATAGGCAGTATACTATAGGCATATAGGCCCAGTCTCAAACAGCATATTTGAAGTGCACTTACGGACTTGCAATGGCCGCCGTCCCAGCGCCTGTAAAGTCCACAAGGCAGAAGGCATTTTAGGTTTCTGAAGGGTGCTCACCAGCAACCCCCTTTGCGGCCGTGCACACTTTCACGCAAGTAATGTAATGTAATGTACTGCATTACATCACTAAAGCGTGGAAGCAAGGGCTTAGGGTGCCATTTGGGGCAAAGACAAAAAGTAAACTAGTATTTCATTCTGAACATCACCAGAGTTACACAATATCCTCTGTGAACTTCTTTAAGATGTTAAAAGTCAATGACGAGAGTGTGTAATAGTTTATTTCTAGCATCATAATAAGTACTAAAAGGGAAGAACCCTTAATACATTCCTCACATTTTTAATTGGTGAGACAGCTCTTAAATACCAAGGTCTCTTTCTCACTGCACTGCTCGCTCTCCAGCAAATATAAACAAACCCGCTCCATTTACTCAACTTGTAACAAACATTAAGTTCCTAATATGTCACCGCTGGGGAAGAAACAGAGCTATGTTGGTCAGAATATAAACAGTGAGTAGCCAATATTTAGAGAGAGCCTGATCCATCACAGTTGGTGATAGCTAGTTATGCTGTATATTGGAGATGACCTCATCCCTCTGTGGCAGTCCAGGCCGACTCATTTGAATCCGAAGTTTGAATGAAATACCATTCCAGTGGTAAAGGAACTTATTATCAATGGCACGGTTTGCTATGACCTAAGGGCTGATGGACATTCATAGTATTGCCTGGGTGATTTGAATACTGTTTCTGTTAATAGTGCAGACAGGGTTCTGTTACGTAGGTTGTGGTTTGAGTGTAATGATCACAGCACGCCTCTGGCCATTTGACCTCGATGTTGAACATAAATAGGGAAACAAAAATAGTTATTGACAAATATAGATTTGAAGCAGTTATTTATGGAATCCTGTTTCCATCTCGGAGTAAAAAATAAAACGTGTGAGAAAATTAAGTTAAAAAAAAAGTCATAATGTATCACATTATGTGATACAATACAGGCAAAATTGAGATATAAATCGCACAATTACAAAAAATAAATAGTGAGATTTAAAGAATAAAGTCATTATTTTGAGATAAAATTTGACAGTCACAATGTGAGATATAAAGATTATGGCAGTCAAAATTAAAGCCAAAATATGTAATTTTTTTTAGCTTGATGACACCTCATATTCAAGATGATGCCATAATATATTAAAGCGTCTTTGGTCTTTCCATGGTTTCTACAAAATAAAACCGGAAATCAAGGTTGACGCAGGTTTGATGTCATTGACACAGTCCGGGTCCAAGTTAAAATTGCTTATTTCTCTGCATTTAAACATTCTTGGAAACATTTGGGATAATGTAAGTACACAAGTCAACAACATACATAACATTGTTCTAGTGGTTTTTGGATATTTTAATACAAAAAGCTTACATATTGTGCCTTTAAAAGAAATAAAGTAGCTGGGAGAAAGTTGCAATTGTGAGAGTCACATTTATGAAATGTGAGAAAATGTATGTTGTATTTATGAGAAAAAGTCAATTATGAGACGAGACGCAATTTGAGAAGTAGTCAGATTGTGACAAATTCAAAATATGAGATAAAGTCATAATAATGAGAAATAAAGGCACATTGGCCTTTTTTGTTTGTTTTTTACTTTAAGGTGGAAACATACCTTCATAGTTATCAGCTTTCCTTAATGGAAGGAAAACAGGACTTCTAAGCAGATGAACAGATAAGTGGTTGCGTGGAGTTTGACAGTTGGACACATGCACGCTCAACACCTCGTTTGAATTTTCCAGGTTCAGGTTAGTGGAATGCACCTGTTCAGCAGCTCCTGACAGATGAATACAAATTGCCATATTTATTCAATTTTCTTCTTTCCTTCTCTAACACATTATATTTGGTGCTGAATTGACCTAAAATGACAACAATCTATGTGTCTCCTTTCTTCACCCCTTTTTAACCTTTCAGCAGCACTGAGTGCATATGTGAGAAAGAGAGAGAGTGTGTAACAAGATCTTTTTGGCTTCTTTTAAACTCTCCTCCATTTGGGAACTTCCATGACCATCAAAGTACACCACTTGGGAAAAAAAGAGAACAATCTACCCCTGCTTTTCCATTTACACACACACACACACACACACACACACACACACACACACACACACGCACGCACACACACACACACACACACACACACACACACACACACACACACACACACACACACACACACACACACACACACATTTTTAAGTCTAATACAAAATTGCATTCACACAAAAGATGATCTAACAGAATAGAAAAGCAAATGTTAAACCATATGTGAATCCAAAAGAGTGTGTTTTACTCTCAAGTAATCAAAATCGAATTAATTAAAATTAATTTCTGCATTCTAGCCTCAACGGCAGAGCTGTGAGGCATGATTTTGTCCTCTCGCACCCAGTCTGTCCATTAGCTATGCACCCAACCACCTATATGGAGACAGATTTTCTGTGACCATTTAACCCAACATGCGACGCTACTACCTGTAACTTTAACCACCCATGGGCTGCACACTCGGCTGGCCCACTGTGTTGAACTCATTCATCAGCCGCCAATCAAACCTGACCCTGACCACAGCGACTGGCCAGCAGCGTCTACAATAACAAAGCAGTCTCTTCCCTCTCACTTTGTTCAAATTATTGCTGAAACTACATTTTTATTAATATTGTTTTAATTCATTCTTAATGAAACCACTTTTTATACCAGAAAATCAACAGTTTAAGCTTGAGCGTGAATACAAATTAAAGGCAAGGGATTAAAAGAGATAAATAGATTGCAGAGTGACTGTTGTAGGGTTGTAGGCAGTTCAATAGAAAGCCATACGTTTTCAGTCAATGAAAATCAGATAAAGTCTGCAGGGGAATACAAGAATAAAAAAAAAGGAGTAAGGATGGAGTGAAAGTGAAGGAGTGTTGATAAAGGTGCTCATGCGAGATAGAGCAGCTCTTAGCCCTCTTATACCGTGTTCTAAACCACTGGAGCCAAATCACAGACAAAAGCCCCACTGTTTCAAACTTCCTGTCTGTGTGGGTATCAGAGCGCCCAGGTTGAGCATGTATGTGTGTGAGAGTTACTCTTAAATTAAAAGACTTCAGAAAGATATGATGTAATATCGTCAAACCTACCTTATCTATAATTTAGATAAGCTGGGTATGTATGATGATATTTACGTCTATGGTTATAGTTTAACACCTCAGTCTCCATGGGCTGACCACAGGACAGGTGATATGATTTGTCATCTCAGCCAATCAGGCTTGAGGGTTGTATGTGCAAAGGATCCAATCAGACTGCAGGCTGCTGAATCTCAGGCAATAAGAGATGAGTTTGACCCTGCGTCTGGCCTCAAACACACTTCAAGGACAAAACACGTCTGTTCGGCTGTAACTAGAAGTACGCCAACAATAGATTCTTTACATGCACATTAGTGAGTGTGCTTCTGTTATAAGAAAAATGAAGTACACATATAATTTAACAGTCCTTAAATTATAGCCAAATTCGGCCAACGCACATGACACTTCCTTCAATATAAGGTGGATGATGCTCAATAAGCTCAAACTAATTTTGATTTGTCCCAATAAAAAAAATTGAGTTTGAGCAGTAAATGTGTCACTACTTGCCATTTTAGTTTATTATTATATACACCAACCAGGCATAACATTGTGACCATCTTCCTAATATTGTGTTGGTCCCCCTTTTGCTACAAAAACAGCCCAGACCCGTCGAGACATGGACTCCACTAGACCCCTGAAGGTGTGCTGTGGTATCTGGCACTAAGATGTTAACAGCAAATCCTTTAAGTCCTGTAAGTTGCGAGGCGGGGCATCCATGGATCGGACTTGTTTGTTCAGCACATTCCACAGATGCTCGATTGGATTGAGATCTGGGGAATTTGGAGGCCAAGTCAACACATCAAACTCATTGTTGTGCCCCTCAAACCATTCCTGAAACATTTTTGCTTTGTGGCAGGGCACATTGTCCTGCTGAAAGAGGCCACAGCCACCAGGGAATACCGTTTCCAGGAAAGGGTGTACATGGTCTGCAGCAATGCCTAGGTATGTGTCAAAGTAACATCCACATGGATGGCAGGACCCAAGGTTTCCCAGCAGAACATTTCCCAAAGCATCACATTACCTCTGCCGGCTTGCCTTCTTCCCATAGTGCATCCTGGTGCCATGTGTTCCCCAGGTAAGCGATGCAAACGCACCCGGCCATCCACGTGATGTAAAAGAAAACGTAATTCATCAGACCAGGCCACGTTCTTCCATTGCTCCGTTGTCCAGTTCTGATGCTCACGTTGGTGCTTTTGGCAGGGGTCAGCATAGGCTCCATGACTGGTCTGAGGCTATGCAGCCCCATATGCAACAAACTACGATGCACAATAGGCCTATAGCTTGTCTGTTTGATCGGACCACACGGGCCAGCCTTCGCTCCCCATGTGCAACCTTGGCCGCCCATGACCCTGTCGCCAGTTCACCATGTTCCTTCCTTGGACTACTTTGAACAGATACTGACCACTGCAGACCAGGAACACCACATAAGAACTGCAGGTTTGGAGATACTCTGACCCAGTCGTCTAGCCATCACAATTTGGCCCTTTTTTCCTGCTTGAAACCAGCAACTTTGAGGACAAAATGTTCACTTGCTGCCTAATATATCCCAGCCAAAAACAGGTGTCGTGATGAAGAGATGATCAGTGTTATTCACTTCACCTGTCAGTGGTCATAATGTTGGGCCAGATGTTAATGCCTGATCGGTGTATAATTTTTTTGTAGAAGTGAATGGAAAAGTGGAGGAAGACTGAGAATGGGATGAAGCCTTTACCTGGGTTGGACTCAATGTCCCACGTGCACAATAGCTCCTCAAATGTAACGAGCAACCCGCTTTAATGCTTCTTTTTTAAAAGCAATTATATCCAAAGTGCCTTACTTTGCATTAAACGGATACATTTTTATCCTTTTATGGGAATCTAAAATAGTGGCCACGCAATACTATGAGCTATATGAATGCTAATGCACCATTTTCATTAAACAACCAGCAGTTTGCCCTCATCTCTTGTGTATTACTTATCTAAGTACTTTGAATGAGTTTTCAATGTTGTAATGGAGTCAAATGGGGAAGTCCCTCTTTCTCTAGAGTGTAGATCGGTTCGATTCACACTGTAACCACTGTACTGCACACTTGGCAGCCATCCAGCTCTCCACTGATCCAGCACTGAAGAAACCATCGTATCACTAAACACAGGAAACAGATACTGTATTTTTTTCCATTTTTTTATAAATACGAAAGAGTTTTGTGTTTGGAAGTGTTCGCTAATAATACATTGTTTTCTGTGTATTAGAGATAAAGAGGGCGATAAGCTAATGAGCTTCCTTCTTGACACAGAAAGCCTAAATAAAGAGCCTTTTGGTTCCTAAAACCCCCAGCAATCACAAGACAAAAGTATAGTGTGTTTGCGTGTGTGTGTATCTCCCCACAAAACCTGTCTCTGACATTAAGTTGTGAGTCTTGAGTGCAGTCACATACTCGACCTGTGGGCCATACAACTGACTGTCATGTCAAAGCCAGATTGTTATGTTTATGGTCTATTACCGTTACCTACTTGATAAACTGCAGTTCAATCTCAGGTGTCATAAGTTCATTAAACATGCAGAGCAGTATGCTAGGTGTATTGACCTGGTCCTGACCTACTATTATTGGCCCTGTAAAATCAGGAGAGAGTAATCTGTAATGTGGTTTACTGGTGAATGCAGCCATGGCGGGGGGAACCGACATGGCAGAGTGACGCTTAATGCGATTATTTATTATACAAAAACGTCTCTGTCCAAACATTTAGATAAGACCATCCCCTTTCTACTCTCAAACCAGCACATCTGAATCATATCCTCTTAGAAACATGCAAACACACATACACCCCCATACATTCACTCAACATGCAACCATAAGAAATATTACACAAAACAGACATATTTTGTAGCCATGTTGCAGAGTTAACTTGCCACCATTAGTGAATATGCAACGGTGTGATCTGTAGCATACTAGGCCTTGCTAAGAATATAATCTTAAGAATCTAGTTACATAAATCTGACATCATTAGACATGCATTTTCTCACATTCAAACTCTAAACTAAAATGTGTATCTAACCAAAATGTATACATTATAAGCATATACATTATTTTTTTATTTAATATGTGTACTATGGAGTTACAAACTCTTTTCACTTTAACTATTGTTTCATATTTTCCTATTATTTGTGTTCATCATATAGCTTAGAACATTACTTACATTTATAAAAAGATAAAAAATATTTATATTATATTTAAATATTAAAGAATAAATGATTTAAATAGATTAATTTAAATGTAAGAAAGTATATACAGTAAAACATGATCATAAATCCAATAACAGACACCAAAGGACTGATCTAATTAAAGATGTTTGTGAACCTTTTCAAACATCATGTTAGAGTTTTTAATATTCTTGCAGAGAATATTTAAATTCCCAGCACAGAGGGAAAAATACAAGATAAGGTTCAGAGTATTAAATTCTCATTTACTTCAACACTCTCTTGCCTTCATTTATACACGCTATGTACATACACTAACCACACTTAAAGCTTGAGTGAAAAATCACTGTCAGAATGTTTCAAAGTTCAAAGGTCACCTCATCGCCCACTTTTACTAAGGTCAAACTAGTATATCTAACTGACATTTTCATTATAATGAGAAGACAATCTGATATGAGTCATTCAGATCCGAAATGCAAAACGTTGCAAAACAGGGCACACCCTCTTCGAAAGAGCAAACAATAAAATAAACACATATATTTAAAAAAAGAAAAACAATAGTGTTGATTCAAACTAATTTAAAGACCAAATTGCATTATATTGCACATAATTCTCACATTGATACACTATGTTGTCAAAAGTATTGGGATGCCTGCCTTTACATGCGCGCAAACTTTAATGATATCCCATTCTTAATCCGTAGGGTTTAATATCGAGTTGGCCCATCCTTTGCAGCTATAACAGCTTCAACTCTTCTGGGAAGGCGTTCCACAAGGTTTATTAGTGTGTTTATAGGAATTTTTGACCATTCTTCTAGAAGAGCATTTGTGAGGTCAGGCACTGATGTTGGACGAGAAGGCCTGGCTCGCAGTCTCCGCTCTAATTCATCCCAAAGGTGTTCTATTGGGTGGAGGTCAGTCAAGTTCCTCCACACCAAACTAGCTCATCCATGTCTTTATGGACCTTGCTTTGTGCTCTGGTGCGCAGTCATGTTGGAACAGGAAGGGGCCATCCCCAAACTGTTCCCGCAAAGTTGGGAGCATGAAATTGTCCAAAATGTCTTGGCATGCTGAAGCATTAAGAGTTCTTTTCACTGGAACTAAGGGGCCAAGCCCAACCCCTGAAAAACAACCCCCACACCATAATCCCCCCTCCATCAAACTTTACACTTAGCACAATGCAGTCAGGCAAGTACCGTTCTCCTGGCAACGCCAAACCCAGACTCATCCATCGGATTGCCAGACAGAGAAGCGTGATTCCTCACTCCAGAGAACACGTCTCCACTGCTCTAGAGTCCAGTGGCGGTGTGCTTTACACCACAGCATCCGACACTTTGCATTGCACTTGGTGATGTAAGGCTTGGATGCAGCTGCTCGGTCATGGAAACCCATTCCATGACGCTCTCTATGCACTGTTCTTGAGCTAATCTGAAGGTCACACAAAGTTGGGAGGTCTCTAGCTATTGACTCTGCAGAAATTTGGAGAGTTCTGCACACTGTGCGCCTCAGCATGCGCTGACCCCGCTCTGTGATTTTACGTGGCCTACCTCTTCGTGGCTGAGTTGCTGTTTGAGGAAATTTCTCGAATGGACGAATTGCACAGGTGCCTACCTATCATGGTCCCACACTTGAATTCACTGAGCTCCTGAGAGCGACCCATTCTTTCACAAATGTTTGTAGAAGCAGTCTGCATGCCTAGGTGCTTGATTTTACACACCTGTGGCCATGGGAGTGATTGGAAAGCCTGAATTCAATGATTTGGAGGGGTGTCCCAATACTTTTGGCAATATAGTGTATATGACAGAAGTTTAGGTTACATTGAGTTCATCTTGTGACCTGTAAAAAATGTCAACACTGATGCCTCTATTTTATAGATAGTTTGATGTACATCATTATATATTTTAAAAATGTTTTAAACATTTTACACTGTACATCCAATAACTTTCAGTGAGGCTGTGTTAAAGGGTTTGGGGAATCCCTGCCTGAACATGAGCTTGAGTCATCTGGTAAATTAAAAGGATGAAAAAGTATTTGCTGTTTACCTAAATGCTAGTATGTCACGACCTCTGTACTAAGTGTGTGGGTTTAAGAGAATGTGTGTGTGGGTTGTTGTTGTTTTTTGCCTCAAGGCAAACACAGACGTTTTTGTTCGGAATTCAGGTCTGAGGATCCCAATAATTGCAGGTTCAACCTGTGTACACCCTCCCCCTCATCTGAAATCCTTTGAATGAAGTTGCATAAAACAGGCAACTGTTATGTAAGTCATGCCTTAGTTAAAGGCAACGTCCCACACATTGCTTACTATCATGTGTGTCAGAAAGAGGGTGTGGCACCGGTTTGGTGTGAAACCCGGCAAGAGAGAGTGATTCCGGAATATGACGAACTGGCTGGACTTTATTGGTTAAAAAATGCTGGGGGGCAGTTTTTTCTACAACTGTTGCTGGGAAATTCACAATGGCAATGGCAGGTAGATCTTTAAAACCCACACAATGTATGAATGTGTGAGATTGCTTTTTATCATCATCGAAACTATTCCCACAACTTTCACCAAAACAGTGAGTAATATGCCCTTTGTGAGTGTAAATGTATCATTGAGAGGGACCCCAGATTTAAAGGTCAAGATGCCGCTATGCTTATTCACGACTATGACGGAAGATTAGAAGACATGAAACAAGTTTTCCACTTGATTTCATGGACTTGTCCTTGCATTCACAAAGGTGAAAATGTGGGTGTCAAAGTACACTACTCCAAACACTGACATAAACAGTGTCGATTACAAAAATGGGCTGCATCTTGAGAAGAGGCTACATGAAAAACTCTCAGGCCTTAAAATATGCCAAAATTCAAGTCACGAAATCCACAAAAGGTCAACTGTCATTGTAATTATCACATGGGAAAGGAGTGGTGGATGCAAACCTTCTATAAAACAATGCCAAGCCCTATGCAAGGCCGTAATCATGTCTTGAACATTGGGGGGCAGGGGATAAGGGGGGGGGGGGGGGGGGGGGGGTATTTTATTGGTTTATTTAGAGGAATTAAATAATTTAAGGATTCAAAGGGATTTAAGGAAATTAAAAAAAGAAATAAGAACGGTAAAAGTTCCATGTCTATTGTTGTAAACTACTTGCAAATAATGTATTTTTTATATACTCACCTAAAGGATTATTGAACACCTGTTCAATTTCTCATTAATGCAATTATCTAATCAACCAATCACATGGCAGTTGCTTCAATGCATTTAGGGGTGTGGTCCTGGTCAAGACAATCTCCTGAACTCCAAACTGAATGTCAGAATGGGAAAGAAATGTGATTTAACAGTTGAAGAAAAATGTTGCCTGGTCTGATAAGTCTCGATCTCTGTTGAGACATTCAGATGGTAGAGTCAGAATTTGGCGTAAACAGAATGAGAACATGGATCCATCATGCCTTGTTACCACTGTGCAGGCTGGTGGTGGTGGTGTAATGGTGTGGGGGATGTTTTCTTGGCACACTTTAGGCCCCTTAGTGCCAATTGGGCATCGTTTAAATGCCACGGCCTACCTGAGCATTGTTTCTGACCATGTCCATCCCTTTATGACCACCATGTACCCATCCTCTGATGGCTACTTCCAGCAGGATAATGCACCATGTCACAAAGCTCGAATCATTTCAAATTGGTTTCTTGAACATGACAATGAGTTCACTGTACTAAAATGGCCCCCACAGTCACCAGATCTCAACCCAATAGAGCATCTTTGGGATGTGGTGGAACGGGAGCTTCGTGCCCTGGATGTGCATCCCACAAATCTCCATCAACTGCAAGATGCTATCCTATCAATATGGGCCAACATTTCTAAAGAATGCTTTCAGCACCTTGTTGAATCAATGCCACGTAGAATTAAGGCAGTTCTGAAGGCGAAAGGGGGTCAAACACAATATTAGTATGGTGTTCCTAATAATCCTTTAGGTGAGTGTGTGTATATATATATGCACTCATTCACTCTTCGTATGTCTAATATGTAAAACATTAAAAACGTTTCCTGTCACGTCAAATTCAGTTATAATTTACATGAATCAAAATCAAAAAATAATGGCATATTTTCGATTCAAAATGGTGACATTTCTTAAAAATTTTGAGTTGTTTGCATCACTGAATATTACTGTTGAATGCTGAACGTTTCTACCGTAAAACAGTTGTCAAATATTAATTGTTTAGCTACTTACATCTTACGACACACTCGCATTGGAATTCCCACTAACAGTAAGCCCCACCTTATTTGATTTGATTGGCCATCTCACTTATTCTGACAGTGATGAGCTATGATAAAAGACACCAGTGTCCAACACTCTCAAAACTGTACCTTTTAAGGTACAAGTAGCCGCAAATGTAACCTTTACGGACCAATTGTGTAAAGGTACAGTTATACGTTTTGTTCCCCAAGGAACAAAATTGTACCTCCACTGTACCTTTTTTTCTGAGAGTGAATAAAGAGTTACATTTATATGCGGTTGCCAAGTCATTTATATAGAATTTTATAAAAAGTTTAATCTATTCACAACTTTCACGATCCAATCCGAATTTAGAATCAATAATTATGAATTAGTTATTCATTTTATAAATCTGCTTTCAACGCCAAGTAAACACAGATTAATTGATTAAACATTAGTTATGCAAATCCCAAATGGAAAAAAAAATCCTGTTGAATCGTGTTGTATTTAAAAATATTTATAAATACATTTTCTGTCTCATTTAAGGATTCCACATGAAAAAGATATTTTAGTTGTGTAATAATTAAAAATTCAGTCTTATCAAAAGGTTTAAATTAGGTTTCAAATCTCAAATAGGTTCAAATTAAAAAGTCAAATGATCATGATTTGAAGCAATGCTTCAAAACATTTTCCTTTAATGAAAAGGTAAGCATGTCCAAATCATTTAAAATAAGCAATTGTTGTTGAAAAAAATATTTGGGAAAGGAGGCCCTTAATTACAAATAAGTTACACATTACAAATACCTGATTTGACCTTTTGAGCTGTGAGAACAAGGACATATTTTCACCAAATCCATCAACAGCAGTAGATCTGTCATTACTCGTAACATTTAAATAAAAGTCAATCTCCAATAATAAAGGCAATTAAGAACACCAACGCACTGACATTTTAAACTAACCCTTGCAACATACATCAAGAAGTAATCCGTTTCTCTGTGTGTGGTGTTTATGAGTCTCTATGATGTGCGCTATAAGGTGATGATAACATTTTTGTTATCTTAAGAGAGAGTACATCTCTTTTTCTGCACACACACATTCTCTCTACCCCCCCCCCCCCCCCCCCCCTCTCTCTCTCTCTCTCCTTAAACTAAGGCTTGCCTGCCTTGTCTTTCAGGAACTCATTCACCTAGCCAACAGACAACACGCATGTCATGGTCTGATCCCCTGAAAAGGGAAAAACAAACATGCACACAAAGAAAATACTATGCATGCATTCCAAGAGGTTTGCACATGGGTATCACTTAATATGTTCACATGCAAAATACAATATACAGCAAAGCCTTTAAAATAGCAAATCAACTTTGCTTACTCACTGGGAAAGCCTCATTCATAAATTTGGTATGTCAGTGCATTTGTTTAATGTTTAATGAACCTTCTAATTAATGGCAAGGGTGCAAATAAAACATATATATTTTAAAAACTCTGACAGGACTATCTTTTATAATATTCAATAATAAATGAATTTTGAAGTTATGATGAATCATAGTGCTGTCAAATCGATTAATCGCGATTAATCGCATCCAAAATAATTGTGTTTGTGTTTATATAATATATGTGTGTGTACTGTGTATAATATATAAATAAACACTCATTCATGTATATAAAATGTGCAGGTAAATACACTGTATATACATTTATATTATATATAAATGTAAACATTTTATATATAAATATAATATATTTTTCTTAAATATATACTTGCATGTATGTGCATTAATAATTATACGCAGTACACACATATATGTGATTAATTGATTTGCCAGTACAAAATTCATTTTTATCAATATTGATCAATAATCAGTCCTCACATGCATGAACCATGAGTTTTTTAGTTCTACATTTATTTATCTTACTGACTCAATGGAACGCTCACAACAAAAGCAGTCTGCATACTTTACCTATGAACACCTGCTGAATTGTCAGTCGGAATTCCTGTACAATTGTTCTGACACCCCACACAGTGGGGGCAACACAAATACTGAGGAGTGGTAAGAGGATGAGATGCACGCATACACCCACATGCTTCATGCACTGTGAAAATCCTCTTAAATTTACGGTTAAAAAAACTGGAAGGTGTGGTTGCCAGACATTCATTGTAAACAAAACAAATAAGATGGGGTCATTCAATTTGGTGGATTTTAGTTAGTTGAAAAGCAATTTGTCCACCCTGCTACATTACATTTTTACAATGCAATGTGTAACTGGGTGGATGTTTTAAACCAACAAACAACATTACATGAACAATTAGTATAAGAATATATAAAAATCGATTTGAAAAAGATAACATTTTCATGCCCAGTAATTGCACAACGGGGTGGACATGCTATGTTTTATGCTATTAGGCAAGTCTTCCAAAAATGAGGAAAAGAGAGAAACGTTTATAGTTTTTTTTGGACTCGCTTTCCCTAGAAGGAAATTATGTCACTTTGAGCAAGTCATGTGATTTAATATGCTTTAGATGTCAAAGGGCAAATAGTACAAATGTAACAGGGTGGAGTGGAGTTTGAGACATAAACTATTTTAATGGTTTTACACATAAAAAAATATGTATCACAATAAATTGCATCTTATGTCAAAGAGAATATGTACCGCATGAAAGTTGATTAACATTTAGTGTAAAATATGAGGTATTGTTTAATGGGGACAGTGTATTTTGTCTGATGACAACGTTAAAGACATTACAGGATGGCATTTTGGTGCCTTTATATTTTACAGTTCATAACTGACATAATGTTACCAAACTTAAACAGCTTAATTCTGCTTTAAACTGTTCCATTCATGCTTGTTTTTTGCACAAACAACCCCACTGTCATAAAATACCAGAAAATAGTTCATATGACAAGTTCATGAGGAACATGTTCTTTTAAACCAGCCAATCAGCATCAGAGGATGCATTATAAACCACCACTTACCTCAGTCCTGCGGCTGATTTCCGGCATCCACACCAGCCCAACTCAACCTTCTCTGCTTTTTCTCTAACCCAGACGGGTTTTCGGGTCAAGCCTTGAACTCGAGGCCTCCACCAAGGACAGCAAGTCAAATATCTTTATTTCCTATTCCATTCAAAGATTACATGAACATGTCAAATTATGAATTATCCTTTAACAACTGAGCAAATTAGATTTTACAGCATTCTAGTTTCCACTATTAAAGGGATAGTTGACTAAAAGCTGAAAATTCAGTCATTATTTACTCACCATTGTGCTCGCACTTGTCCATTTATTGGCAGTGAATGGTGACCACCTCCAACTTCAAGCTTTAAAAAAAAAAAAAAATAGATGCAAAAGTATCATAAAATGCCACTCTTGCTGAATATTCCAAGTGTTCTGAAGGCACATGACAGGGTTTAGCGAGAAACAAAGTGAAATGTAATCTATAATTTAGCAAAAATCAACCATAGCTCTCCTGTTGCACATGCATTTGAATGCCTGAGAGGTGAGCAACATTTCCCACATATGTGCTCAGAAAAAGCGTGTGCGCTCCATTTTTATAACTACACACATGGGTTTATAGAAGAAAAGTAAAATTACATTTGTATATCCGCTTCCAGAAACTGCCTTTTCTGCTAAGCAGCTTAGTATAGTCACATGTAAATTACACTTCACACTTTTTTAAAGTCTTTGAGGATTTCACTCACATCCAGGTCATTGCTTGAGTGTAGCAGCATTCATAAGTACAAACACCCACTCACAAACACAAGCAAAACTAACAAATCGTTTTTTATCACGTATGACCTTTAAGCTTGTCAACCTGTGATATGCGTGATTTAACACTATTACAGTAAAATAACACTCAGTTGCTACGCACCTACCTCATGTATGAATATGTGAATATATGTAAATTACAATCACATTCTTGCCCATTAATGTGTGCTTTCAGGTATAATACTAGTAATAGTTATCACTACTAGACTGTGCTAATGTAAGATTATCTTAAATGATTGTAGTCATCATGTGACTATTATCAAATTCTCAGCCAAGGGAAGCAGTTTTCTCTTCCTTTTTGATGAGTCAGTGCTGTAAAAGCCATTTGGTATCTGTCACTCATATTTGAATGCATTATACAATCACTGCCGGAAAACGTGGGCGTTTAAGTTGAAGTTATTACAATGTAAAGGGTAAAGTTCAAGACCTACATAAATGTGTTCATTATTCATAATATTCTCCAAACAGTTAATATTTGTGTGTATATGTGTCTATACCAGATCGAGTGAGTGTGACCTTAGCCTCCACTAAAGAGACACTAAGGTGTGATCGCATTGATTTCAAAATGAAAAAGCATGTGAATTTCTGTTTCATTTCTTTAATAAACATACAGATGTTATAGTTAGTGCAGAGCCTTTTTAGTTGAAAATATGGATTAAGTCATATTGTAATAATGTGCTTACAGTCACAATCAGAAGCTATATTTTATTTTCTAGAGACCAATGTCAATGTAAAAAAGTCAACGTATGAGAAGTGTGCCTTTATCAAGACAGAACATCCTCACACCTTTTGACCAATTCATTTGACTTTTTTTCTGGGACTGAAAATCCCAATTCCCTGACATGTTTAAGAGATGTTTTCCCAAAACAGGGAGTTTTATGATACTCACATTGTTTTGTTTTCTGCTTTCATTCAGCTTTAACTTTTGCACTTATGCTATACCTGTAAATACTGAGCCAGTTTCTGGTTCTTTAAAATGTATGTCATTTAATTAGTTGTCTCTAACCACTGCAAGCAGAACCTGCCTTGTTACAAAGGAGGCTAATATCACTTGACCCGGTTAACCCGCTCCTTCCTTACGCGTCTAAAGGGGCGGGGGAGGGTCACGGAGAGGGGATTCCCCGTGACGGCAAAGCAGCAGGGCTAAAAGGAGCGAGTTTTCCTCCGCGCGCGCGCGCCGTTTCCATACCTAGCCCCAGATCTCGAGACGCGGAACATGTTCCCCGCCACTACAGAGCACCTGATTTACTACTGGACTTCTTGAAATTGGGGAAAGGTCAAAATATAAACAAAAGTTTGTATTTTGGCAATACAGTTTTACAAGCAAAAACCATTCCCCAAATTCAATTGCAATTGCTCGCTACAAAAACGGAAGAATATTTATCAAGGCATTTATATGGTTTATTTTCAGATATGGACCCTGATGCCTGTGCTTAGCTATAACTCATTTACAACATCTTTGCAACCGCCTTTCGTGAGCTGTGGAAGAAAATGACCGTTTTTGTTCCTGCTAAGTACGAACTGTCCCTTTTAAACAGTAGCCTTTAAACAACATTCGACCTACGAAAACATTTACTACAACAACCGAGACCTGTTATCCTCGGGACGTCCGAACTCATCTTATCCTGCTTTTCCGGAGAGCCATGCGAGTTAAACAACGTGGTTAGAATGGATAGACCTGCGAAAAAAAGCTTCATTTTGAGCCAACGGGCAGCGAAATTACCCGAGGCTTTCGGTTCTCTACGCTCTCCCATTACAGTATGGGGATGTCATAAGGTTGTTCCCTGGTAAGAGGTAACGGGGACACGCTTCCGCTAAAAATACCTGTCTACGACTATATTTGGATTGGCTGGAACACAATCAAATGTCCAAAATAAACGGCCCCGCCCCGGCGCAATGAATGAAGGATCTGCTATCTCGCTAAATTTAGTAACATCGATTGCGTCAATCACGCGCCTCAGTGCGTCAAGTCCTCACCACGCCTCCAGGAGCTAATCATTGGCCAGAATTAGAACGTGGCCAAGACATTACGCGTCTTGTGATTGGCTGTTGATGATTTTTTTTTTAAGTATGGCGTTCGCTAGCTATATTTAATCTTTTGTTTAGCGAGCACGGCGGAAGCACACTGGGGTTTTGAATCCACCCAAACTCATAGCTTTATCATTTAAATTTGATTATATGTATATATTTGTTTGCATTGAGGTAAAATGAAATTTTGGCAAGTGACTGACATTAGAATAATAATAAAAAAAAAATTGTATGGGCTAGCCTGCGTGCCCAATGGCTTGCCTACTAATATCTTTAAAGTAAACGTTCACAATCGCGCATGTTCATACAACGTTCACACTTTAATAAACGTGTATAGTCACTAACAATATGATTACATTGATTAGGCCTATTTCATATTGTGGGGGGAAAAAATGTAAGAGGCCACTTATGAGCATTTTGCTATTATAAATCAACTTAAATAAGAAAATAAGAACATTTGAAATCGTTTAATCAGCTCTGGAATTATTCTGACACGAATGACTTTTTATTGCGCTAATTTCCATTAGCAAGAAAACATGCCCTACCGCGCGATTTCAGAAAACCTCCGACAAAGAGTCAGAGGACTACCCGTTTACCTCTCTCTCTCTCTCGCTCGCTCGCTCTCTCCTGGCATGGACTGTACAGCTAAGCCTATGTGTATACTGTACCAGCGAGAGGTTGGGGGAGCTCTAGTGCAAGCAGGCTCGACGTCACCTCTCCCATGGCGTCACATTGACGTAGCGCATTCCAGGCTGGCTATGTAGAGGCACACACATAAATGTGCTATTAGACTTTCTCTCGTTCAGCGCGCCACATAAACAAAGGCACATTGCAACTTAAGCTCAGCGCATCCTCTCCGTTACTAACACCGACTCTGTTATAGTGGAGCTGACAGAACCACGGAGTACTTTTTTCTTCTTAGCTAAGAGGAAAATAAGTCAAATAATATTTTTTAAATGAAAATCCATCAACTTTTGCGACTTTAAAGCCAACTTCCATTCAGCCACTATTTTCAGTTTTTACAAATTTCTGTTGGATATGCACAAGGAATTATTAGGGCTTTACAAACACATGTAAAGACGGAACCTCAACAGAAATCAAGTAAGTGGGAATTTTAATTTAATACTCTTCATAGAACAAGCGAATGTAAAAATGTAAAATGACTTGAAACATGCTTTGGCTGTGATGTGTCATTTGTATTGCGGTCTCCATTCGTATATTTCTGCATGGCATTATGTTATAGACAACTTTCTGGTGCGGACCTGTTGAATGTTCGATCCCCCACCGCGTAAATATAAACTCTGTGTTCTGTGCGATGTCATTGTAGATGGATGGAGTGAATCCGAATTTAATTTGCGAAACGAAGCCTATAATATTCTCTCAGGTTGTCATGGAAATGGGATGCCTCTTCCTCACCCCGGTGAAACCGCTGTGAGCTCGCGCGGGGCCGGCAGAGAGTCTCGTGAGATGCGCCCAGTAGACGGAGTGAGTGTCGCGCGCTCCGCGTATCTTAAAAGCGTGACTTAATATTGTGCGAATGTTTATTCATTCTTTTGTAGTAGTATCCGCGTTAAGAATACCTTCAGTTATTTGATATAGAGTCTCGTTAATATTGTTTTGCCACGTTTCAATTAGATGACTAGACGTCGAGCTTCATTCATTCTGTCTTGAAGCTAGGCTATAGCCTAAGGACCGCCCGCGAATATAGGCTACACAGTGAAATCCACATTTGCACAGTAATCAAATATAAACATTTATGATGTCGTCACAAATAACTTTTATATTTACCATTCGTGCACTCTATAGCTCTCGAAAGAGTCTGCTTTGAGTCAACACATTTGTAAAGTTAGTGGAAGACCTTAAATCTGTCATTTCTGAACAAACAACATGACTGAGTTTATACAATGTGA
The DNA here is from genome assembly GCF_949357685.1 of Gobio gobio. Lineage (NCBI taxonomy): Eukaryota > Metazoa > Chordata > Actinopteri > Cypriniformes > Gobionidae > Gobio > Gobio gobio. Next base: position 29,767,494 of record NC_137108.1, read on the forward strand.
CTGAGTATATTGGGAGTGTCTGTGTGGTGTTTACAATCTTATGTTTGGTAATTGTGATTGTAAAAAAAACCGATACACATAAGAAACACGCTCTTGTTGTGCTTTCTTTCACTGTAGTTTGTGGTGTGAATTTCAGAGCAGTAAGAATCAAAGCACATGCTGCAATGACCCTTATTTATGGGCACACCTTTAAAAACATTAGTGAAAACGTAAAACTTGGTAATAAGCTATAGGCTGTTTATTTCATTGGCAGTAGGCTATAGCCTACATGCCAGAATAGTGAGAGTGGTGACAGAACCGCCCCCAGGAGGTGTATGATACGCCAATAGCCTTGTATTGATCAGAGAAGTGATCCAAGTGAGTTGTACTAAAGTTTATTCAAGAGCACGCGAGATCGGGTCACAGAGTACATAGCCTGGTAAAGGCTCTGTCTCTTTCCCTCAGGTCTCTGTCCCCGTCGGGTGTCAAACCCCGTTCTCCAAGCTAATTTACTGTACTTGTTTTTTTTCTCCCCCATCCCTTTATCTCCACTCTCTCCCTTTCTTTGTGTGTTTGCTGGAAAGCCTCTATCTCGCGCGCTTATTGAACGCAGAACGGAGCGCCTCTACAAAGCGCGTGCTTCAGTGCTCTCTCGCGGTTCTCTAGGTTACCGGGGCACAAGCGGACCGGCGGCTCCATGCGTACACACTGAAACGCGCTCTGTCAAAATCACACATAACCTAACCTCAGAAGGACAAAGGGTTGAACTCAAAAACAAACATAATAAAGTCTACAGAAAGCTGCCAGCTTCATAGTAGGATATATGTTTGAAATAAAATAGCTTATTTATGAGGCCACACAAAATTGTCTTTTTTTTTGTTGTTGGCCTGTTTCATTCCTGGCTACAGTTGTCAATTAAACCATAAATTAGCGCCTGCTGTTTTAATATTCCCAAAACATGAATGTTTCTGGGTTTTTATTTTGGCAGTTTGAGGGACGAGAAAGACGGTGCTCATTTCGAGGGCTGGCTTTGTGTGAGCGCGCCTCTGTCAGGGAGGGGGCGCTAGTCGCTTTTAAAAACTCTTCGGTGGCGCGCTCGGGTTTTATTTGACCGAAGACGGGGATAGTCAGACTTCGGTGAGTGAAGTGCACAGGTGAATATTGTCCAACTGTCACCGACATTGCCTTTATTTTGAGCCAATGGAACAAAACAAAAACTGCATGACAAAATATTGTATTAGACGCCTAGAACTGTTCTATCTTCATGCTCGAATGCAGCACCAGAAGGAAAAAAATAAATATTCCGTTATAGATTGCATGCATGTGTGAGATTTTGTTCTTGTTTTTTTGTGCTTAAACAATGTATTTCCTTTCGACTTGAATGCATTTTTTCACTTTGTGTTTTTTTTCATCGAGTGTTTTTCGTTTTTGTCCAATTTTGTTTGTACTTTGGTTTTTCTTTTTTTGATTAATGTTGGTTTGTTTCCAAAGGCTGTGATTGCATCGTTGTCAACGTTTTATTTTATTATTTCTGTCGGCAAAAAAAACAAACAAGTATCTACAACTTTTTTCTGTTGAAGTAACCTAATATTTTACCATTTGTGAATAGAATTGACAAATTAATGCTGTGGGCATTTGATTATGTTGAGTGTGATTTTCTGATTTAAGAAAAATATACAAATTACCAGTAAACGAATTTGTATGACCTAATGCATCTGTTTTACTTTTTGCAGGCAAATGTTTAAAGGGTTTGATTATATAGGCTAGTAAAAAAAAAAACTGGTGGAGCCTGAACGCTCTTTTAACCTTTAACTCTTGTTTATTGGCTTGCACACTCGTATTTAAAGCGTAAATAATTTGAAAATAAATTTAACTCGGGTAATCTACACTATCAGAAAAGTTTGAGTAGGCTATGTCTCTATTTTTGTCGTTGAGAACTAAATCATTCTGTGTTCCCGATTCCAGACACCGGTTCGGAAGAGCGCCTGCAGCCCAGGTCTGAGTCCCGGTTACCGGATACCTCACCCGCCGCGTGTGCTGAAGCAGCCTCGAACCCCAGACGCGTGCAGCCTCCAGCCGAGAAACCGACCACGATTCACCGAGCAAGAGGCCATTCAGGTAGGCCTACCACAAGTGTCTGTAAAAAAAATCTCTCCACTCTGGAGAGCTTTTCCAAACTGTGTTTTGCATATTTAAACTTTTTATATTAAGCTACATACATGTCTAGTTTTAAGAACATCACATTTACTCAATGTAAACTGACTTGTAAGATTTCAATAAGTTTTTTGCTATAATTTTGAATACCCTACATGAACGTGCTGTTATATGGTTTGTTTTATACTTTGGAAACTTGGAAATCTCAGTGATATGCTTTTGTAGCTATACCTGCTATTATTAGGCCTATATTAAAACTGTTCTGTCTGTATAATTAAAGCTATAATCACTAGTTTTGATGTGGTGTAGTTTAAACTATTTTTCTTGAGAGCTGGTTTGTGTTTTCGGAAATAAATGCAAATAACCGGGCCAATAACTGATTTTTAAAGGCATTGTCGTTTCTCAATACAAGATTTCTCATCAAATTGCATTTAATTCTTTTTTTAAAACATGAGTCGAGATGGTTGGATATTTATATGGCAGATAAGGCATCATGCACTTGCGTTCCATGAAACGAGCGCAATCTATATTAGGCCTATAGCTTTCATTTTATAGGCTATTTGTACCCTACCAATAGTCTCACAACACACTCTTCTTCATGGTCAAAGCAACCTCGTGTGCAGCTGTTAGCACTGTTTGCCTTAGAGTATAGAAAGTGAAAGTTTGCGCAAATGTATTTGTGCTGCCTACTGATGCTTCTTTGCTTCAAGAGCAAATTCTGGTTAGCGTGTCATGTGCATTTATTTATTTTTTTATGTCGTTGATTTTTTGTTTGTTAGATCTATGGCACTCTGACAATGAACAAGCGATCACAGTTATTGGAACAGCTGCATTTTGTCCATCTAAAATGCACACCTCGAGGTTAGAAACTGTTTCATCCCTCTCAAGCGCTTTCAATAAGCCTGCTGCGTGTGTATTTGTGTGAGGCTGTCTGGTGCAAACACACACACACACACACACACACACACACACACACACACACACACACACACACACACACACACACACACACACACTCTCTCTCTCACTCACTCACTAACTAGAGCTGTAAAGCATCGTTTCAGTATGACTTTATGTGGTCTAGACCTTTTTAATATTTGGACTTTTTACGTTATGTTGGCTGCGTTTCCATTTTTATTATCCGTGTCATGGTGAAATGTGGAGCTGAGGTAGGGGATCGACGTGCTGTGGGGTTTGCACGTGCACAAACTAACCATAAACGGATACACACAAGAGAAAGAGTCAGACAGAAAGTGACTGTTTTGTGTGTGTGTGTGTGTGTGTGTGTGTGTGTGTGTGTGTGTGTGTGTGTGTGTGTGTGTGTGTGTGTGTATGTACGGATTTGTCTAGTCTTACATAATTTGAGCTGACCGTAAGTGTGTCAAAAAGACACCCAAAGCTTGATTGGCTAACTGCCATATTTAACACGATCTTCAAAATAAATAAAACAATTAAAAAAAAAAACTTAAAAGCAAGTTTATCAGCATAATCGACCTTTGCTTAGGCTATATCACAGGCTGACGTATTTTTGACTTAGGGGAATCATATTATTATTATTATTATTATTATTATTATTATTATTATTTTAATTGCAAGTGTAAAACGAGAATGACACTGCTTATATGCCTATACTGGGGTGCGTTTCCCAAAACCATAGTTGCTAACTAAGTTAGCAACTTTGGTGGTTGCAATGCAATTTCCCATTGCCAACGACCTAAGTTGCTAACAGGTTAGCAACTATGGTTTTGGGAAACGCACCCCTGGTCCGGTAAATCAATTGCCTTGGGAAGAAAATGTGTAGGCCTATTTCAAGCGCACGTTAGAAAGAGATTTTTTTTTCTGTGTGATGTCAGTGGTGTAAGAAAGTTTGACTCGTTTCTTGCAATGCTCCATCCAGCGCGAGACAGATTGACCTCAAACCATTCATTCCTCAGTCAGTATCCATGACGATGAAGGGGTCGCACCTTATAGGCTACGCACTCTTCTCCTATAGCCTACACTGTGTCAAGTTGTGAATGGGGGATATTATAAGTTGAGGTATGGCATGGATTAAACAGAAATACTGGCAGTATTTAATCACGTTATTATAGATTTACACAAAAATCAATTTAGTTTAAAACGTATATAATATAGTTGATGGTTATGTGCACTAGGGGCGCTAAAAGACTATTTGGGTTGCGCGCGAGATCAACCAGTTGAACACCCTAGGATACCCAAAATGTAACAGAAATTCATTTCACTTTACACCCATGCAAGTCATTTCATAATTTGTACACTGAACATAATGTAGATTTTTTATTTCATTTAGCTGTAAACGATCAGCTTTCTCTTGACATCCAAACTGAGCAGGTTCATATACAAATGTAACAGCAACATGAGTTATTATTACTAGAATTACTATTTAAAGTGAGGCGGCTAATAAAGAATACGTTTGTTGTTACTTTAAATAAAAGTAAACAAAACTTTAATACAAGCTGGCAATCAATTCCCAGAAAAGGGAAAGTTGGATCATTTTATTTTATTTTATTTTTAGGTAGCCTTAGCCCTGTTTGTTCATGTGCAATGCATTATCCTTTGCATCCAGTGGTGTGACAGAAATGTCTAAACTCACTGTTAGGCTATCCATGATGCTGTAGCCTAGCCTATGCCACAAGCGTTTGTATGCATAGCCAGCGAACTGCGTAGGAAATGGAACGCGCGCGCACCGGTCCGAGTCATCACAGGTAAAGAGGCGTTCATAATTGATAAGCCTCCTGATTTTACTAAACACACATGACGTGTTGGAGGCACAAGCATTACGGAGTTACTATACGACAGCGTCAATCCGACGTCGGGTCTGTTTACACTTCCCCACCTAGGGAAAATAAGCAAACAAAGGACACGCACACACATCTCCTCACGGACTCAGGTAACTGCACAGACGCACTTAAACAGCTGTGTCAAGGCGCACAGTTGTAGGTTATATAACTTTGAGAGCGCGCGCTGGCAATATGGTTTTCCTGGAGCGCAAAGCTGGCTGAGGATGAACAGAAACAAGGGAGGTCCTCGTGGGTTTTGATAAGACCATGTTATTTCAACAGGTGCTTGGTGCACATTTAATTAAAACGATCATGAATATTTATATAAAATCGTTTTGGTTAACTTTTATGCGTTATGTTTTGAAAGCATCTTTTTCTTTCTGTCTGACTGACCACGATGTGCACATTGTTTTGTGCAGTTTCCATGTTTACATCTGTGCATTTATTATGCCAAGTGAGCGAAATGTAACGACTTTTGATGGATAATAAAAGAATGATTTGTGAGTTAAGTGTATGTTTGGTTGGACAGTGTTTGCTGACAAGAGCATGCAATTCAAATCCAGAAAAAAACTACTGAGATTAAGGACATATTTTAATAATTATGATCGTTATTAATGAGAGTTCACCAGACCCAGAAAGGATCGTTCTGTAATCATTTACTGACCCTTATGTTGTTCCAAGCCTCAGTAACTTTCATTGTATTGAAAATAAAGAAATAAAATAAGATGTACTGAAAATTATTTTGGGTTCCACTGAGAGAAAAAAATCATACAATACAAGTGTAAGTGAATAATGATTTTTAATTCAGAAGATGTTTTATTGTGCTCTTTCTAACAAGTGAGAATCCAGGCCAGGAATGAGGCGTGCATTTTTACTTTTTTTGCATGTGTGCCCACCAGCTCACGGCCTAACCCAAGTTTCCAGGAATGGTTTATCTACTAACTTGGTACTAACAGAATAGTACTGAAATGCCATGTTTGACATCACATCCTCTGCACACCTGAAGGCAAAGTTCAGCCAAAAGGCAATATGATAGTCATTAAGTCTCTTTCTCGTTTTTCTCTCCCTCTCTCCCCGTCTCTGTAGACATGCCCTGCGTTCAGGCCCAGTACGGCCCTGCACCTCATGGGTCCAGCTACTCCGCCCAGTCCTTTGGTTACCATGGTGACTACAGCGCTGACCTCATGGCCACAGACTACACGAAGTGTGAGCTCGGTGGGGGGGAGATTTCGGCGGCGGCCGCCACTACTTCCCTGCCCAGTTTTAATGTGTTTGTGGAGGGCGGCTTTGAGCCGAAACCTTCCTGTCTGTATCAACTCCCTCCTCAACGCCCTATCATCAAGAAGGAGGAGGAACCTTACCCACCCATGGCACCATCCGACGAAGCAATAGCTGGAAGCTCCATGTACTTTAAGCAGTCTCCCCCTTCAACGCCCCCCACGCCGCTTCACCCCGGGCCACCCAGCAGCTCTTTCTTGTGGGATGAACACAGTCTTCCCCCTGTTCCCCAGCCCTGCTTGATTGAAGGCCCACTGAAGAGCCCTCGCTTCACTCATTTCTACGAGCAGACGGCCCCACCATCCACCAGTGGCTACGACAACCCCCTTGGCCTTCCGCTGCGCCCTGAACGCTCTCCGTCGTCCTCTTCGTCTTCACATGTGCCACCTAGCCTGGACACGCACACACACTCCCACGTGCACTCCCATACGCACTCGCACATGTACCCGCTGAACATGGGTAAGCCGGGAGGCCTGGCGTTCCGCTCTCTGGGCATGGGCCCGTGCCCGCCACTTCTGGGAGAGAGTTTGCCATCGCCGCCCGGTCGCACCAGCTCCGGAGAGGGTACCTGTGCGGTGTGCGGAGACAACGCAGCCTGTCAGCACTATGGCGTGCGCACCTGTGAGGGCTGCAAAGGCTTTTTTAAGGTAAGAGTTCAGCATCTCTGCAGGGCAGCGGCCTTTCGTTTTCTTATGATAACTCTCGACCAGATCAAATACGGACGCACCCAAGTTCCATCATTGTCACTACTATTTACACAAGTATGCCATTACAAATGCATAATAATCCTTAATGACACACACTATCACTTAAAGAATCATACAACAAGTTCTGTTTAATGCAAACAGGAGGATTCCACTGCAGAATAACTGACTCACGTGTACTTTAAAGGTATAGTTAACCCCAACATTAACCCACCCTCAGGCTGTAACTTTCTTTTCCCCTGGAACACAAAAGAAGATATTTAAAAAAAAAAAAAAAAAAATTCAAATTTTTTTTTAGTAGGGTTATAAGACATTTTCTGTTGTAATTTCTGCTGTAATTATGACAAAACCGCTTGCTTTCAAACTTGTTTTATTAACTTAAACTGGGATTTATTCCAGAAGTTCCAAGAACGGTAGTTATTGAGGGGTAAAAAAAGTTAAAATTACGATTTTATCTTCTTTTTTTTTAGCATTTTAATTTAAATTAGAGTTAATATATTAATAATAACTTATTCATTGAAATACTTTTAAGCTGTGGCCCCTTTTGAAGTTTGCTGAGGCCTCCTACTGGGCCCCAGCCCCTTGGTTGAGAACCACTGCTTTAGACCCCACTGACTATCACCGTATGGACAAAAATAATTCTTCAAGATATCTCTTTTTGGGTGAACTATCCCTTTAAATCACAGAGAAATAAACTAGTAAAAGAAATGAACACGCTGAGGTCAGTTGAAACTGACAGGAAATACTTGCCAGTTAGGAAATCTCTCATTTGGATTTCCCATAATGCTTTCAATTTTTTCTTAGTATTGCACATGGTTGTAGTATTGTAGCCGCTGAAGTGGGTTTTTTCAGTTATGTTGATTGATACGTGTTCCTCTGTGTGTGTTTAATTTGAATAGCATGCCTCATTGTGTATTTGAGTGTGTCTGTCATTAAATTGAGTGTAAGAGGGTTGTACTTGCGCTTTATTGTACAGTGTGTGTCACTCGGTGTTGCTGTTTTTTTCTGTCTCTTATGTGGCAGTGTGGCCAGGGTAGTGTTTGTTAATTGTGTATTCATTAGTGGTCATTAGTTTTGTTTTTGCTTTGAAAGGAGCTCTTGGCTGAAGAGCCTCACGCGGCTCTACACCGATCGCACCTCATTCTCTGA